>NW_006799727.1:2298732-2324877 GCF_000442215.2 Lipotes vexillifer
AAAAAAAAAAAAAAAAAAAGGGCAGGGGTTTGGGACCCCACAAGAACAGGCTGACTAGTTTTGCTGCCTACTTATTAATAAATGTTTGTATGTGTGGCAGGATTTGGTCTCAGAATTCCTTTCATTGTAACATACTTGATGGTGAAGTTGTGGAGACAACCCGGCTGCTCTGAGCGTGGGGTGACGAGCATCACCTGGGAGCTTGTTAGAAATGCAGGACTCAGGTCCCATCCCAGACGCACTAAGTCAGAAGTTGCCCTTTAACAACACCCCCAGGTGGTTCCTGGAGAAGCACAGTCTCCCTGCACCTTTACCTGGTCTTGAGTTTGGCCTCTTACGTAGATAGTTTTCCATTGATTTTTGCAGCTGGAAGAGCCCAGGCAGCACCCATGACAGTGTTTTTCAAACTGTAACTAAGGACCCACTAGTGACTAGTGATATCATTTTAGCAGATCATAACCAGCATTGAAAGAAAGGCAGAAAAGACATACAATAAAAAAAGAAAATAAAGTGCATCACACTAATCGAGGATGAGTGTTGTTTTCAGTTATAGATACCTATAGATGCGTAGCTGTAGGTCGTTGCCGAGAAATACAAAGGTATTTGAAAGTCACAGATGTAGGAGCAAGGGTCTGTGGCAGGAAGTTCACAGACTTGGTGGTAAATAGTCCTGAGGCTGAATACCACCTCTGAAGAGTGTGTCTTTGGCCAGTAATGAACCTCATTTCCTCATATGTAAAACGGGTTAACTTCAACCTCCTGGGCCGTGGCAGCTACCAGGGCAGGGCCGGGAATAAATCCCTCGCGGGCCTTTCTTTCCCCTTAGTCGTATCCTCTTTGTTTTTAGGACGGGCGAGTGGCTCGTCTGGGGCTTCTATGCTGAGACTAAGTTAGCCAGGATTCCTAATTCTTTGGGTCTCAGTTTCCCTATTTGTGCACCTTAGCCTGGAAGACTTCTAAGGGGCTCAGCCCCATGGTCCACGTAAGCGAGTATGTACAGAAGGCACGTGCATGTGGCGTGGGAGGGGAGGTGGTGGAATGACGCTCCCTTTGCCTTCGGACCCTGCAGGTGCCGGAGTTCCCAGACTAGACCCTAGGGAGGGGCAGAAGGGAGCATCCCCTCGCCGGGGAGCCCTTGGTCCCGCTTCTCCGTCAGCGGGCGGTGCGGCAGCGCCACCGTGTGGTCGTGCGGCATCAAAGCGCCGCCGCTCTGCCAGCTGGAGCCCCGCCGGGGAGACTTGGTGCGAGGGAGGGCGAAGGGGAGAGCATCTGGTCTTGCACACCCCACCCCAGTTTTCTTGCACATCCCACCACCCCTCCTTGCGGAAATGTTCGCGCCACCACATGCAGAGTGGCCGGAGCTGGGGCTGTGACCCCCCTCCCTGCGCTTGTACGGCGGGGCGGGCGCCAGTGCAAAGGGCACCTCGGGAAGACACGGTCCCGCTCCAGACCGGGCTCAGCTGAATAAGGATGTGGGTCCTGGCTGCAATGGCATCTAGCTGCCAGCTCAGTCTCTCATGGTTCGAGCGCACTGGTCTTGTAAAGCGGAGGTCAAGGGTTCGTGGCCCAGCCACGCGTCTGCCTTTCCCCTTCCCTGGCATCAGATCACCCCTTCCCCGGGGCTCAGGTTCTGCTTTTCCTCTTGGATCCCACAGGGGAAAGAAGAAAAACGGGCAGCTCCCGAGGAGGGTGCCCAGATGGATGTGGTTAGAGAAGGGCAGCCCCGAGAAGGGCAGTCCTGAGCTGCGGGAACCTGGGCCTCGCCTTGGGCAACAGCAGCCTCCCAGGTCCCAAGTGCCACCTTGTCCCAGGACCCGCGATTCCAGGAATGATCCAGGGGTCTCCACCCCAGTGCTCCCACTCTACAGACAGCGGAGTTTTCAAGCACTTCGCCCTTTGAGCTCAGAGATGAGGCAAGAGGAAGATAATTCAGCAACGAGCTCCCCTCGCCACTGTGGGGATGCTCCCTCTCCCCCACGTCCACTTTAAGCTCTTATTTATCGAGGTTCACCCTGGGCGTAGCCCTTGTGCTAAATTCCCCTCCGAAAGTCATCTTGTGGGTGTTTGACAAAGTATAGCTGAGGCATTTGAGGCCAAGAGAGACTGTCATTTGCCCAAGGTCACCCTGTTCGTAAGTAACAGACAAGAAACTCCAGGTCGGTCCACCTTTCTCCCAAGCCCATCACCATTCGAAGGAGACACCTTTCACTTCTGCACCCTCAGCCTGGGTGCGGGCAAGGGGCTTTTTATTGAGCCGAATCAGGGAAACCTGGGGAGTTGAGAAGAGAACTCACATCTAATGAAAGGAATGGTCTTCCTGTCCCTCCCTCAGCCCCCATGCCCCCTGCAGAAGCTCCTGGAGCAGCTGCTTCTCCTGTAAAATGCGAATGCAGGAGGGGTCTTGCCCCCAGTCTGTCTTTTGTCCTACAGCTGTCCATCTTGACCATTTCAACTCTCACACGTGAAGGAATAGAGCAGGGACCTTTCCATTGAAAGCCTGAGGTTAATTATTTGGCCTGCTGGAAGGACTCTGGAGGTTACTCATGGGCATAGCGATCATGATGAACTCTGCACTTGGTGCAAGTTATGTACTTAACTTTCTGAATCTGCTCTCCCTTGTGACTACTAGTAACAGCTAATGCTTTTAAAGCACCTGTCAAATCTAAACAGAATCCGTGAACTATCGCAGTGTTGACAACATTATAAGTGGTATTATGAGCCTCGCTGTCCATAGAAGGAAATTGAGGCCCAGAGAAGTTAACTCTCTTGCCTAGGGTCATACCGAGAGCAAGTAGCAGAGTCAGAATTCAAACCCAACCTTCCTGGTTCCCGGCGCCTTCAACCACCATGCTGCTGTGGAAGACATCCAGAGCCTCTCGTAGGGATTTTCTGGAGCCAGAAAAAACAAAGCTGTGCCTTCAAGGTAATACAGTTTCTGCAAATGTTCTGTCAAAGTCCTCTGTTTGTGGAGCCAAGAGACTTTGTTCATACCATTCAAGAGAAAAAAAACGAGAACCTTAAAAATGAATTCTCCCTTGTGCCTGTTCCTGAGATTTCTCTATGGAAGGAAGATATTCTCTGTGCCTGGAAGTAATATCTTTTCATCCTACATAATGTAAGAGACCAATGCAAAGTCTCCTACTATAACCTCCCAAACAATTCAGTCTTTTTATTCTGCATGGAGTTATGTTGCTGTCCTGATTAAAAAAAAAAAAAAAAAAATACCCACACTTTCATAGCTTTTTAAACAACATCAAATAAACCAAAATTTCCGTGTATTTCTGTGTACCACGCCAGGAACAGTTAGGGTGGGTGACAGATTGTTCTTTCCAAAAGTGGTCACCCCAATACCTCCCATCACACATGGTCTTAAAATGTAACTGGGCACTCCTCTTGAACCTGGGTAGACCTAGGCCAGCTTCTCTCCCTCTTCTTGAACCTGAGTGGACTTTTGTGATTACCTTGACCAATTAATCGTGGCAGAAGTGACGATATACGTTTTTCGAGGCTGGACCAGAAAAACGCCATGCGTGTCTGCCTTGCTGCCTCGGGACACGCGTTTCTGCAACTTGCTGCCTCTAGCCCCAGTTTTCCAGCCTCCCACAGCTGATGGAGGAAAGATAAGCTGACCCTACCAAATTCTGCCCAAATTGAAGATTCATGAGTAGAATAAGTGATTATTGTTGTTCTAAGCCATTAAGCTGGAGACGTTTGTTACATAGCAGTAAACGCCTGGACCAGGTCCTCTACGCATTTTGCCCTGTTATGAACTGTTCTGCAGTGGGCTTCTTTAGACCTATCACTTTCTGCACATACCTGAAGTTTTCCCTAGGGAAACATCTAGAAGCAGCATTGCTGGGCCAAAGAATATTTTGTTTATGGAACCGCACATGTAGTGAAAGTGTGAAAGCATACAGGGGAGTGATCCACTGTAGTGTAAGCCCTGACACTTGGGTTTTCTTTTTTTGTAGCACAAGTGCCTGACTTAAGCTTTGATTGCTGAGGCATCCACTTCAAAGATGGCGACCTCGAATCAACACATTGCCAGCCACACGACTAGATAAAGAGCCAGCCCGCCTCCCCCTACTGAAGCTCTTTTGTTTTAGTTGATTTAGTTTTCTTTTGGTTGATTTTGATAACTAACCATTTGGGAAACTTGTTTTCTCTCTTCCTGTGCTTTAAAGCCCTGCTCTTATGTTCTAAATTCACCCAGAAAGAGTGAGCCCTTGAAACCCCAGGCCCAAGCCACCCCCACCTGTGACTTCTCTGTGTTGTTCCGGGTGTGTTGTGTAATTTCCAGGTCCTGCGAGTAGTAAACCTTTATTTTTTTTCAAAGTTTCCTGATGGTTATTGCTGAAGGGCGTCTTGCAATCAGAATAAGAACCACGAGGGCCAGTGCTTGGCCCAATGTGATGACATTGGTTATTGATGGGCTGAAATCGGCATGAAACATACACATAAAGGATGAGCCTGAATCTTTAAAAGTGTCAGGGAGGAAGAGATTTTCCTCTACAATGCTAGGTTCTTCTGGCTGGTCTAAGAGTTAAGTTGACTTGAGACAGATTCACAGGAGGAAAATCAAAGTTTAATAACATGTATATATGGGAGAGATCCCGGAAGACTTAGGAAATCACCAAAATGGCTGAAGCCCTCACCTTCAGCTAAAGACAAAAGAGGATGTTGGTAGTGGTTTGGGACTTCAAAGGGGAGAAAGGCAATTCACATGAAGGTGGAAAAGCAAATGTTGGGTACATAAATGTTTGCAGAGCTCTGCAGAGACAATGGGCTACAGGATGGACTCTGATCTCTAAGAGTTTCCCACAATACACATTACTCATACTTTTTGCAGATTTCTCTGGTGATAGCTCTATTCTGGAAGCAGGCCCTCTATCTACATTTTTTTTAGGCAGTTAGGGGGAAGGTCAAACAAAGTTTCTTGCTAAGTCTTTTGGGCCTTAAAAATAATCAAATTAATCCTCATGCCAAAGAGACATATTTTGAGGTGGGAAACCCTACAGCAGAATCCGTAAGATTCTATTTCTTTAAAAAAGAAACCTGAAGGTCTGAAGCAAATACTACAATGCTAACATCTGTTAAATCTGGGTGTGGGGATATACGGGTATCGTAATTTACATTTTTTCTTTACATTTCTTAAATGTGTTATGTATTGATATTGAGTTACTTATACTTGTGCGAATATTTTATTATTTAAAAATCTCAACTCAAATAAAATTATGTCACAGTAATTGTGTCCCTTGTGATTTTCTGTTTCATTTGTTTGATCACATCCCTGATTGATTAAAGCAAGACCTTTGGCCTTTGATGGGCTGATAGTTCAATGCAAATACCACATCCTCCCTACCACACACCCTTCATCCTGGCCATACTCACAGACCTGCTGTTTAAGAAACACAATCAGTGCTCCCAAAACACTGAAACAGTCAGTGCTCCCAAAACAATCAGGGAACAATTAGTTCCCCTGCCTTTGCATGAGATCGTCCCTCTGCCTGGAATAATCATCCCAGAGATTTCGCTTCACAAATTATTCTCCCGTGTCTCATTTGATCCTTATCTGCTCCCTGTAACAGTCATAATAGTACCATTTACTGGGTGAGCTATATGTGCTATGTATGGTGTCAAATGCTTTATGTGTGTCTTTTTAAAAGTAGGTTCTGTTGTTGTCCGTTTTTTGCAGACAAAGAAACCCACTTTGGCTTAAAGGTTATTTGTTATTAGCATTGTTGTTGTTGTTATTATCTCCCAAAATCTTGGTGGCAGAGCAAGAGTCAACCTCAGGCCTGTTCAGAGTCCACAACTTTGGCCATTAGACGGTACTGCCTCCTGCGAGAAAGCTGTTCTTTTCATTCTCAAATTACAGTTAAAGAAACAGATTCTGAGAGTTTCCCTCCCTGCCTGTCTAATGAATTACTCATCCTTCTAGAGCCACAGCGATGGCCCTCTGTCGGGGAAGCCCTCCTCCTGTCCACACAGTCCACACCACACCCCCATGGAAGGGTGTTTATAGCCTGCCTTCTCCTCTGCTAGTTGCCGAGCTCCTCAAAGGCAGAGACTGGCTTGTGCACATTTGTATTCCCAGCACCTAGAACGGCCCCTGATGCATTATGGGCGCCTAATCTTTTCAGAAATGAATATTGATTAGCACCTGTCTTGCTCAGTCCCTGAGCAACATACATGCCCATGAACTCAGGTGAGCAATTCATTTCTGCTGTGTGCACAGGGCGTAGTTTGTGCAAATGGCTCCCAGCCTTCGAAAACAAACAACAAAAATCCCCACTCATCTTTACCAAAGAAATCCAGCCCAAAGGATTGCCCACCTTGAGAATTTAGATGATGGCTACCCTGAAAACTCCATAAAAATAATAGTAATAGAACAAGAGTGAATGTATTGGGCATTTAGCATGTGCCAGGGACTGTGCTAAGCGACATACATGGATTTAATTTTTGCAAACAGAGTGAACTATTGCTTTTCTTTGTTCGGTGAGCTAGGTGCTCTGGTTTTCACGTTAGTGAATGTGCAAATCAGAATTTTCCAGGGAGGTTTGGAGGAGAGAATAGGATGTCTTAACTCAAAAGCTCTGTCGTGTTATCGTCACTTCTAAGAAGACTCCTGGCGGTGCAGCTTCTCTGAGCCAAGGGTGGCATTTGTCACTTCTTGGGGAGTATGTATGGCACTGACATTCAGTGATGCCATCATGCCATGCTTTGTCAATATCTCTTTTCAAGCAGCATCAGGGAGTGACAGGCAGTGCTCTGTGGAATGATCTGCATTGTGACATCAGACACTGACAAAGTCTCTTTTATCAGCCTTACTTTTCTCATGGAGTTTTGAAGGAATGTTGGCATGGTGCTGTTTCTTCTCTTTTGACACCACAGTCAGTTCACTCATTCAAACCCCCCTATCATGGTGTGCACAGGAAGCTATGGGGCACACAGGGATAGCAGAAACCAGTGACTCAGGTCTCCCCAGTGCTCTGCGTCTCAGTGTCTTATCTGATCTAAGTGCTGGTGTCATCGTCTCCTCTGTCGTTCAGCATCCTTCATACACTAGGGAAGGCGGTGGTGGACAAGCTAAGTCTCACATCTGACAATTTTGCTAAAAGGCAGAGATTACTAGTAAACTTTATTTATCAAGTCTGTGCTATGTGACAAAGATTTTACCTCGTTCTATGAAAGCTTCAAGAGAAATTTAAGGCTTGGTCTCTGCCCTCAAAGAGCTGAGCTGACTGTGTGAGTAAAATAAAAACCTATGAAAAACTTACAAAACAGCTGAGTTGAGAGTATGTCTTATACCCAGGTTCAGAGACCTATGAGTAGAAATTAAGGCTTGGTCAAGATGGAAAAAAAAACAAAAAGCAATTACCCATTCTAACCCCATTTCCCTCTCCAGAAGACAAAGAAAGAACCTGATCTGATTGTCATGAAATTCAAATCTTGATCTTCCAGGCCCTGATCATCCACAGTAAAAGGATTCAGCCCTCAAACCTCTTTTAAGCCACTAGAAGACAATTCGAGTAGGGTCTAAGTGGAAGGCCAGCTGGGGCTAAAGTATAATGAGAAAGGATTCCTCATCTCCTCTCAGATGTCTCAAAGCCATCACATAGGCAGAACTCAGGTGTTCCTTGCTTGGGCCTGGTACTAAAAGTCAGTGAAATAATCCAAAGACCTATCTATTCCCAGGCAAAATATTAGAGAGAGCTCTAAGAAACTGTCATTGTTTCTACAGAAAAAGCATTTGATAAAATCCAAACATGCTTTCATGATAAAAATGCTAACAAAAATAAACAAACAAAAACCCCCAAACAAACAAACTAGGAATGGAAGGGATCTTCCTCAACCTGATAAAGGACATCTATTAAAGAAAAAAAAATCATATGAAATGGTACAAGTGTGGTAGCTTTCCCCTTAAGATCAGAAACAAGAGAAGTATGTTCACTCTTGCCACTTCTATTCAACGCTGTGATACGGATTCTAGTGAGGACAGTTAGGTAAGAAAAAGAAATAAAAGGCATCCAAATTGGAAAGGAAGAAGACGCATGTGACATGATCCCCTATACAGAAAATCCTAAGGAATCCACCGAAAACCTATGAGCACTAATAAATAAGTGCAGCAAAGTTGCAGAGTACAAGATCAATATGCAAAAACCAATGGTACTTCTATTCACTAGCAATGAACAATTTAAAAATGAAATTAAGAAAACAATTCCATTTACAATAGCATCAAAAAGAATAAAACACTTAGGAATAATTTAGTAAAAGCAGTGCAAAACTTATACTCTCCAAACAAACAAACAAAAAAATCATTGTTGGAAGAAGACCTAAATAAATGGAGAGACATCCCAAGTTCTGGATGGGAAGGCGTAATATTGTTAAGATGGCAATAGTCCCTGAAGTAATCTACAGATTCAACACAATCACTATCATAATCCCTGCTGCCCTTTTTGTAGATTCTGACAAGCTGATCCTAAAACGTATATGGAAAGGCAAGGGATCTAAGGTAGCCAAAACAATCCTGAAAAGGAAGAACAAAGCTGGAAGACTCACATTTCCTCATGTCAAAACTTATTACAAAACTACAGTAATCAAGACAGTGCAGTACTGGCACTAGTACTGACATACAGACCAATGGAATAGAACGGAGGGTCTAAAAATAAACCCTCATACGTATGATCAATTGATTTTCAAGGAGAGTATAAAGACAATTCAATGGGGAAAGAGGAAGAGTAATCTTTTCAACAAATGGTGCTAGGACAACTAGATATCCCCACGCAACAAACAGAAAAAAAGATAAACTGGACTTCATCAAAATTTAAAACCTTTTTTACCTCAAAGGATACCATCAAGAAAATTTTTTAAAAACCCACAGAATGGGAGAAAATTTTGCAATCACATATCTGGAAAGGGACTTCTATTTTAAAGATAGAAATAACTCTCACAACTTAATAATAAAAAGAAACCCAATTTAAAAGTGGGCAAAGGATCTGAACAGACATCTCTCCAAGGAAGTTGTACAAATGGCCAATAAGCAAAGATGCTTACCATCATTGGTCATCAGGGAAATGCAAATTAAAACCACAATCAGATAGCACTTCCCACACACTGGGCTGGCTATAATAAAAAAGACAGATAATAACAAATGTGGAGAAACTGGAGACTCTGTACACTGCTGGTGGGAATATAAAATGCTGTAGCCCCTTTGGAAGATAGTCTGGCAGTCCCTTAAAAAGCTAAACATAGAGTCATTGTACGATTGACCCAGCAACACTACTCCTTCCTACATACCCAAGAGAAATGAAAACATATGTCACCACAAAAAGTTACACATGAATGTTCATAGCAGTATTATTCATATAAAAACCAAAAAGTAGAAATCAACCGCTGAATGGATAAATAAAATGTAGTATATTCATACAATGGAATATTATTTGGCAACGAAAAGGAATGAAGGACTGATATATGCTACAACATGTATGAACCTTGAAAACATCATGCTAAGTGAAAAAAGCCAATTATAAAAGACCAATTCTATGACTCCCAAACAGGAAAATCTATAGAGACAGAGAGACAAGGGACATGATAGCTAAAGAGCACAGGTGTTCTTTGAGGGTGATAAAATTGATTTTGGTGACGGTTGCATGCATCTGTGAATACACTAAAAACCATGGAACTGTTTGATTTAAATTGGTGATCTATTTGGTATGTGAATAAAGCTGCTAATGTTAATAAAGCTGTTGAAAAGAAGCAGTGATATTACAGTGTCTGGGAATAAAAGAAACTAGCAAATTAAATATCACATTAATCAGAAGACACAGAATGATTTCAGAAATGTTGCAGAGTGCCAACCTGAAATTGAGAAAAGTTGGTATTATACCCATTTTGTAGATGAGGAAATTGTCTTAGAGAGTTTAAGAACTTGCTCAAGGTTATCTAGTTAGTAAATGTCAAACCCGAGACTTGGGTGCAGGACAACCACTGCCATGTCAACTCCAGGGGGAGCGAATTCTTCATCTCAGATGTAGTTTAAAGAAGCAACACATTTAGCTTTTTAAAAATTCGGTGGAGTGTCATATTGGATATGGGCAATGAAGCAGGGAGGTTGTAAGAGATGCTGTCCTCCTTTGGAACCTGGCCACATCTCCGCGTGCCTTGGCACTGTGTCCAGGATGAGTACAAAATATTGTGTGTGATGAGAGGTCGTGCATTCGAGTGAGGCCCACACTCAGAGGACTCAAGCCCAGTGGGCCTGGGAAGCTCTAAGCCTGTCCACAGGCCTGGGGCAGATCTTGTTTGCCTCGCGTGGCTGTGGCTTTACCTCCGGTTCACTTCCCCAGCCCCTCAGCCCATCAGCCAGGCTGGTTTCTGCACCTCACGATTGTCTTTATTTTCCCTCCGCCTCTGGGAACACTGTGTCCCAGTGGTTTCGGTGTGTGAGCAGAGAAGGGCTGATTTTGTTTGAGTTGGAGCAGGACTGTTGGTTCAGTATCAGCTGTGAAGAGGCCATGGCTTTCTAAGAGTTTTTATTTTTTTTTAAATTTAAAGAGGTTCTCAACGTACCACAGGATTAAACCGTGTACTGCTTTGTCTATTAACTTTATGTTTTATGAATTCCCTGTTTTGTGGACTAGAAACCCAGGCACACAGACCATGTGCTTTATTCTGGGTTACACAGCTGCCCCATGTTCTCAAGATCCGGTACTATTAACCCAGAGGAGGGCTACACTCCTCAGATCTATGTCTTCCACCTCCCTCTGCTGTCTGAGTGTGGGATCAGGACCCTCCCCAAGAAGGGTGTCCACTTGGAAGCACCATCCACAATATCCTCATTTCTCATTTCGATTCTCACTACAATCCTGCGCTCATAATGTTATTCCTATGTTTCAGATGAGGAAACTGAGGCTCAGAGTGGTTCCGTGACTTGTTCAAGGTCACATAACCAGGATTTGAACCCTGGAGTGGGTAGACTCTAGGCTGAGATTCTTTTCCTGTACCCCTCCCCAGCCTTGGTTTGTGGCCAGGGAAAACTACTGATGTTCTCCCGCCCCCATCCTCAACTGCCCCCCACATCCCTGTCTGTAAACTGATGAAAGTAAGTTGGCTTCAGAGGACACACATGCAGGCCTGTAGGGAGAAAGGAGACAAGAATGGACAATGAGAGCCTGTAGGGTGTGTGGGGAAGAGGGAGGCAGGACTGGGAGTGCGCTAGTTGGGGGGACAGGACTAAAATGTGTGAGTGCCTTGGACAGGCTAATAAAATTTGTCAACCCTCCCAAACCAATGTTCTTCCTCTCTTTTTCGTTAACTGTTTTTTAAATTGAAAGAGTAATAAATGTTCATGGTAAAAAAATCAAAACTACTCCTCCATACTCCCCAGTCACCCTCCAAAGAAGGACAATCTGTCTTCTGTCTCCTTCAGGAATGTTCCAGATATATATTCTACATATAGACACACACATTTCTCCCTTTCATTTTCACAAATAGGAACATAATCTGTACACTGTCTTGTACCTTATTTTATCCTCTTATCTTAAAAACTCTTCCACAACAGCTCACATAGATCCGTCTCATCTTCATTCTGTTGTTTTTGTGTTTTTTTTGGCTGCATTGGGTCTTCATTGCTGCGTGTGGGCTTTCTCTAGTTATGGAGAGCAGGGCTTACTCTTTGTTGCAGTGCGTGGGCTTCTCACTGCGGTGGCTTCTCTTGTTGAGGAGCGCGGGCTCTAGGCGTGTGGCCTTCAGTAGTTGCGGCACGTGGGCTCAGTAGTTGTGGCACACAGGCTTAGTTGCTCCACGGCATGTGGGATCTTCTCGGACCAGGGCTCGGACCCTGCATTGTGTCCCCTGCATTGGCAGGCAGATTCTTAACCACTGTGCCACCAGGGAAGCCCCCTTCATTCTGTTTTACAATTGCACAGCATCTCATCCTATGGCCGTTTCTTCATTTATCCAACCAGCCCCTATTGCTGGGGTCACTCAGGTTGTTTACAAATTTAGGCTGTTATAAACAATGCTGGGAAAAATATCCATGTCTATTCATTTTCAAGTATATCTCTATGATGAATTCCTAGAGGCTGAACTGATGAAGGAACTTCTGAATCCATGAGAAAGAATATTCTACTCTTTAATAGCGATGCCAAGTTGTGCTGCATCAATCTGAACTCCTATCACCAAGGAAGAGTACCTGCTTCTGCTCAGTGTGATATAATTTTTCAATCTGTATTACCAGGTGTCACAGGATGAATAGTGACTCCTAAATATATCACATCCTAATCCCTGGATCCTGCACAGGTTACATAATATGGAATACAGTCTTTGCAGATGTGACTAAATTAGAAACTCTGAGAGGGGGAAATTATCCTGGAAGTTACCCAGCTTGGCCCAGTGTCCTTATAAGAGGGAGATGGACATTTGACTACAGACAAAACAGAGGAACATCATGTGATGGGAGCAGAAAGCAGCAGTAGAGAGAGATGTTCCACTGCTGGCTTTAAAGATGGAGGAAGGTGTTGGGAAGCAAGGAAGGCAGCTGGAGAATTGGAAAAGGCACAGAAATAGCCTCCCCCAGCACCTCCAGATGGAAGCACTCTGCCAACACCTTGATTTTAGCCCACTGAAACCATTTTGGGCTTCTGGCCGATCTAACTGTAAGAGAGTAAATTTCTGTTGTTTGAAGCCATTAAGTGTGTGGTTATTTGTCATGGCGGCAATAGGTCATTAATACTGGAGGGAAGGCTTAGTGCTCTGGTGGGGGGGGGAGGGGAGGAAGGGTTGCTGTCCATCCCCCACCTCTGCTCCCTGCTCAACTGTTCAAAGCAATTCCCCTCTGACCCCAGGCCTGTACCCCTCACCCAGCAGAAGAGAAGTCTTCCTCATTAACCCCATTCTCGGGAAGGTGGCTCAAGTTAACAGCAGTTGCAAGCAGCATATTAAAATATTTCCTTCAACCACCCACAGATCTCACTGAGAAGATATGGACAAATAACATTTTCTTCTCCTCTGTCCGTTTCCGGCGCTGTTTAGTCACCCCTGCAGTTTGCCCTTAAGGACCTCATTTGTACATCAACATGGAAGGTTTAACAGCACTAGCTTTGCGACCCCCTGCCGCAAAGCAATTAGGATGGTGGGAGGACCCTAACCCGACTAATCTCAGGGCCTCACCCTTCATTGATTTCTGCAAGCTGAGAGGTCACTTTCAGTTGGAGCTCTCGTCGTCTCTGGAGGGAGAAAAGCAGTCAGTGTTCTTTGCGGTACGCGGGCCTCTCACTGTTGCGGCCTCTCCCGCTGCGGAGCACAGGCTCCGGACGCGCAGGCTCAGCGGCCATGGCTCACGGGCCCAGCCGCTCCGCGGCATGTGGGATCTTCCTGGACCGGGGCACGAACCCGCGTCTCCTGCATCGGCAGGCGGACTCTCAAGCACTGCGCCACCAGGGAAGCCCACAGTCAGTGTTCATAGGGATTTGCGACCTGGCTGGGGAGAGGTGTGAGTTGGGAGGAATTATCTGAAATTTGATACATGCATTCAAAGGTTCAAAGGTTCAAATCTGGCTGTGGGCTCCCTAAGGAAAAGGAAGAAAATTGCTGAGCAAATAAACTCCAACTCAGACAAAACCTTTTGGGGCAAATGAGTTACTGAAGGTGCCTGTGGTTTGCAAATAGATGCTTGGTTAAAGCCAATGGCTCGATAAAGCCATTTTTGGATGCTAGGAAAATCTCTCTGCCTTCGTCCTCCACCTACCCAGTCTCCTGGTTCTGGGCATACCAATTTCTGCTCAGGACCAAGCAGGTGAGAGTTACAGGGGGGTTAGCTCCCTAAACCACCTGTTAGAGTAATAATCCTGGGCTCCTCCGAGGCAAGTGGATCAGGCCGTGCAGCAGGATGACAGACTAATTATCCCAACCATCAGAAGTATCTTCTGTATCTCTAATCTACCTTGACAATCCGGTGGTTTGTCACTTCGAGGCCTCTTTAATTGGCTGTGTGATTGACACAAGTGTGGGGGGCTTTTTATTTTAAGAATTGAGGAGAGCCTATGCCTTCAAAATTAGTTCAGTTACATATGATTGCTTTGCTATGATGCCAAAGACCTAGTTTGCGCCCTACGTGGGCTAGAATCTGATTCTTGCAATCACTCTGACTCTAGGTAACTAGCAAGAATGACAAGGAGAGACACCCAAGCAATTTTCTGTGTTTATTATTTACCTTTCACCAAAGGTCTCCTCAACCTTAGGTTGACCTGACATCCCTTTCAATAGCATTATGAAAAAAGCTGCTATGGTCTGAATGTTTGTGGCCCCTCAGAATGCATATGTTTTGGTTGCAAGTGACAGAAATCTAATTAATTTTTTTGTCATTGTTCATATACCTTACAAGTTCAAGAGTTGAGCTGCTTGGAGTCATAGCTGGGTTTGGGTGCTTAAACAGTAAGGATAGGGTTCTGTTACCCTCTTTCCACCTCTCAGTTCACCTTCTGAAGAGGTGCTTCTCTTCATGTGGTAGAAAAGATAGCCTCTGGCAGTGCCAGCCTTTCCCGAACCGAAGGGTCCACTCTCCCAGTGAAAAGGCATACCTCACAGGTATTAGCATAGCATTCCATTAGCATAGCGTTCATGGAAGGCTCAGACTGGTGTGGCCTGGGTCACGTGCCCTCCTTTTGGCTCAATCAACGGATGCAGGAGGAGTGCTATGATTGGCCAAGTGCTAAGTGCTGGTCATGTGACCAGGAGGAGGAAGAAGGTGCTGTGATTGGCAGTCTCACCAGAACCACTCGAAATAGGGGAAGTCCCTTTCCCCAGAGGCAGAGGTGGCCAGCCAGAGTAAGAAAACAGCGAGCCTCCACAGACATTAGAAGTGCAACTGTTACAAATCCGATCGCCCTGGTAAGTCCCGTGTCTCCACGTTTTCCTCTGAATAGCCTCTTTGTCTGACAATGTAGCCTGTTATGACAATCAGCCTGGAGTTTCAGAAGGGAAGGTTCTGAACGTGTGGACCGCTGGTTCAGTTTCCTCATCCTCAGGACCTGGTGCCGGTAAGTGGGAATAGATTGCTCTGCCTCTGGTCATGGAGACCTAACTTATCAGAAGCGATTCTTGCCTCCTCTCGAGGATAGTAAAGGCTGGGAGCTCCTTGGACTGGAGTTGATAAACCCAGGGAGGGAGCAGCAGCCCCACTGGCCGGCTCCTTGTAGACCTGCAAACCCTGCCAGGCCTCCCTTCCCCATTCCCTTGTCTTCCTTGGCAGTTTAGCTGGCCCAGCCTCAGCTAGAATGTCTATTCTAAGACCGTGAAACTTGGCTGTTCTTTCTTTACTGGCCTTTTGTAAGCTTAGAAGAGAACATTTCCTCGTTTGGATTTTCTCCCCTTTCTTGCCTGGGCATTTCGTGGGTTTTCAGGCATCAGTCCTTATATGATCATTGCTTGCTGCAGTTCTAAAAACTTTAAAGAACATTTGGTTATTGGTCATTTAAGGCTTCTTCTATGTGTTTTACAGAATTACTTGGAACTTACCTGGTCCATTTCCCCATTTGAGACTGAAATCTCTGCTACTGCATGAAGAGGTCATGGCGAGCTCAGCTTAAATACCTCAAGAGACGGAGAACTGACTCTAGTTCGCTGATTCCATTGCTAACCAGCTCCATTAGTTATAATGTTCTTTTTTGTTTGGAGGACAAATCTGCTCATTTTGGCTTCGATCCAGCACACATAATTTGTCTCATCTTCTTCTGTATCCATTTAAATATTAAAAGAGTGCTTTTATGTTCTCTTTCCTATCTCTTAGCTAATATTTATTGAACACTTACTTTGTCCAGTGCTGTACTAACTGCTTGACACACATATGCTCACTTAATCCTAGCAACAACCTATGATGTAGGCAGGCATTATTATGCCCATTTTATAAGTGAGGAAACCGAGGCACATGGGTTCACCAGGCTGACGTGTCAGACTGATTTGATGCCAGAGCTCACACTTATAATCCCATATGCTCCCCAATTTTTTTACAGCAAAATAAACCATGTAAATTCAATGTACTAAGCAATCTAATACCATTCAAAATGGCCTTTTAAATCTCCAGAAGGGCTCAAGGAAGGGGGCAAGCTTTCTTTACAAGCAGTGGAGAGGCAGTGTGGAGACCCAGCCCAGTGGCAAGAAGGAGCCCACCCTGGTACCTGGGTATCCACCACTGAGGACGAAGCTGAATTGTTGCAGAAGGCATCATGGAGCAATGGTCCCAGTCAGAGGCTCAGGAGACCTGGATTTCATTCCATGCCACGCCAAAGAATCAGGTTAAGTATCCCCATCTCAGTTTGACCAACTGAAAAATGGGGGTGCCCTTTAACTCCACCCACTTTCCAGAAAAGTTATAAGAAACTGATCAGCTAATAAAAGATGGGTTTTGAAGCCCTTGAAAAAAGGATGGTAATAGAAAAATCCAACTTTACTTTTAGGTAACCAGCCCACATGGGCCAGTGTCTGACGGCAACATAGATTTCTTCTGAGACCCGCAAAGAGTCAGCCAGAAACCTGTCCTGTGATGGGTACGTTCTAGGATACAAACTGTAAGCTACTCATCTCCCATGAGGAGTGACGGTGATGGGCTGAAAGGAAGGATATCTTTTCTAGTGAAAACACCCTCTTCTCTCCACATTTGTGTAAATAAATGTGTCTTGCTCTTATTGGCTTCTTTGAGGATTCTCTGAGTGTCAGTTTGAGGACAGTTTGTGACTTAATCCATGTGGCGGGAACAGTTAATGTCTAGGCTCACTAGTGTATTTGTTCTCTCTTCTCCCACTGGGCAAATTTAGCTTGCCTCGCCTAACCACTCAACATTGTGTATATTCAGATTAATCTTTCCCAAGCCTGCTGTCTCGAGGTTTTTTACCTGCAGAATAAAGTATAACCTCCTCAACTGTTCAGCATCCACAATCTCTTCCCATCCTGCCCCACTCATATCATCTCCCACTTCATTCCCATAGGAACTTTTTATTTCAGGGAATCTTGTCTTCTGAACTATTCACATAGTTGTGCATCCATCACCACAGTCAATTTTAGAACATTCTCCATTACCCCCAAAAGAAACCCTACAGACCTCTTATCCACCCCACCCCCCTGCCATCACAAATCCCTCCATTCCCTCCAGTCCTCAGCAACCACTAATCTACTTTGTGTCTCTATAGATTTGCCTATTCCGGACATTCACATAGATGGAATCATACAGTATGAGGTCCTTTGTGACTGGTTTCTTCCACTTAGCATGAGCTTTTCAAAGTTCATCCATGTTGTGGCGTATATCAGTACCTCATTCATTTTCATCGTCCAATAATATTCTATTGTATGGAGGCCACATTGGTTTATTCATTTATCAGTTGATGGGCATGTGTGCTGTTTCCACTTTGTGGGTATTATGAATAATGTGGCTTTGAACATTCATGCACAATTTTTTGTGTGGACATGTTTTTATTTCTCTTTGGGTGTAAACCTAGGAGTGGAATTGCTGGGTCGGGTGGTAACCCTACGCTTAATCTTTAGAGGAACTGCCAGACTGTGTTCTAAAGAAGCTGCATGGTTTTACATTCCCGCCAACAGTGTATGAGGCTTCTAATTTCCTCCACATCCTTGCCAACACTAGTTATTATCTGTCCTTTTTATTACAGCCATCCTGGTAGATGTGAGGTAGTATTTCATTGTGGTTTTGATTTGCAAATTCCCTGATAACTAATGAACATCTTAGTTTATTGGTCATTTGTTTATCTTCTCTGGAGAAATGTCTGTTTGGACCCTTTGCCCATTTTTCAACTGGGTTATTTGTCTTTTTATTGTTGAGTTGCAGATGTTCTTTACATATTCCAGATAGAAGTCTATTATCACATATATGATTTTCAAATATTTTCTCCCATTTTGTGGGTTTTCACCTTGATAGTTGTCCTTTGAAACGCAAACGCTTTTAATTTTGATGAAGTCCAATCAATCTGTTTTTTCCTTTTGTTTCTTGTGCTTTTGATGTTATACCTAAGAAGCCATTGTCTAATCCAAGGTCACAAATATTTATGCTTTGTTTTCATTTAACAGTTTTTCAGTTTTAGCTCTTACATTTAGGTCTATTATCCTTCTTTTTAAAATTTACTTATTTATTTTTGGTTTCATTGGGTCTTCGTTGCTGCGCGTGGGCTTTCTCTAGTTGGGGAAAGCGGGGGCTACTCTTCATTGCGGTGTGCAGGCTTCTTGTTGCAGTGGCTTCTCTTGTTGCAGAGCATGGGCTCTAGGTGCGTGGGCTTCAGTAGTTGTGGTGTGTGGGTTCAGTAGTTGTGGCTCGCGAGCTCTAGAGCACAGGGCTCAGTAGCTGTGGCTCACGAGCTTAGTTGCTCTGCGGCATGTGGGATCTTCCTGGACCAGGGCTCGAACCCGTGTCCCCTGCGTTGGCAGGCAGATTGTTAACCACTGTGCCACCAGGGAAGTCCCTATTATCCTTTCTGAGTTCCTTTTTTTTATAAAAGTTGTGAGGTATGGGTCCAACTTTTTCCTTTTGCATGTAGATACCCAGTTGTCCCATCACCACATTTTTTAAAAGATTATTCTTTTAAAAGGTTACTCTTCATTATCTTGGCACCCTTGTCAAGCAACTAGCCATTTCTGCCATAGTATACCTCTTAGCTATTCTCTCCTCCGTATTGTAGTACCACCCAGACCTGATGGCCTTGCTTACCTATATAGGGCCTTGAAAGGGGCTGCTGAGCCTTGGGCTCCAGGTGGAAGTGCGATTCTGATGATGTGGCAAGGAGCCCTCCTCCCCAACCCCCACCCCCTGAGCCAAGGAGAGCAATGTCACTGCACAACATCATGCAACTCAGAGATGGGGACCAGCGCATGAGGTGAAGTCTTCTGTACTTTTGGAGAGTGGAGAATACCTCCATGGAGAAGCATGTGATTGGGGAGATCTCTGGCTAAAGATTAAACTTCCAAATCTGAGCAGAGTCAAAATTGTATATATGCTGTATAGATTGGATTACTGGTGAGCAAAGATCTCCTTTCTGTCCCACTCACTGTGCGTGAGTTATGTATCTCCACCCAATTGACATTGGACTTGGGTCTCTGACTTGTTTGATGCATGGATTGTTCGATATAACGTGAGCAGAGTCCTTAAATATGTTTGTGTTATTGCATGTCTGCTGTCTGCCCTGAGAAAATGTGCCCTGGTCAGCCACTCATCCAAAGACATTGAGAAATTATTGTGATCCCCTTTCCCAGTGTTTGTATTTTCAATTTGCTCTTAGTGTGAAAGCTCATTTGGAAGTGAGGAGAACTTCTATCTCGTGTTCTCACACCAACCAGCTGCGTGATCTCACCATCACATGTCTCTGGGTCTTAGTGGGTTTGGCTAAGTGATAGCAGATTTGAAACCAGACTGGAGCAAAGCTCGACAATCCCTGGCAAGTCCAGCAGAGCTGCAAAGCAGTAAATTAAGAAAATGAACACGAGGTGTAGTAAGCCACTGAGTCTGGGGACGGTTTGTTACACAGCACATTTGCAGAAATAAATGACTGATATTCATGCAGAGGTGGAATGCAGAGGCCTCTGAATGGGATACCACAGGTTCCCATGTCTTGTTACATGTTGGAGGATTTCCAACTGATAAAAGAATTTTTATCTTGGCAGTGGGCCATTGTAGCCATTGTAGGAAAAACAAAGGATCACCCAGTGGACAGCACAGACCAGAGCCCTGAAAAATCTGGGCAAATCCAGACCCCACTGTGCTCTAGAGCACTGGACACCTAGATGGAGGGCTAGGTGTCAAGCATTAGAGCTTAGTTCCAACTCATCAAACACTTGCTGAGCACCTGCTACCTGCAAGACACTGTGTGGACATTTAAAGGTCTTTGTCTTGTCACTGCTCCTCCAAAACACCATGTGTATTCCTGCCTTAGGACCTTTGCTGTTACTACTCCCTCTGTCTGGAATGATCTTTGCTGGGATCGTCACATGGTTGCCTTGTCATCATTCAAGTCTCAGCATGAATTTGACCTTCACAGAGAGGCTATTCTGATCACCAGCTAAAGTGGCCACGGCTTGCCCTGATTCATTTACTAGCACATCATCCCGGTTTATCTTCATGGCACTTACCACCACCTGGCATGTTGTATGTTTATTTGTTTGTTTGTAGTCTTTCTTCTCCCACTAAAATGTAAGCTCCACAAGAATGGGATATTATCTGTCTTATTCACTATTGTATCCCCAGCTCCCAAAACAGTGCTTTTGTACATTGTAGGCACTCAGTAAATATTCTTTGAATAAATGAGCAAGGTGCTTACACAGGGCAAGAAGGGAAAGGTGAAGAGAAAAAAAAGGTGTGTATCCAGGCCCAAAATTACTGTAGTAAAGGTATGTAATGTCACTTCCTGGAAAGAGTTCAGGTTCTTGAGTCATACTCACTCTACCATTAACTACCCTATAAACTTGGGCAAGTTTTTGTATTAGCTAACATACCATTTTAGCTGATATAATAAAAGGCCACAGTAGCGACAACTTAAACAATACAGTCATTTGTTTCTCTCACTTAAAAGTCCGAAGAGGTAATCTGGGGCTGGTGTGGTGACGCCGCAATCGTCAGTGACCCAGGCTCCTTCTATCTTGTTGCTCTGCCATCCTTAAATGGGGCTTCCAACTTGTGGCCCCCCAAAAGTACTTGGCTCCTCTCATGTCTACATTCAGGCCAACAGAGAGGAGGGATGAGGGGAGAGGAAGACCAGCCCCTCCCTATAAGGGCTGGGCTCAGAAGTTGCACTCATCACCCCCATTCACATCCTGTTGGATAGAACTTAGTTATATAGCCACATTTGACAGCAAAGGAGTCTGGGAAATTAATTTTTAGCTGGAGAGTAATGTTCCCAGCTAAGAAATTCTATCATTGTAGAAGGAAAAATGCATAAATAGCAGTCTCTGCCCCATTCTTTACCACCACTCCACTCCCAGCCCTCCGCCCTATCCCGTTCCCTCATTTGTAAAACATGTGCCTCACTGTGTTACAATGAAATGAGATGAATTATTTGGAAGTATCTTATAAGCGCCGAAGTTCCATCCAAACATATAAGTTACTGATTGCAAAAGAGTAAAAACCACAAAGGGTGTTGCAATCATAAAACAAGGGGAGATTCATTCTAGCTGAAATGATAGAGAAGTTTATGGAGCAGGTAGCTTTTAAGTTGGGCATTGAAATATTGATCAGTATTTTTAAGGAAGGAAACAAAGGAGGTTGGCGGGGGGTATGGAAAGCATCCTAGGTGATAGGAAAAGTAAGATCAAAGGTAGTAAGGTGAGAATTTACATGCCTGTTTGGGATGCTACGTGGGGTACGGTTTGGGGAGTACAGGGGCAAAGGAAGGAAGTTGGACCAGAGCAGGCAGAACCCTGATGCCATGATCAGGAGTTGGAGAGCTTTGGTTGGGAAGTGGGAAGCCCATGCCAGCCTCTGAGTAGGGGTAGGTTGTGATTTTTCTCCACAGCAGCGCCTGTCCCTGGAGGAAGATGGCCTTGGAGATGGGGAGGCCACTAAGGAGGCTGTTATGAGAGTCCCGATGAGATGGGCAAGGGCCTGAACTAGAGATGTAAGAATGGAAAGAGAGGGATGGATTTGGGAACCATCTCACAGGTAGAATCACCAAACTCGGCAGCAGATCGGATGGAGTGAAGAGTAAGTACTGACCAGGGTTTTACCAGGTACCATTGACCAGGAGGGAGACCCCAGAAAGAGGGGCAAATTCAGGAGGAAGAAAGTAAATTCAGAGTGTCCAATGTGACTCAGAGCACCGCCCAGCAATGGGAAATTTGAGGTGTGCTCATAAAATTGAAGGCAAAGAACTAAAGAATTTACCAAAATGATAAAGACGCTTAATCAAAAGTACTGTTGCCTCTTACAGTATGATCTAATGTCTAACAGTTCAGACAACGCAATTAAAATTCAGTCTTGGGGAATAACTTCTTTCCCTTTCTGGAGCCCGAGCTTTTGTAATTCACTCTTTACACACAAGCAAGGCTGGGCCTGTGTCCTTACTTGGTACGTGAAGGGCATTTCCAGAAGCCCTGCAGGGTTAGGTGTGCATCTCACCAGAGTCTGGGGAAATATTTGGCCATTTCTTTTCTTTTCCTCCCAAACATCCTCCTTTGGTCTGAAGATATCCAGATCTTAGTCTTCAGTCCAGTTGTGAAAAAACCTTTCCAATTTGTGTTCATAGTGTCAGGAAGAGGTTAAAAATATCATCATGAGCTGCATCGGAGATCAAAAATGAAAACTGGACGGGAGATGGTGAGTGAGTTTTTTCCCTTTCACAATTTTCCATCATTGCATAAAATTGATTATGCAAAAAGCGTAAACTGTTTTTTGTTTTTTTAATTAATTAATTTATTTTTGGCTGTGTTGGTTCTTCATTTTTTTGTGTGGGCTTTTCTCTAGTTGCAGCGAGCAGGGGCCACTCTTCATCGCGGTGCGCAGGCCTCTCACTGTCGCGGCCTCCGCTTCATTGCGGAGCACAGACTCCAGATGCGCAGGTTCAGTAGTTGTGGCTCACGGGCCTAGTTGCTCCGCGGCATGTGGGATCTTCCCAGACCAGGGCTTGAACCCGTGTCCCCTGCATCGGCAGGCGGACTCTCAACCACTGCACCACCAGGGAAGCCCGTAAACTGTTTTTATTTAAACAACACCTTGAGAGTTCTCAGGGACAGGGGAAGGTCCCAGATGGAGGTGGAGCCTGGAGATTTTTTCTCAGCCATGCACGGTCATTGGCTGCACCATTTCACCCTGTAGAACTTGCAGTGACTGTCACTTGGTTCTGAGGAATTCATCTCATCGTGTCGTAGATTTGACCTTGAACATCCTGAGCTGGGAGGCAGAATTTATCAACCACTCTTGCTATTATTATGATTATTTTCCCATACATTTGGAGACCCATGTGGTCCAGGCTAAGAACAGTGTTACATTCATAATCCAACAAACAGGAGTAAGAACATGAATGGTACAGCCCAATCATAATCTGTAATAATACTGGGTAAACTTCTCTCTTCATACCCCCAACACTCCCATGTGGTTTTTCTATATCTCTCTCCCCAGCATCTCTTCCCACCTCCCTAATGTGAAATTAGCATATGGCCTCTCTGAACATGTAACAACACTTCCTTTTTACGAAGGTAATGAGCAAACTCGTGGTTATGAGGCAAATAAAGGGGAAGAAACTTGGGAACAATCACAGTTTAATACTTTTTCCCACAGCTCAATTATATATTGTAATTCATTATTTATATTATTAATTAATTAAATTGTATAATAATAGCCAATATTTCTGTAGTGCTTTGCCATTTCCAAAGTGCTTTTATATCCATAACTCCTCTAGTGCTCACAACAAGGAAAGCACGATAGGTATCACTGTCGTTTCACAGATGAGGAAACGGGAGAGGCTGAACAAATTTCCCCAAGTCACAGAGCCAGGAAAGAGAATCTGGATTCCAGTCTAAGTTCTGTGGCTCCGAGGGCCTCAGTAACACAACTGAGGACCTCCTTGTCCCCACACTGGACCTGGCTTCAGATCCTCTGCTTCTTGGGGACCTGGGAGTTCTGTCAGTGGGTCTGCAGCAAGCCTGGCACCGGGCTGCAAGGCTGGGACTACGCTTGTTCAAGTTCAGGGTCCTTAAACCTTACACTGTCGGCCCCTCACTTGTCTCACCCTAGTGCTACCCACACACTGGGCTTATCCAGGAAGAAGGAAAATAAACCCAGCCCCCCCACCCTCCTTCCACAACAAGCACAATTTGCCTCTTACAACAGAGGGAGAGGAGGGCAGTGCCTCGTCAACCTTCACGGACAGGAGGCACCCGTCGGCCGTCATGGGCTTTCGGCAGCTTCAGGAAGCTGGGGAGGGGGAAGCAGGGATGGCTGACTTCACCGAACATATAATAGGTGTTTGTGGTGCCATGTAAAATATTTAACAAGGTGTGGGAGCCCACTGGCGGCTGTGCTGCTTTGGTCTCTGTACTTTGCCGAAGGTGAACGTTTCCTGTTCCTAATCTCTCTGGTGCAAGAGACAGATGTCAGGCTTAGTGTTCAAAAAGTGAGACAGACAGACTGGCTACCGCTAATGTTTTTAAAAGAAAATCACATTCCCCCTCTTTTTCTTTCATTTCTCTTTTTTGGCAAATGAGTGTAGGGTGACAAGATGACCCAGGTCACTGGGCCTCAGCCACTCTCTCTGTTTCATGGTAGAGAAGGTAGAGAAATACCACCTTGGCCAGAGCAGGGTCCCCAGCATAGGGATGTCTTTGACCTTTAGGGTAAGAAGTGAGTCTCAAGCTTTTAATCCCAAGGGGTGAGGGCTGTGCCCCAGACCAGGTTACAGACCTACTATCTACAGATATACCTCACATGGAGGTATGTTCGTACGAATGTGTTCAAAATAAGGTACGATATTGTACCAAATATACCTCAGCCTGGGTTCTAGGCTGCTTCTGCCACTATTGAGTAATCGTCAGCAAGTCTCTGGGCCTCTGTTATCTCAGTTAATAAAATGAGAGCCTTGGTTTGGGGTAGGGATGGTCAATAGGCGTTGTCAGTAGCCTTGGAATTCTTTCAGCTGCACTGCTCCAGGCAGCCATTATTAATCAGTTAGAGCTACGTGTGAATCGACAGCAGTGGTGTGCTGGTAAATGCCTAACAACTGGCTCTCTGTGTTAAAAAAAAGCCCTCGTTTGTCATGTTTGCCAATTTCTATGGTGTAAACACTCCACTGTGGCTGATTTCAAGTTTCCGTCGCAAAGTCACTGAACACACTGTTGGGAAGAGATGCACGTCATGATGTACATCCCCAGCACCCGCAGCTGATCTCCAAAGAGCTGTTTGTTTCCCATAGTCTATGATTCTGAATCAAACCTCTTGGAAAGTTGCATTTCCTAAAGTCACTGCTTTTTGAGTTCCCCCCAAAGCAGATAAGTGTCAGGACTTTGTCGGGAAAGTGAGAGTTCAGGGCGCAGAAGTGAAGGCTTGTAGAATGGGGAGCAGGGAGGGGGAGAAGGCAAAGCAAGGACGCACCCAGAGGGAGGGCCGCCCCACCCATCGCACTGCCTGAAGAGCCATGTGAAATACATCTAGCTGGAGGAAGAAAAGAGGACGCCTGTATCCATTTCGCCTGCCCCCATAGGTCAAGCTTTGTGCCGTGAGCATTAACTCTCTGCCTCCAGGCTGTGCTTTCAAGGGCTCCAAGCACCAATGGAGAAGCCAGAGAGCAGGAGGTGGGAGGCACAGGCTTAATGAGAGGTTGTTAGGTGTCCCCTGTGTGAAGCGAGCTGGAGAAGAACCAGTCATCCCAGGGGTGGTTGGTATAAAAGATCAGTGAACATGAGGGATCTGAGGTAGTGTCTGAAGTGTCTGAGACACCCCCATGGGAGGATATGCAGTGGCTCAGTTACTTCGTCTTGTCCCTGATCCTCTGACCCTCATGAAGATGCTTCCTCTTTATAGTGCGGATTCCAATGCTGGCTCTGCTACTAACCAGCTCTGTGACCTTGGGTGACTCACTTAATCTTGCTGCGCTTCAATTTTCTCATCTGTAAATTTGACATAAAAATAGCACCTAACTTAACAGACTGTTGGGAGGATTAAATGAGTTACCATCAGCAGAGTGCTTAACAGAGTTCCTGACATATAGTACGTACTCAATTAAAGTTAGCTCTTGTTAGAGTGTTTCACCATTTTTTAGGAAATTTGCTGTAAGTACCTGTGGCAGATTGTATTTCCCAAAAATGGCCACAGTAGTATGTCTGCTCCCCACTCCCATGCTTTTCACACCATACCAGCCTGCCCACTGAGAGGTGGAGTCTATGTGCCTCCCCTTGAACCTGGGTGGGGACTTGTGACTATTCCGACTGATCGACTGTGGCAGGTATGATGCTGTATGATTTCTGGGCTAGGTCATAAAAACGTTACCAAACTCAGGTTCGGCTGCTTGGCCCTTGAAAGTCAGTACTCTAGAAGACAAGTGTTGGTTGGAAAGGAAAGGTTGCTCTATTCAGGAGACTGGCAACTTGGGGAGAAGGCAGACTTGTGCCCAAGAACCAACTCAGAAGATTCTGCTCCACCATGAAAGTTTTTCAAGGGAAAGA
>NW_006799727.1:2325931-2338069 GCF_000442215.2 Lipotes vexillifer
GAAAGAGGGGGAGTTAATCACAGTTAATCATTTGGGGAAGGGGGTCAGAGTCTTCTTTATCTTCCACTGTGTGCAGACTTTCTTCTGAGTGGTTGGAGGTGAGATAAAACAGGTTGTGTTCTGATTCTTGTGCTCAGCCTTAAGTTACCATCTTCCACCTGGGTGGGGGCCTTAGTTCCCACAGAATAACTCAAAGATAAATTGTTATATATATATTCCTTGAGGAGGAACCAGGACCCTGCCCCAAGGCTGCACTATTGTTTCTTGACTGCTCCTCCTTTGTTTCTGCATTCCCTCCCTTTTCTGATTAGCAACTGTTTGAATCTGTTCTTTCAAACTCAGGGAAGGTCAGGGAGGCTGAATGAAGCCTATTTCCTACAAACAAGAAACAGGGGACACTAAAAGATTTATACCCAGGAGGGCTCCAAGGGTTTGCTCTATTTCAACAAAGAATACAACTTGGACCGTGCATTAATCTCTTTCTTGTTCTCTGCCTCTGTCTCTGTCTCTCTCTCCTCAGGATATTTGTCCTGGCAACCCAGCTACCATGTTGCAAGGAAGTCCAAGCCACTTGGATAAGCCATAGGTAAGTGTTCTAGCCAATTGCCCCTGCTAAAGTCTCCACCAACAGCCAGCATCAACCTCCAGCCACGTGAGTAAACAACCCTTCAGACGATTCCTGCCACCATCTTTGGAGTTTTCCAGCTGAGGTGCCAGATATCAAATTAGGAACAAGCTAACCCATTGTGCCCCATCCAACTTTCAGACACCAACCCCCTCCGCAAGAGATAATAAATATTACTGTTTTAAACCGTTCATTTCTGGAGTAGTTTCTCAGCAACAGATAGCTACTAACCCATCATACTTGTATATACAAGTCCCTTTTTAGCCTTTGATTTCCAAATTGAAGAGTCCTTGCTTGTGAAATCTGCCTTCAAACAGGTTAGTACCCCCTTGGAATTCTTGTACCATGCGTTTTGACTTGTGGGACAAGACTAGTTCTAGCGTAGCCCTTGAGGACCACTGCAAGGGTACACAATGCCTATGGGAACACCCCCCATGTTTGTGGTAAGGCATGGAGTGGGGAGATCTTGGAAAGGAGGAAAAAAAGAAATGAAGCAGAAGGAGAAGAAAGGCATTAGAAAGAGATAAGGAGGGAGCAGATAATGAAGGAGAGGGACATATGGCTGAAGAGGCTGATGGTCCACACCAGGTGACCTCAACAAGATGGCCCAATCCTGTTGACTCCCTTCCAGGGAGGCCCTGGATGACCCTCTCTCTGCAGGAATCTGATGAGTCACACACACAGCCAGATAGGGCATGGGAGGGTGTCTGCCTTCCTACTTCATGGCAGGGGACACCAACTGGATATTGTCAAGTCTAACTTTGATTGAACCACCGCCTCCTGTCAGGTTCTGTGCTAGACTCTCGGAATATGAGATACTCCAAGTCCCTGCCCTCAAGGAGTCAGAGACCATTTGAGAAACAGAGTTTAAAACAGTTCAGTCACCCAGTATGTTTTCCAAGGGAGGCCTCAGCTGAAATTTAGGAAGAAGTTCTGAAATAGTTAAGTGTGTGAGTGGGGCAGTTGTTGGGTGTGGAAGCAGAGGACGAGAGGGAGGAGGAACCTGACTGCATGGATTTAATTAAAACAAAAACACCGCCATTGATTTTGAAAGCACTTGGCTGATGTTCATTAACCATCTGGGACTGATTTGATGGTTGACTCTAGAGACTTTGGTAAATAAAATGAAAATAAATATTTCCAAATTGAGTGTACTTTGAGTCTGATGATTGGACTTCGGTTAGAATACTTTTGAAGAGGCTGAAACCAACTCAAACTGGCTTAAGTAAAAAAGGGAATTTATTGGCAGATGTAACTGAGCAGTCCAGGTTTGGGTTCAGACACAGATAGATTTCAGGCTGAGACACATTCATTGTGCCTCAGTTTTCTCCATCTCTAGACTCTGCCTTCCACCATACTGGTTTCACCTTCATGTTTCCCAAGAAGGTGCTAGCTTCTCCAAGCTCTCCCCTCATGGTGGCAAGGTGGCTGCATGGCTCCAGCCCCTCATCCTCTCAGAGCCACTCTCCTCTAGCCCAGCATGCCTTGCAGATGTCTCTGGTTAGGCCATGTGCCCAACTCTGAAACTTTCACTGCAGCTGTGGTAGGACAGATTGACTGGCTCAGGCCTATATCATGTGCCTACCCATGGAGCTGGGGTAGTGGAAATGGGGAAGCCTGACCCAACCACATGTACTAAGAGGGGAGGTTTGAATTGTCACATAAAAATTGGGGACTTTCATTAGAAAAAATGGGGAATGAGTGCTGGGGAATAAAATTAAATGGCCCCACAATGGCCCAGAGACAATGAGACAATGGGACGTCTCAGGGACAGCAGAAGGCAGTTCAGCACATGAGGGGAGTTAGGCCAACGTGGTCCTGAAGTCAAGGTCAAATTGGCCTCATTACTACAACAGAGAGTCTTACTGGCCACCATATATATACGTGTGTGTGTGTGTGTGTGTGTGTGTGTGTGTGTGTGTGTGTGTGTGTTTCCCCTCCCACTGCAGAGTATGACAGCCATGGAGGTGTGCCATTCTTATCTTCTTTCAAGAAATAACTGCTCCAAACAGCGCAATTAGCTTTGGAGCTAAAACCATGCTCTCTCAGGGGACCACCCCCCCCCACCCCAGCTGATAAATGAGCATGGTGGTACTAGAGCTGGCCGTTTCTGCTCAGCGCAGGACTTCTCTAGCAGGCAATCTTTGCTCTGGATCTCCCTGTCAAGTTGGCTGAGACTGATCTGCTTTGTAGTCTGAGGCTTGATCCCTGAATCACTCTGTGGAAGGCCTCCCACTGACCAGGAACACCACATTGGACTGTTCAGTCAGCAAAAAAAAATATATTTGGCGGTATCTTTCTGCACTGCAGGCATACTTTCTTATAATTCCTACTCTGGTAAATGCAGATCTTAGAAATGAAAATATTAGAAGTGTTTTTTTGTTTGTTTGATTGTTTTTTAAGAGCTTGGCTGTTGCCTTGGTTTGAACCACTATAATAGAATACCATAGACTGGGTGAACTAAAATTTATTTCTCACGGTTCTGGAGGCTGGAAGTCCAAGATCAAGGTGCCAGCAGGTTCTATGTCTGGCTTGTTTCCTAGTTCATAAGTGGCTGTCTTCTCGCTGGGTCCTCACATGGGAAAGGGGGCAAAGGAGCTCTCTGGGGTCTTTTTTATAAGGGCCCAAATCCCATTCATGAGGGCTCAACCCTCGTGACCTAAACCCCTCCCACAAGCCTCACCTCTGAATATCATCACACTGGGGATTGGGTTTCAACATACGAATTTGCGAGGGACACAAATATTCAGTCTATGGCAGCTGTCTTAAATGGTTGCCCTTAACAAAAGCACAAAACAGCTCTTAAAACCCAGCTGTGGTTCAGTGTTTCAAATAACATTTTTATAGAAATGTGACATGTTATAGAAAGGTGCACAAGACATAAATTCCTCAAGATCAATGGATTATTACAAAGCAAAACACACTTGTATTCACCATCCAGGTCAAGGGAAAAATCATTTTCTCACCCTAGATGTCTCCGGCCTGCCGCACCACACAGCCCCTCTCAAGATTCTTACAAGTTTCACATTCTAAGTGTAACAGAGGAAGCAGATTCAACCAACCCCTTTAGTGAATGGAGTGGCAGACTAGAAAAAGTAGAGCGAAACTTCCTTTGGTTTTGTTTTTTGGCTTTAACCTTAAAAAGCAAGTTTTATCTTGATGTTTTCAAGACCCAGAACATTTTCCAGGCACTTGGATAAGGAAACAGGAAGTGGAGAGGCAGAGGTTAAATTTTGTTCTATCCTTGTTCAGGAGTCTGATCTTGATAAGCAAAGAATATAATTAAAATGGATTACAGACTATTAAACACAAACAAGAACAAAATGATTGCAGTGTGTGTAAGCCAGTAATTAAAGCTTTAAAAGAGGAAAAAGTCACCATCACTTAAAATGTTTATTTGTCAAGGCTAGTAACAAATATTGACATGAGAGCTTTTTTCTTTCCTTTTCTTCTTAGCATCAGGCTCTCAGCAATTAGTGGTGCATATTCCAGAATCAATATGGCCTCAGGTCTGAAGCAGTAAGATCCATACATTTTAAAATGAGTTGGTATAGTAGCAGACTGGCTCCATAAAACAGACTTGCTGGCAGCATATTTCAATTAGTGCTTATTAGAAGACAAACAGAAACAAGTCAGGAGCAGCATCTCCTTAAATTGGTTTTATCGCAAAGACACTTTTATGATGACCTTCAGGGAGAGACATTTTTTTGGTCCCCTTTTAATTTTTTAAATTTATTTTTTAACCATTTTTAAATTGAAGCATAGTTGATGAACAATATTATATGTTACAGGTATACAATATAGTGAGGCACAATTTTTAAAGGTTAGACTCCATTTATAGTTATTATAAAATATTGGCTATATTCCCTGTGTTGTACAGTATATCCTTGTATCTTATTTTATACCTAATAGTTTGTACCTCTTAATCCCCTACCCCTATCTTGCCCCTCCCCACTTCCCTCTCCTGGTAACCACTAGTTTGTTCTTTATATCTGTGAGTCTCCTTCTTTTTTGTTATATTCATTAGTTGGCTGTATTTTTTAGATTCCGTAATAAGTGATATCATACAGTATTTGTCTTTCTCTGTCTGACTTATTTCACTTAGCATGATGCCTTCCAAGTCCATCCATGATGGCAAAATTTTGTTCTTTTTTATGGTGGAGTAATATTCCACTGTATATATACACCACAGTTTCCTCATCTGTAAAAAGAATAATAATCATATTTACCTTATAAGGTACTGTAAAGAGTAAAGGAGATAATGTATGCAAGGTTCTGGCATGCAGTTCAAGCTCATGATGCATGAGCTACTGAATTAGTCGGGATAGGCTACAAATGAGTCCCCAAATCCCGGTGGTTTTACTCAATGAACTTCATTTCTCACTCAAGCTATGTCCCTACACGGGTCAATGAGGGGAGGGGAGGGAGAGGGCTGTGCTGCACATTAGCCACTCAGGGACCCACACTCCGTAGAGACACTAAGTGGAACATCCAACAGTAGTAGAAGAGAAACAGTAGAAACCGACCCCAAAGTGACACGTTTGATTTCTAACACGTCTCATTGTTCAGAACTCGTCAATTGAGCGCCAAGGAGCCTGGGAAATATTAGGGACAGGCAGAATGTTTAGTGAGTCTAGGCCATTATGTTGTATTATCATCATTATTATTAATGTTGTAGGTTCCATAAGAGTTTTACCGTATGAAATTGGAAGAAAACATTTTGATCTGTGATACGGCTGAATCCCTGGAGAGTTCAACCATTCAACAGCTATTCGCTGAATACCTGTGATGAGGAGATACCGTTCAAGGTGTGGGATAAACTTGACCAGATAAGGACCCTCGTCCCATGGACGTTAAAGTACAAAAATGATGTAACCATATACCAAACCACCTAATATCTGAGAGCATTAGGTCTTGGCAATGGGGGCCAGTGGTTGGGTGGGGGGTGGGGAGTCGTGTTTGTGCTGAGACCTGAATGACAAGAAGGAGGCAGCCAGAGGGGGATCCAGGGGACGAACTTTCCAGACAGAGGGAAACCAGTAAGTTTCAAGAGCTGTAAACAAGGGCAGTGTGGCTGGAGGATAGAGAGACAGGGAGAGGTGACGGGAGGGGAGGTGACAGAAGGCAGCAGGAGCCAACTTATGTTCAGCAACACAGACACTGGGAAGTGGTTTTGAATTCAGCTGAGGGGATGTGGGAAGCTGTGGGAGGCCAGAATGGAAGGAGGGTACGAATGTGAGCAGGTGGACCAATAAGGAGGCTCGTGAAGCCACGCAGGGGAGAGGTGGTGGCGGCAATAGAGAGAAGTGGTCAGATTTAGGGTACATTTTGGAGGCAGAGTCAGCTTCATAAGCACCCTCCCCCATCACCCACTGCCTGATCAGCCATGCTAAGGATCCACTGAAACATTCCATCCTTGGATGGATCATGGAAACAGACGATACCTCTAAACCCTTTACCTCTCAGAGACCTCCCACAGGTCCCTAGATAAAAATTATAACAAGTTCTTTGCAAAACTCACCACAGTGAAAAACAAATCAGATCAATGCTTGTTGAATGAATAAAGACGCCTCTCGTTCTCTCAGGTTTATAGCCTAAAATCCTCCAATTCACTTGATTGCACTGCCAGGAGATTTAGCAGTTAGAGCTGCATGTGGATTGGAGTCTTCTTGGGACCTGAATGCTTCTTGAAGGTTTCCATCCTGTCCAGCCGAGTGCGGGTTTTATCAGAGGTGGAGATCAGCGTCCCAGGCAGGGCCCTGACCCTGGAGGCCAGGAGACAGTGGTCTCCCCTCTTACCTGCCATGGGGCTTGGACAGTGTACCCGTCTTCCGTGGGATAGCTCAAGCCACAGATACTTACAAGTGCCAGGCACAGGGCCTATGGAGATGCATAAAACAAAAGTTCTTCACCTCAAGTAGTCTCTGAGGAATTAGTATAAGTGACCCTTCACATTCCTTCTAATTCTAACCCCTATGATTTCCCAAATATAGTGAAACCCCCTTTATCTGGTTTCATCAGAGGTGATGGGTGGAGCCTGGAATGCCTTGCCTACCTGTTTACAGATGTGGATGCTGGCTCTCACACCAGCAATTTGCCCATCCAAGCAGTAAAATACTTGTGGGACCCATGGGTCTGTGAGTTTGAACCCATGCAGGGTTATAAATAAGTTCCTCTCTCGAGGGCTGTAATGAGAATTAATGAGGTTTAATTCTACAAGGTCTTACCAAGCAGGGGTCAGGCAATCAGGAGTTTCTATGAATCAAGGAACAGATTGTGTTTATCAGGAGTGATCTCCTTGCACCATCAGGACAGAGGGAAGCAGCCTGGTTCTGCCACGAACCAAGAATGCTGAGCTGGTGGTGGCCGAAGCCCAGAGTCATGGGATGTGCAGAGGGAGTGTGCTGACCAGGGCTACCTAGGGCTGCTGGTCAGGCCAAGACCAGGCCCAGAAGGTGGGCTCCGATCCTGGGAGAAGTGAACTGCGTTCCAGACCTCTGGGTTCTGGTGCAGACCAGCAAGGAATGTACACTCGGGGGGTGGGGGGCAGATCAGGCTCAAAGCAGGTTTTGAAGTGCATCAGAATGAGAGATCGGTACCATGTGTAAAACGGGGACCATACAACAGTCATCCTAGGGTTCTCATGAGGATTCAACAAATGTTGGCTGCCTCTGGCTACAAACAGCAGAATTTGACTTTATTCATTCAACCAGCATTGACCTGATTTGCTCTTCACTGTGGGGTGAGATTTGCAAAGACCTTATCACAACTTTTGTCTGAGGACCTACGGGAGGTCTCTGAGAGTAGGAAGGTAAACCCCCTAAAGAGGGATCGTCTGTTTCCATGGCCCACGCAAAGATGCAGAGTATCAACGCATCCTTAGCTTGGAAGATCCAAGCGCTGGGTGTTGAGAGGGACCTTAGTGAAATTAACTCCATTATCACCCTGCTCTGCCACTAAAATGTACCCCAAATCTGACCACTTCCCAAGACAAGTGATCAATCAAGCAGGAGGAGCTATAACCCAGCGCTAAGATGTTCCTGCCTCTGCTTTGGCTGGAGGGAATCTCTGGGAACTGCCAGAGCCACAGGGGTCGACAGCAGTTTCTGGAGAGGAAATCCTCACAGCAAAATCCCTCAGCCCGAACTGTAAGCCAGGCAGTTGGGAGAGGGATGTGACAGGGGAAAGATCCAGGTATGGAATATAAAAAAAAAAATTTTATAGGGGTAGAGTTGCTTTACAATGTTGTGTTAGTTTCAGGTGTACATATACGTATATGGAATTTTAATTTCATTCCTCCATTGATGAGTCACCTAAACTGAGGGGGATTAAAGGGGCTGAATTCAGTCTGTAAGCAGCACTCTGTTTCAGGCACTGGTTCCCCAGTTGCTTGAATTTGGATGCCATTACCAGGGTATTTGCCAGAGTCCACACCAGTCCCTTACTTCATTGGTCTACCGCAGCTTAAGCTACTTGCCTGTAACCTGAAATCATTTGGTAAGTGACCCTTACCTCACTGGTGGGAGATTGGAGCCAGCTTATACTGACAGATGAGAGCTGATTGCTGTATTTTCAGAAATTTTCCAGACAGTAGACATCCTATTGGTAGCTTGAAAAGAGCCATGGAGGGAAAAGTTATACCACAGAAATTGGCAAATGCTACAAATCAGGGCTTTTTCCCCCCTGGGGCAGAAGGCACCCTACCACCTTAAATACTACCCCCAAAACCCCCCAAAAACAAACAAAAAAAACTGAGCACAGGGTTAGGGAGGAAGAAGAAAAAGGAGAGATGCAAAGGTAGACCTGTTTCTTGCGTTCCAAGAAATATTGAATTTAAGTAATTGCAAACTACCTTTGCTTAAAACTGTCCTATAATGCTCTGTACTGAACAACGGAACTCAACTATGGTGGCAGCACATTGTAATCACATAGGAGCTTTGAAAAAGCCCTCATGTCTGGGATCTCCTCTCTATAGCTTCCGCTTTAGTGGTACTGGCCGGTGGCCTGGCCACCAGAACTTTTGAACTCCTTAGATGATTCTGCAGTGCACCTGGAGTTATGAATACATGCCTGACATCTTTATAGCATCAGTTCACAAAGTGTTCTCACAGATCTTCTGCCTTTGTATAATCAGGAAAGACATACTGCTCTAATAAACAGCCCCAATTCTCGGTGATGAACACAATTAGTGTGGCATGTGGTGAGAAAAAGCACAGATTTGGTGCCAAATAACCTTCTGAGCTTATGGTTTCCTCATCTGTAAAATGGGCGTATTATGACCATAGGGTTTTCACGAAGATTAAAGGAAGGTAGGATGCTATAAACCATAGAATACCCAAGTAAAAAGGGCTTATTATTTAACATGGCTAGACATTCAGGGGTAGGGCAGTTCCAGCATTGGTTCATCAGTTCCACAATATCATCAAAAGCTCAGGCTCTTTCCACATTTCTGCTCTGACATCCCTGGGGTCTTTTGACTTTGTGTTCAGTCTTGTTTCCTCATGCTTACAAGATGGCTGCCACAGTTCCAGGTATCACACGTAGATATGGCACTGTCTGGAGAAAGAACCACTTCCTTCCATTGTCACATTTTACTGGGGAGGGAAAACTCTTCTTAGAAGCCCCCAATAGTCTTCTCCTTTGGTATCGTTGGCCAAGGTGGGAGTCACATGTTTTAGCTGCAGGAGAGCCTGAGGAAGCAGGTTTCTGGCACTGTCAGCCTTTGCAATGGCAGGTAGCTGTGCAGCCAAGAAGAAGGAGATGAGTAAGTACTGTTGATGAGGCCACAGAGAAGTCTTTTAAGGGACCCTGCACTGTGCTTGCCATGTACATGTTTGTTGTACAAACGAACATGTTGTACATGTTTGTTGCTTTCGCCCTTTATCCTCTTATCCCACCATTACCAACCACCACTTCATCCCTTTACCTTCAGTAATTCTAATTTCCTTCCTAGAACTAGCCTCTCTCCCAAGACCAAAGATGTATCATGTCTGATCAGCCACTGAACACCCACAAGTGCATGGCTCTCTTTAGACCCAGGGAGGCCATTACACTTGGCTATAAATATCACCAGGTGTTTGGCTTCCTCTCTCCCCTTGGGTGAAGCTAAGAACTAGGGAATAATGCCAGGTAGCTTCACCTCAATAAAAAATAGTCACACCTCACCAGTCTTCCAGCATTCAAGCTATAGGACATCTTAGTAATGCAGATCCCCAGGGCAAGCTTTCCATCTGGAGAATTCCCACCTGCCAAGGTGACTATGTGCTCATTATTAAAACCCCACAGAGCAGTAATGAACCATTCTCCAGGGAGGTCACACCCTCTAATTAATAACATATATGTCAAATCCCATTAGGGGCAACTCCAAGACACCTTTCAGAATCTTTTGTTTCAAGGAAATCAGTTCCCTTGGAATATAGGCAGAAACAAGCCAGCTTCAGGCTGAGAATTAAAATGTTATGTTGCATGTACTATTAAACAAAACTTTTGAAAGCTGTAAACTAATATAGTCACATTATAGAAAATGTGGGAAATAGGAGAAAAGACAAATAAAAGCACCAATAATTCTACCACACAAGTAAAATCAGTGTTGTCATTTTGGTATAATTCCTTCTCAACATTTCTCCTTTGCTCAAATGTTTTTACATAGTTATATGCATGCTCTCTTTATTGTACTTTTTCAGCTTATAGTTAAGAAGCATTTACTGTGTGTGTACTATGGCACCAGCCTCAGGGTTAGATGGTGGGAGTTCAGTGGAGTAGAAGACAGGCAATAAAAAACAGACAGTGCAATATGATAAGTGAATGGAAGTGGATGGCAGGGGTTATGGAAATGTGTTAGAGGAATTTCCAATCTGGACTCATTCAAGAACAGCTTCCTGGAGAAGGTAATCTATAATCTGAGACCCCAAAATGCATAAGAATGAGTTTAATGAAGAGGAAATGGGAGGAGTGGTCTCTGCAGAAGGAAGCATTTTTCACGGCATGGGAAAGACCCAAGCTGAGCAAGTACATGGTGTTTGGAGGACATGATATGAGAGTAATTCAGGGTGGTGGGAGCTTGGACTCTGTTATGGACTGAGTTGTGTTCCCCCCAAATTCATATGTTGAAGCCCTAACCCCCAATGTGAGTATATTTGGAGATAGGACCTTTAAAACATAATGAAGATTAAATGTGTGTGTGGGGGGGATGAATTGGGAGGTTGGGATTGAAATATATACAGTACTATGTATAAAATAGATAACTAATGAGAACCTGCTGTATAGCACAGGGAACTCAGTGCTCTATGGTGACCTAAATGGGAAGGAAATCTAAAAAAGAGGGGCTATGTGTATACGTAAAGCTGATTCACTTCGCTGTATAGCGGAAACTAACACAACGTTGTAAAGCAACTATACTCCAATAAAACATTTTTTAAAAAAAGATTAAATGTGGTCATAAGAGTGGTGCCCTGATCCAATAAATCTGAAAGAAAGAAAAAGAGATAGAGATTTATCACAAGGAGTTAACTCACATGAATGTGGAGGCTGATAACTCCAAAATCTGCAGAGCTGATGTCCCAGTTAAAGTTCAAAGGCTGGAAGCTACTATAGAACCAGGAGAAGCCAGTGCCTCATTTGGAAGGCTGTCGGGAAGAAGTCTTGCTTACTTTGGAGGAGGTCAGTCTTTTGTTCTATTCAAGCCTTCAACTGGTTGGATGAAACCCACCCACATTATGGAGGGTAGTCTTCTTTACTGAGTCCACTGATTTAAATGTTAATGTCATCCAAAAAAGTTCTCACAGAATCATCCAGAATAATGTTTGACTAACTACATGGGCAGCTCCTGGCCCAGTCAAGTTGACACACACAAGTAGCCATTATAGACTCCAAGTTGAGGAGTCTAGGAGAGGCTAGGGCGTTTGTCAGGGACCAGAGATGATAGGCCTGTTAGCCGAAATAAGGAGTTGGTACTTGATTCTGAGGTCAAAGGAAAGTTATTGAATGGTTTTAACCAGCAAATGTCATGTTCAGCATGTTCATTTTAAGAAAAAGCATTGAGGCTTTTTCTTGCAGTGTGGGAAACACATTCAGGACTGTGGGAAACACATTTAGGACTGCCCTCCCTGTACAGTTGGGCAGGTTGGGTAGTACACAACTCTAGTGTAGGCAGTGTTTCCATCCCGGTCTATAGGAATAGCACCTCTTGGAGTTGTGCAGGGTACAATCTGAGACATTGTATACAGTGGTTCTGAACACATTAGAAGGGGCAGAACTGGAAACAAGGAAACCAGTTAGGAGGGCATGGCAGTACCATGGGTCCAAACAGTTTTCAAACCTTGTACATAGTCATGATTTGGTGGCTTTCTACTTAGTGATAAGCCATGATTTGCTTAATCATTTTCCTAATGTTGTTTATGCGCAGAGTTTTGCCATAGTGATGTTAGATCTAAACAAATTTCCTGTGTATCCTCCCACGTGACCATATAACGTACTATCTCACTGCGACACTTTTTTTTTTTTTTTTTTTTTTT
>NW_006799727.1:2338310-2356356 GCF_000442215.2 Lipotes vexillifer
CCCGCGTTCCCTGCATTGGCAGGCGGACTCTCAACCACCGCACCACCAGGGAAGCCCTCACTGCGATACTTTTGAGAGCAAAGGGGTTAGAAATGATTACACTGAGAGAACAGGCATCATCTGTGGCTGTCCTAGGCGCACCAGAATGAATGGCCACTTCCCTCTCCCTTCCCTCTCTGGATGTCAAGTCTTTTCTCCAGGGAGTTTCATTTCTGGGAGAATCAGGAGCTAAATGCACAAAATGTGCTTGCCTAGTGTCAAAAACCTTCAGTCTTTTTCTGTAGATTGAAACAGTATAATTTTTGTGTTTCAGCAAAGTAAATTGTACTGTGTACGTTTATTTATCTCCCCTTCACATCTTCAGCAGCAAGAGATAAGCTGAGAACGTTTCATTCTCCTCCCACTAAGTTGCTATGATTTCACAAGGTTTTTTTTATTTTTTGTTTTTGTTTTTATCTTGGGGAGAACAGTCTCTCCTGAAGCTTTGAAGCAAGACTTCCAGGCCTAAGAGAGCAGAGGGGAAAGAATAATGACAATTTCTCTCTTGTGTTTGGAGGAAAATAGGAGGAAGGAGGAAGAAGTCGAATTATCAAAATTATGTGGCTTCCACAGTTAATTTTTTTTTAACTCGGGTGACACAGTGGTCCTCTTTCTAACATTAGGAGACTTGCTGTCTGCCTACACCGTTGCCTATGGCTCCAATGGAGTTATCCAGAAAAAAGATTCAGTTGTGTGGCCATTCTCATATCAATGAAAGATGCCAGGGTTTCTTTTTCAGGCTTGAATGGACCACTCCAAGAAACTCCAACTTGGAATAGAGGGAAGCTACCCCTAAAAGAATGTGGCAGAGGCTGCTAGAGCTCACCAACATTCATGTTCTAAACTTCTTTCTGGAGAGCTGTTCTGTGTTTCCCATTCTCACTTGGACGTAGGTCTGGCCCTGTAACTGAATTCTGGCCAGCGGTATGTGAGCTGGAATGATTACCACCACTTTCATGCATGATCCATATAAACACCGTACATGAAATCCTTGCTCTCTTTCCCCATCTTCGTAATAGAGAGGACTCTGAGATCCTAGAGTTGGATGGAGCCCCAAGACGGAAGGAACCTGGTTCCCTGAATGACCACCTGAAGCAGGGCACCCCTACCTGAGCCACACTAGAGCTCTATGTTGGCAAGACATAAACTTACTATGTTGAGCAACTGAGCTATGGGGAGTTGTTTGTTACAGAGAGGGCTGCCTAGAGGGACAGATACACAGGTCCCTCCATTCTGTTAACTCTGCCAGAGAGATCTGAGAACAATGAGAACAAAGAGATTTACATGAATGAATATTTATTGAAGATGTCGCCATGCACCCAATTTGCTACCTATCAGGAGCGAGTGGGTTAGCAGAGAAGACTCCAACCGCAATTGCCTTCAGCCCCATCTGCTTCCTTAAGGGAGTGCTGGGATCCTCCCCCGAGACTAGAAGGGTTTTTATTCAGCAAAACTCTTGGTGAGCCATTTCGTGATGAAAAGACAGCCCTCAGCATCAACCCCAAATACATGGAAGAAACAGAACTAACAAGACTCTTCATAATAAAAAACAAATTGGGGGTTTGGGGAGAGAGCTCAGGTAGAGTGGGTTGGGAGAGAAACAGCGCTGAACAAGACGGCAGGGACCGGACAAGAAAGGACCTGGTAGTGGGGACGAAGGCCTTTTAGGACAGGGTTCTAATGGACCACTTTTAAGGCATCTGCTGTGTCTGCTACAGTAGAAGCCCCTGTGCGGTTCCCCAAATGATCAGTAAAGCAGCTGTTCGCTCAGCCCAGAGTTCATGTGTCCTCGGAAGGGATAGAGGTGGGCCTTCAGTCAAGTGAGCAGAAGCCCACAGTGAGATGCCAGTGTCAGAGAGAGGTGGTGGAGACACTGACCCAGCTCAGGAGTGGACATGAGGCAAACCCCTTCCTCTGAATATACCAGAGAAAGTGTGACTCTTGAGATGGGTGGCGACCTTGAGGTCCCATAAAGAAGGTAAAATAGGTTATAAAGAAGGATCAAGTTACTTACCACCTAGGTAGGAAGCCCCTTCTCCCTGCAGAATTATTCTAAATAGAAGCGAATGCCAGCCTACCGGCTTGGGTGGTATGGAGGGAGGGCACATTGGTTAGTAGAAGGGACTCCCCAAGGCAGAGGTCACTGCTGGCCAGTGTTCAGGAAGCTCCATGAGGCTGGGAACCAAGTGTGTGTGCACTGTATGCCTGAGAGCAGTTAACGGCCTTCTGGGTGGGATCCTGAGATCAGGTTGTCTGCTGGTCGTGTCATGAGAAGGTGGAGGGCACCAGCTTGACTGAAATTAAATCAGGCCTTTCAGTGCCTGTCCCTGCACGCAGGCTGGTTGTGACCTGGGCCAAGGTGTTACTGCAGTTCTGGCAGCGAGCCGGTGCCCAGTCACCCAGCCCCTCTCTGACTCACTGGCTGCAGTGCCCTCCAGGTCACCCCTTAGCGCTCTCCCCAAACGTCCGCAGCTCTCTCCCCTGGCACTTCACCAGCTCGATAGGAAAATTCCTATGACCATCAGTTGAAGGAGGTCACAACTAATAAAGAAAAAGAATGACTAAATTCAGTATTTTTCCTGCCCCCTTTGGGGCACCCTAGGTGCCCACAACTTCCTGGATGAGCTGCCAGCTCAGCAAATGTCCACAGAGGCCCCACACAGAAACTGGCACGTAGTGTGTGCTCCACAGACTGTATTTCCTCACCTTCTTTTCTTCTTCCCGCCACTGCTGTTACAATCCCTGTTACCATTATTAATCAATATCAGGTACCCAACTCTTCCTAGGAAGAGGCCAGCCTCCTCACAGCTATGAATGACCTGATCAGTTCTACTGCCCTCCTGCCCTTCTGTCGGTAGATCTTAGCCCTGAGGAAAGCCAGGTGCCCTTAGAATGGCTGTGATGCCCAAGTGAAGCCTAGTGCAGTAACAAGTCTCAGACAGGCTGGGAACAGAGCTCTGAAGAAAACGACCATCGCAGTTCATAGTGAAATAAAGAGAGCTAAAGCTCTCTGCTTAAACACAGAGCAACTCTTGTAATCAAGAATCCGTTTTGTTTGCTGGCATCTCATCACTCGTTCCATAACTTCTCCCTCATTCATCTCACGTCAGTGTTCCCCCCTGAGGGAGGCCACGGGGCCAACTGCCCAGGCCCAGAGAAATAGCAGCTGCTGCTTTAAAACGTGGTTTGAAGGGGCAGGGGCTTTAACTTTGCTGGCTGTTCAGCAAAGCCTGAGCTTAGCCTCGGTGGAGTCTCATGGCCCAGGGTCTTCTCTTCAGGATCTCATTTTCAGAAAATTCAAGTTACTTAAACTCTCTGAGCCTTGCTTTCCTAATCTGTAAATGGGGTTAGCAGTTCCGATCTGGTAAGGTTGTCATAAGGGTAAACTGAGATTAGATATGGGCCAAGTGCGTGGCCCAGGGCCTGGTACCACCTGGGATAGGCGAATGCCTAGCTGGAGTAGAAGTCATAACGATGGTTGTGATAGTTAATCCAGAGTTTATTAAACTCAAGCAGAACTGATTGCCCACAAGATGCTGGATCAACTGACAAACTGGAGCGCTGAAGATAAGGAATATGTCGACCAGATAGTCTAGAATGTTTAAATCCTGCAGCATCTTTTCCACTGCAGGGAACCCTGCGAGTCTGCACAGAAGCACGGTAGATGTGCAAATCCATGCAGAGTATCAGTTGACCTTTAAGGGGAATGATGATGAGCCATTTTATACCCCAAAGTCACTATCTCCATTGCAGGGATAAAGATGTGGGTGCTGACCAGCCAGTGCTGGACAACTGACAAAGCTCCCTTCCTCAGTGTGCTCTGTTCTGGACCTTGTGGGGACCCTGCCCTTCCATGAGAGGATCCTTCAGCCTGCCCAGCTACCATCTAGCTGTTGAGTGGCAGCCTGCTCCGATGACATGTAGGTCCTGAGCATGCTCCCAGGCCCCGCAACTTGGACTGGTTGTTTACAGACCTCCTGGACAGTACATTCACAGATTGTGCCTTGAGTTGGGGAATCTTTTGCAGGTGGCTGTCATTCCGTCTTTTTTTTTTTTTTTTTGCGGTACGCGGGCCTCTCACTGTTGCGGCCTCTCCCGTTGCGGAGCACAGGCTCCGGACGCGCAGGCTCAGCGGCCACGGCTCCCGGGCCCAGCCGCTCCGCGGCATGTGGGATCTTCCCGGACCAGGGCACGAACCCATGTCCCCTGCATCGGCAGGCGGACTCTCAACCACTGCGCCACCAGGGAAGCCCTGTCATTCTGTCTTTGATGTTGGCTTTTAGAACTTTCATTCTCATAGAGTAACCATTTTTATCCCCCTATGAGCCCAAGTTCTATGGGTTTCAGACTCTAGGACTCTGTATACTGAATACAAGACCCCATGCAATTACTCTCATTCTTTTGGTACAGAGGTTGTTTTTTTGCCCCAGGAGGAAGGGGAAGAGAGGTGCTAGATGCTAAGGAGTTGCACCTTTGAGCCTCTTCTCCTTTTATGCCATATACTGTCCATTTTCAGCACTTTCAGGATTTTGTCTGCCACCTTTGACTCCAAAATCTCTACCTCTACTCTCAAACTCTGGTGCTATGCTATAGCTGGCTTGAATGTGCTCACAAGGATTGATCATTAAATATTTAAGTAATTTGCAGGCTTTTAAGCCATTGATAACTTGAAATCAGCCATGGTAGACATATTTACACCATGGAAATTCCAAAAATCAGGCTGTTTGTTTGTTTGTTTCAGAGAGCAGGTTTACTGGAAGACCACTAGGTGATCTTCCTCCTAAGTTCCAGGATAGCCAGTTGCTTAGTGGACATCTGCACGTAGATGACCCACGAACACCTCAAACTCAACAGCTTCCGAATTCAACTCAATTTTTTCCCCACCAACCTTGTCATCCTCTTATATTTTCTGTTTTCATCAATGGCACCAACGGAGAACAATTCAGGGAATTCAGAATACAAAGGGGATGAGTCATGAGTTTAGGCAGAGGGATGACTTCAGAGACGGGGGAAGAATACCTCCCTTCTCTGTAACCTGAGGCAGAAATGGCAGCAGGGATGGGTGGTGAGTCCCTAAGTAAATGCTCTGATGTCTGAGGGCAGAAGTTCCCTTTCTCAGCCATAAGGTAGAGGTTTCATCTCTAAGGGGAAGGGGTGAATAATGCTTTGGCAATCACTCAAATAGGGGCACAGAGTATCTGCAAAGGATTCATTCATTCTTGCAGTAGACATCTAGCTGAATCTATGATGTGATTATTTTCACTTTTTTCCTTTGTTTTAAGATCCATGTTGCTGAATATTTTAGCCCAACCTAGTCATGCCAGGAGAAGACAGGCAGAGGTTTAAGAAACAGTTTAATGTTGTTTACAAATACCTCTGAGATACAGACATTCTGAGAAGCAGAGAACATGGTGGGGGCAGCACTTAGGAGGGGGCCTCTGGACCAGGTGGTGTGGCCAATCTTCCAGTCCTCTGCTTGCTTGCTTTCAAGAGCTTACTCATCTTTCTGTCTTCCACTGTTCCACTCTCCACGCTTATATGCAACTCTCCACGCTTATATGCAAAACAGACTTTGTTAATCAACTTCAGTACTTTTCTCACTGAGCCTGCAAGCACCCTAGAGTCCTTTTCAGCAGCCACTGAAATGATCCAAGTGGGCACACAAGACAAAAACCATTTGCCATTGCTGCTATAATTCAAAAGGAACATGTAATGAAAGGAGGAGGCTCCGGGGCTCACACATAGTATGTTTGCCACTCGTTTTGAAACATCAAAATGATTTGTCTATATTTAAAAAAATTGCCCTGTGTTTACTGTACACACAGAAGCATAGTTTTCTGAAAAAATGACACCCGGCTCCTGTGGGCTTCCTGGCTGCTCCCCCAATTCTTCAGCCTCTTGGCACCTGGAGCTCCCTCTTCGTTTCCATGCCATCATCCTGAATGACACTAACCACCCAATACCCTGGCGTCCCCGTTGGCCTCAACCTTAATAACCTCCACTTCCCTCCACTTAAGCCACTCTCTCCCTCCCCCAGTCCTTGGTACTCCTTGAACTGCTTTCAAAGTCTAAAACTTTAGAATCCCGCACTCTGAACACGGTCTCTTGTCTTTCCCCTTCTCAGAACCCTCTCTCTAAAATGTGCACTCCTCGACCTCCAAGAGACCCCTAGTTGCTCGATGACTCCATTTCCTCACACCCATCCCTATCGCCGCCCGCTTCTCCCTCTAGCCTAGAATTTTAGCCTGTACACTTTTAATCCCTACTAGACATACACTAGCATACCCCAGGCATGGTACCTGCCCACTGTACAGTCTGTTATGGGGTCTCAGTGCCACACTGACCTAGAATTCTATTTCCAGCTGGGATTCTATGGAATTCTATTCTAGTCCTTGCTGTCAACCCCCCACATCTGGATTATGACCTGCCCTCTGCCGAAGCTGCAGTGGCAGAGAAGGGCATCTCCACCTGGCACCATGCCAGCCAAGTGGGATGTTAGGGCGACTCCTACGTTAGTCGTCCTTCCATCTCCCTCACCGGCTATGGCCACGCTTTCACCACGCTCCTCACATCTCCTATCCATCCCTATTCTCTCCTCCTAGCCAACTCGGGGAGAAAATCTGAGGCTATTAATCATGAAATACCTAAATTTCCTCCTCTCCGACTGTCGTCCCCTCAAATCCATTTTCCAAGGCATATAGCTGCTCAACTAGAGACTACCTTTCCCAGCCTCTCTGCAGGTAGGTGTGGCCCTGTGTCTAAGTTCTTTTTAACAGGAGATGAGCATCGCGGTGTGTGCAAGTCATTTTCTTAAAGATCTCATCGTAGACTGGCTCATCTCTTTTCTTCCCGTGGGCTGGGAAAGACCTTGGAAGCTAATGTTGAGAACCGCAGCACTGCCTTGCTGGCCTGGGTCTCTGGGTGATTTCGTGGTGCAGAGTCTGCCTACTCTTCCTGGACTGTCACACGAGAGAAAAATAAAGTTCTATCTTGTTTGAGCCACTAAATTCTGGAGTCCCTTTGTTATAGCAGCTTAGCCTTTGCCTGGATAACCTACTCACCTACACATTTTTTTTTTTTTTTGCGGTACGCGGGCCTCTCATTGTTGTGGCCTCTTCTGTTGCGGAGCACAGGCTCCGGACGCGCAGGCTCAGCGGCCATGGCTCCCGGGCTCAGCCGCTTCGCGGCATGTGGGATCCTCCTGGACCAGGGCACGAACCCACGTCCCCTGCACCAGCAGGCGGACTCCCAACCACTGCGCCACCAGGGAAGCCCTACACATTTATCTTTATCTGCACCCTTTATTGCCTCATCCTCACCAGGCTCAGAGGTTGAGATGTACCTCTGTTTGCCAAGGTGAATTCCCCTGCCCCCTGAGTTGTCCCTTTCATTTATTCATGACTTCGCTCCAGCAAGTGTGCTCTCTCTCTTCTAAATCTCTACATGACCTCTTTCTACTGGCTGGGGTCCCTGCACCTGTAAATGCTGTCCCCTTACATCCTTCACACCCTTAAAGAGAACCCCTGTGACCCCTCTGTCCCTCCTAGCCACAGCCCTTTCTCTCTCCACTGCTTCTCTGCCAAGATTCTTACAGAGGCAGCTAATGCTCGTTGTCTCCATTTCTTCACTTCCCATTTCCTCCACAGCCCTCTGGAATCTGGCTCTCACTGTCACCATTCTGCGGGAACTGCTTTTGCTAGAGCTGTTCACTGTCTCCATGGTTCTAATCCCCAAAGGGGCGTTTCCCATCAGTTCCTGCTCATCCTCTCAGCTCTAAGTTAGACCAGGAACAACAGAGCATTGGAATGGTCCACCTCTCTAGCTTATGTTCCAGCTCCTTCCTCAGCTATTCTCCAGTTTCCACTCCTTAAACATGGGTGTCTGCTCTCCAGGATTCCATCCTTGTCCTTCCCCTCCACGTGTTTGACTCGGACAAGCCAATGGCCCCCTTGTAGTCTTGACCACCAGGGTGACAGGTCAAATCATACCTTCACTCTGATCTTTCTCCTGAATCTGACTCATGTGTCCAACTGCTGGCTTCACATCTTAGATATGCTACAGGCACCTCCCACTCAGCCTGTCCACACCCGAGCTTATTCTGTCCCCTTTCCCAAACTGCTTCGTCTTTTCTCTCTGTTGGCGAATGGCAACACCTCTTCCCCAAACACCCAGACTGGAACTGGACTTAGGAACTGTCATGGACCCCCCTCATCTCCCACAGCTCCTCAGGAATCGTTATTTCTCTTTGGCTTCACAGATATTTCCCAAATCCACCCGGTCCTTTCCACTCTAGCTCAGGCCTTTACTCACATTTAGCAATGGCAGCAGCTTCCTGCTGCCCTCCCTGCCTCAACCCTCCCCCACCCATACTGCTGCCAAAACTGTCCTTCAGAAGTGCAAATTTTCATCATACCTTTGAGTTACCACCAGGGCATACAATGTCCCCCCCTCTGCTCCTTTGTAAGACACCAGCCCATCAATCTCCCCCGCAGCCTCTCCACCCTGGAAACTGGACCTCTTGTGCTCTTCCCTGTCTACGGACCCGTCCCTCCTGTATTCTTGGGGTCACTCTTACTCCTCGCTCAGACTCTGCATTGCTCCCTTCCGGAAGGCTTCTTTCAGCATCAGCTGGCCTAAGTTCCCCTTCTCCCTGCTTAGTGCTCCTAAAATTCTCTGTTCATGGCTGTATTGAGCACTTGCCATAATATTCTGAAATACATATTGTATTGGCCTGCAGTGGACGTTTGTCTTTCTTTTTGACCACCTAGCATCCGAACCTCCTTCCTACACTTGGGCCCTCCCCCACTTCTTATAAGCCTACTTCCCACTATCAAAACAGAAAACACCAGATACCCACTCTCACAGCTTCCTTTCACTAAAACAAGGGCTCCTGACTTGTCTTCTCCAATCAGATACCCTTCCCCAGGCTTGACTCATAAGAGACAGAGCCCCTGGGGACCCCATGCTGATGAGGGTGGCTGTAGCAGTGGCAGCTGTTCCAGAGGCCACAGCTGGGGCCTCGTGTCAGTGGTACCAGTGGTACAAGCTGGGGCATGCTTTCAAGCTTTGGTCCTATTCTATGCCCCATTCTGCAAGCCCCCCCAATATCCTTTTAATAAATCCTTTTTCTGTTTGGCTTCTCCAGAACTGGTTTCTGTTGCCACCAAGGGTCCCAACTGTGCTCCTCCCCACTGAGACTGTAAGCCAGCCCCTCCAGGGCAGGAGTATCTTCATTGCCTTTGTATCTGCAGCCCTGACACACAGTGGGCATTTTCAGTAATTGCTGCATTCGTGCACAGACTGCCAATAATATCTAGGTGCAACTCCAGGAGACATTATGCATTTCTAGCATTTCATCCTTCTGCTTCCAAGGAGGCAGCAATCAGGCCAGATAACAATTATCTGTCTCTTGTGTGCACAGATGGTCCCCCGCTCGACAAAATGTCTACCTCCATTACCTCCATTCCCCCACCCCTGCTTCTTCTGCTGGGCTGCAGGCTTTCTCTCTGCATGACCTAGATTCATTGGAAGCCAATAGGGGAGCTTTTGCCTGACGTAGGAAGGTTGAAATGCCCTTCCTTGTGGGCCCTGGCTAATGTATCCCATCCAATATTTATGCTCTGCACGTACCTGAACTTCCCAAGCTGTGCCCTATTTATGCATTCATGAGCAAGTGCTCAAGATAATGTCATTTCATCAAACGGAGCTGAACCATGGCTCCACTTCATGAAATATTACAGGCTGTTTTTTCTTTATTTGTAAATGTGCCAGCCTAAAAAATACCATGTTTTGTCAGAGACAGCTGATTAAACACCTCTGAGTATCTGTCAGTGCAAGCCGCAAGATCATTAATTTATGCGGTAGAAAGAATAGCTTGGCGGTGGCGGGGGACCTTCAAGATAGCGGAGGAGTAAGACGTGGAGATCACCTTCCTCCCCAAAAATACATCAAAAATACATCTACATGTGGAACAACTCCTACAGAGCACCTACGGAACGCTGGCAGAATGGGACCTGCACCTCTGAGAGGGAGCCGTGAAGGAGGAAAAGTTTCCACACAATAGGAAGCCTCTTCACTGGCGGAGGTGGGGCGCATGCGAGGGGGGAGCCTCGGAGCCACGGAGGACAGCGCATCAACGGGGTGCGGGGGGCAAAGCGGAGAGATTCCCGCACAGAGGATCGGTGCCGACCGGCACTCACCAGCCCGAGAGGCTTGTGTGCTCACCCACCAGGGCGGGCGGGGGGCTTGGAGCTGAGGCTCGGGCTTCAGTCGGATCCCAGGGAGAGGACTGGGGTTGGCGGCGTGAACACAGCCTGAAGGGGCTAGTGCGCCACAGCTGGCCAGGAAGGAGTCCAGGGAAAAGGTCTGGAGCTGCCGAAGAGGCAAGACACCATTGTTTCGGGGTGCTCGAGGAGAGGGGATTCAGAGCGCCGCTTAATGGAGCTCCAGAGATGGGTGCGAGCCGCTAAGGCTGCTGCTGCCGCCACCAAGAAGCCTGTGTGCAAGAACAGGTCACGATCCACAACTCCCCTCCCAAGAGCCTGTGCAGCCCGCCACTGCCAGGGTCCCGTGATCCAGGAACAACTTCCCCGGGAGAACGCACGGCGCGCCTCAGGCTGGTGCGTCATGCCGCCTCTGCCACCGCAGGCTCGCCCCGCATCCGGATCCCTCCCTCCCACCGGCCTGAGTGCGCCAGAGCCCCCGAATCAGCGGCTCCCTTAACCCCGTCCTGTCTGAGCGAAGAACAGACGCCCTCAGGCGACCTACACGCAGAGGCGGGGCCCAATCCAAAGCTGAACCCCAGGAGCTGTGCGAACAAAGAAGAGAAAGGGAAATCTCTCTCAGCAGCCTCAGGAGCAGCGGATTAAAGCTCCACAATCAACTTGATGTACCCTGCGTCTGTGGAATACCTGAATAGACAATGAATCATCCCAAATTGAGGAGGTGGACTTTGAGAGCAACTGTAGACTTAGGGTTTGCTTTCTGCATCTAATTTGTTTCTGGTTTTATGTTTATCTTAGTTTACCGTTTAGAGCTTATTAACATTGGTAGATTTGTTTATTGATTTGATTGTTCTTTTCCTTATATATATATATATATTCTTTTCCCTTTTACTCTTTTTCTGAGTGTGTATGTGTCTTTGTGTGATTTTGTCTGTATATTTTTGCTTTTACCATTTGTCCTAGAGTTGTCTGTCCAAAAATTTTTCTTTGTTTGTTTGTTTTTAGTATAGATTTTAGTGCTTGTTATCATTGCTGGATTGGTTTTTTGGTTTGCTTGCTCTCTTCTTTTTTTTTTAGTTTTTAAAATTACATATTAATTTTTTTATTTTTCATAATAATTTTTTTATTATTTATTTTAATAACTTTATTTATTTATTTATTTATTTTCTCCCTTTTCTTCTGAGCCATGTGGCTGACAGGGTCTCTGTGCTCCGGCCGGGTGTCAGGCCTGAGCCTCTGAGGTGGGAGAGCCGATATCAGGATATTGGTCCACCAGAGAGCTCCCAGCTCCACGTAATATCAAACGGCAAAAGCTCACCCAGAGATCTCCATCTCAATGCTAAGACCCAGCTCCACTCAACGACCAGCAAGCTACAGTGCTGGACACCCTACGCCAAACAACCAGCAGGACAGGAACACAACCCCACCCATTAGCAGAGAGGCTGCCTAAAATCTTAAGTTCACAGACATCCCAAAACACACCTCTGGACTCGGTCCTGCCCACCAGAAAGACAAGATCCAGCCTCATCCACCAGAACACAGTCACTAGCCCCCTTCACTAGGAAGCCTACACAACCCACTGAACCAACTTTACCACTGGGGGTAGACAGCAAAAACAACGGGAACTACGAACCTGCACCTCGTGAAAAGGAGACCCCAAACACAGTAAGTTAAGCAAAATGAGAAGACAGAGAAATACACAGCAGATGAAGGAGCAAGGTAAAACCCACCAGACCAAACAAATGAAGAGGAAATAGGCAGTCTACCTGAAAAAGAATTCAGAGCAATGATAGTAAAGATGATCCAAAATCTTGGAAATAGAATGGAGAAAATACAAGAAACATTTAACAAGGACCTAGAAAAACTAAAGAGCAAACAAACAATGATGAACAACACAATAAATGAAACTAAAGATTCTCTGGAAGGAATCAGTAGCAGAATAACTGAGGCAGAAGAATGGATAAGATGGATAAGTGACCTGGAAGATAAAATAGTGGAAATAACTACTGCAGAGCAGAATAAAGAAGAAAGAATTGAAGACAGCCTCAGAGACCACTGAGACAACATTAAATGCCCAACATTCGAATTATAGCAGTCCCAGAAGAAGAAGAGAAAAAGAAAGGGACTGAGAAAATATCTGAAGAGATTATAGTTGAAAACTTCCCTAATATGGGAAAGGAAATAGTCAATCTAGTCCAGGAACCACAGAGAGTCCCATACAGGATAAATCCAAGGAGAAACACGCCAAGACACACATTAATCAAACTAATAAAAACTAAATACAAAGGAAAAATATTAAAAGCAGCAAGTGAAAAGCAAAAATTACCACACAAGGGAATCCCATAAGGTTAACAGCAGGTCTTTCAGCAGAAACTCTGCAAGCCAGAAGGGAGTGGCAGGACATATTTAAAATGATGAAAGGGAAAAACCTACAACCAAGATTACTCTACCCAGCAAGAATCTCATTCAGATTTGACAGAGAAATTAAAACCTTTACAGAGAAACAAAAACTAAGAGAATTCAGCGCTATCAAACCATCTGTACAACAAATGCTAAAGGCACTTCTCTAGGCAACAAACACAAGAGAAGGAAAAGACCTACAATAACAAACTCAAAACAATTAAGAAAATGGTAATAGGAACATACATATCGATAACTACCTCAAATGTAAATGGATTACATGCTCCAACCAAGAGATGTAGACTGGCTGAATGGATACAAAAACAAGATCTGTATATATGCTGTCTACAAGAGACCACTTCAGACCTAGGGTCACATACAGACTGAAGGTGGGGGGATGGAAAAAGATATTCCATGCAAATGGAAATCAAAAGAAAGCTAGAGTAGCAATTCTCATATCCGACAAAGTAGACTCTAAAATAAAGACTATTACAAGAGACAAAAGGACACTACACAATGATCAAGGGATCAATCCAAGAAGAAGATATAACAATTGTAAATATTTATGCACCCAACACAGGGGCACCTCAATACATAAGGTAAATGTTAACAGCCATAAAAGAGGAAGTTGAGAGCAACACAATAATAGTAGGGAACTTTAACACCCCACTTTCACCAATGGGCAGATCATCCAAAATGAAAATAAATAAGGAAACACAAGCTTTAAATGATACATTAACAAGATGGACTTAATTGATATTTATAGGACACTCCATCCATAAACAACAGAATACACTCTCCTCTCAAGTGCTCATGGAACATTCTCCAGGATAGATCATATCTTGGGTCACAAATCAAGCCTTGGTAAATTTAAGAAAATTGAAATCATATCAAGTATCTTTTCTGACCAAAACGCTATGAGAATAGATAATAATTACAGGAAAAAATATCTGTAAAAAATGCAAACACATGGAGGCTAAACAATACACTACTAAATAACCAACAGAACACTGAAGAACTCAAAGAGGAAATCAGAAATACCTAGAAACAAATGACAATGAAAACATGATGACCCAAAACCTATGGGATGCAGCAAATGCAGTTTTAAGGGGGAAATTTATAGCAATACAACCTTACTTCAAAAAACAAGAAAAATCTCAAATAAACAACCTAACCTTACACCTAAAACAATTAGAGAAAGAAGAACAAAATAACCCCAAAGTTAGAAGAAGGAAAGAAATCATAAAATCAGATCAGAAATAAATGAAAAAGAAATGAAGGAAATGATAGCAAAGATCAATAAAACTAAAAGCTGTTTCTTTGAGAAGATAAACAAAATTGGGTAAACCTTTAGCCAGACTCATCAAGAAAAAAAGGGAGAAGATTCAAATCAACAGAATCAGAAAGGAAAAAGGAGAAGTAACAACTGACACTGCAGAAATACAAAGGATCATGAGAGATTACTACAAGCCACTATATATATGCCATTAAAATGGATAACCTGGAAGAAATGGACAAATTCTTAGAAAAGCACAACTTTCTGAGACTGAACCAAGAAGAAATAGAAACTATAAACAGACCAATCACAAGCACTGAAATTGAAACTGTGATTAAAAATCTTCCAACAAACAAAAGCCCAGGACCAGATGGCTTCACAGGCGAATTCTATCAAACATTTAGAGAAGAGCTAAAAGCTATCCTTTTCAAACTTTTCCAAAATATAGCAGAGGGAGGAACACTCCCAATCTTATTCTGTGAGGCCACCATCACCCTTATACCAAAACCAGACAAAGATGTCACAAAAAAAATAAAACTGCAGGCCAATATCACTGATGAACATAGATGCAAAAATCCTCAACAAAACACTAGCAAACAGAATCTAATAGCACATTAAAAGTATCATACACCATGATCAAGTGGGGCTTATCCCAGGAATGCAAGGATTCTTCAATATACGCAAATCAATCAGCGTGATACACCATATTAACAAACTGATAATAAAAACCATATGATAGGGCTTCCCTGGTGGTGCAGTGGTTGAGAGTCCGCCTGCCGATGCAGGGGACACGGGTTCGTGCCCCGGTCCGGGAAGATCCCACATGCCGCGGAGTAGCTGGGCCTGTGAGCCATGGCCGCTGAGCCTGCACGTCCGGAGCCTGTGCTCCACAATGGGAGAGGCCACAACGGTGAGAGGCCCGCGTACCGCAAAAAACAAAAAACAAAATACCCCCCAAAAAACCATATGATAATCTCAATAGATGCAGAAAAAGCTTTCAACAAGCTTCAACACCCATTTATGATAAAAACCCTCCAGAAAGCATACATAGAGGGAACTTACCTCAACATAATAAAGGCCATGTATGACAAACCCACAGTCAACAGCATTCTCAATGGTGAAAAACTGAAACCATTTCCACTAAGATCAGGAACAAGACAAGGTTGTCCAGTCTCACCATTATTATTCAACATAGTTTGGGAAGTTTTAGTCACAGCAATCAGAGAAGAAAGAGAAATAAAATGAATCAAAATTGGAAAAGAAGTAAAACTATCACTGTTTGCAGATGACATGATACTATACATGCAGAATCCTAAAGATGCTACCAGATAACTATTGGAGCTAATCAATGAATTTAGTAGGGTTGCAGGATACAAAATTAATGCACAGGAATCTCTTGCATTCCTATACACTAATGATGAAAAATCTGAAAGAGAAATTAAGGAAACACTCCCATTTGCCATTGCAACAAAAAGAATAAAATACCTAGGAATAAACCTACCTAAGGAGACAAAAGACCTGCATGCAGAAAACTATAAGACACTGATAAAAGAAATTAAAGATGATACAAACAGATGGAGAGATATGCCATGTTCTTTGACTGGCAGAATCAACATTGTGAAAATGGCTATTCTACCCAAAGCAATCTACAGATTCAATGCAATCCCTATCAAACTACCAATGGCATTTTTCACAGAACTAGAACAAAAAATTTCACAATTTGTATGGAAACTCAAAAGACCTGGAATAGCCAAAGCAATCTTCAGAAAGAAAAACGGAGCTGTAGGAATCAGGCTACCTGATTTCAGACTACACTACAAAGCTACAGTAATCAAGGCAGTGTGGTACTGGCACAAAAACAGAAATATAGATCAATGGAACAGGATAGAAAGCGCAGAGATAAACCCACGCACATATGGTCACCTTATCTTTGATAAAGGATGCAAGAATATACAATGGAGAAAAGACAGCCTCTTCAATAAGTGGTGCTGGGAAAACTGGACAGGTACATGTAAAAGTATGAGATTAGATCACTCCCTAACACCATACACAAAAATAAGCTCAAAATGGATTAAAGACCTAAATGTAAGGCCAGAAACTATAAAACTCTTAAGAGGAAAACCTAGGCAGAGCACTCTATGACATAAATCACAGCAAGATCCTTTTTGACCCACCTCCTAGACAAATGGAAATAAAAACAAAAATAAACAAATGGGACCTAATGAAACTTAAAAGCTTTTGCACAGCAAAGGGAACCATAAACAAGACGAAAAGACAACCCTCAGAATGTGAGAGAATATTTGCAAATGAAGCAACTGACAAAGGATTAATCTCCAAAATATACAGGCAGCTCATGCAGCTCAATATCAAAAAAACAAACAACCCAATCCAAAAATGGGCAGAAGACCTAAATAAACATTTCTCCAAAGCAGATATACAGATTGCCAACAAACACATGAAAGGATGCTCAACATCCCTAATCATTAGAGAAATGCAAATCAAAACTACAATGATATATCATATCACACCAGTTAGAATGGCCATCATCAAAAAAATCTACAAAGAATAAATGCTGGAGAGGGTGTGGAGAAAAGGGAACCCTCCTACACTGTTGGTGGGAATGTAAATTGATACAGCCACTATGGAGAACAGTATGAGGGTTCCTTAAAAAACTAAAAAAAACTTAAAAACTTAAAAAAATAGAACTACCATACGACCCAGCAATCCCACTACTGGGCATATACCCTGAGAAAACCATAATTCAAAAAGAGTCATGGGGCTTCCCTGGTGGCGCAGTGGTTGAGAGTCCGCCTGCCAATGCAGGGGACACGGGTTTGTGCCCCGGTCCGGGAAGATCTCACATACCGCGGACCAGCTAGGCCCATGAGCCATGGCCGCTGAGCCTGTGTGTCTGGATCCTGTGCTCCGCAACGGGAGAGGCCACAACAGTGAGAGACCCACGTACCGCAAAAAAAAAAAAGAAAAGAAAAAAAGAGTCATGTACTACAATGTTCATTGCAGCTCTATTTACATAGCCAGGAGATGGAAGCAACCTAAATGTTCATCAACAGATGAATGGATAAAGAAGATGTGGCACATATATACAATGGAATATTGCTCAGCCATAAAAAGAAATGAAATTGAGTTATTTGTAGTGAGGTGGATGGACCTAGAGTCTGTCATACAGAGTGAAGTAAGTCAGAAAGAGAAAAACAAATACCGTATGCTAACACATATATATGGATTCTAAAAAAAAAAAAAAAAAAGGTTCTGAAGAACATAGGGACTGGACAAGAATAAAGATGCAGACGTAGAGAATGGACTTGAGGACACGGGGAGGGGGAAGGCTAAGCTGGGACAAAGTGAGAGATTGGCATGGACTTATATACACTACCAAATGTAAAATAGATAGCTAGTGGGAAGCAGCTGCATAGCACAGGGAGATCAGCTTGGTGCTTTGTGTCCACCTAGAGGGGTGGGATAGGGACCTTGGGAGGGAGATGCAAGGGGGAGGAGATATGGGGATATATGTATATGTAAAGCTGATTTACTTTGTTATAGAGCAGAAACTAACACACCATTTTAAAGCAAGTATACTCCAATAAAGATTAAAAAATAAAAGAATACCTGGGGAAGTGTGATTGAGACTGGTGTTGTTCCTTTCCTCATTTGAAACAAATAACATTTACATCTTTGGAAAGAACGTTTTGAAAAAATCACCCTAATGGATCAATGTTTTCCAGAGTGACATCAGTTGCCTCACTTTGGTGCTCATCTATTTAAAGCCTCAAAGTGGTTATTTTAGTCTTAAACAGCAGGTGTACTGATATGGAAGATCTTCTAAATTTGCTTGCCCTTGGGACGCTTTTGATCTTTTTCTTGACTCTCTCCATTTCCCTCTCTCCCTTTTTATTTCCTTGTCATCTGCCATAGTCTCACCATTAATACATAGTTTTGAAATAATTTCTGCATCTTGTTACTATCTTGGCTTGAATTTGGAGATCAAGGGGTTTGCAGCACCTGGTAGAGTTTGTCTGGTGGGTTTGTTTTGAATGTTGGATTTAGAGAAGTGTCAACTAGTGATTTTTTTTTTTTTTTTTTTTTTTTT
>NW_006799727.1:2356510-2360058 GCF_000442215.2 Lipotes vexillifer
TTTTTTTTTTGCAGTACGCGGGCCTCTCACTGTCGTGGCCTCTCCCATTGCGGAGCACAGGCTCCGGACGCGCAGGCTCAGTGGCCATGGCTCACGGGCCCAGCCGCTCCGCGGCATGTGGGATCTTCCCAGACCGGGGCACAAACCCATGTCCCCTGGATCAGCAGGTGGACTCTCAACCACTGCGCCACCAGGGAAGCCCTCAACTAGTGATTTTTAAACCAATCAAACATTTAGGAGGAGACAACTTTCCCTCTGGAGAAGTAAAGGTTGCATTTACTAAGGTGAACAAGGTGTCTCTAAAGTGGAATGTTTATACCATTTTAATTATAAAAATACCTCATGAATCCTCTTTTCTTATAGAATTCTGGTGTTTCATACAGCATTTGTATGAAATCTGTTTTTTAAATCTGTTACTATTTCCCAAAACACTTTCCTCTGGATTCTATAGTATATTCTACTCTGCATAGATTAAAACACAGGCCAGTCAACTTGCATCATTAAAACTAGACAACAAACAACTTGATTATTTCATCTGACCCTCACAATAACTCTTTCAAGAAAACAGGACCCTATTTTGCACGTGAGGAAACAGTCTCAGACATTTCTGGAGGGACTGGCCCAAGATTGAATAGAATCTGTACATAGTTCAGCTCAATATGCAATCTCCTTGCATATGGTGCTCAGAGCTAAGGACACAAAGATGAATTAAATGCAACTTCTGTCTTCAAGTTCAAAGTCTAGCAATTGTGGAGCCAGGAATTTAACTCACGCCTTCTGATTGCAAATCCTTGTCTCCCTTTGCTGTCTCAACTCTAAGGTTAGGGCCAGACTTAGGGAAAATCATCAGATCTGAGAAATTTGCTTCCACTAAGCAGCCTCCTCTCTTCTTTATCCTCCTTTCTCCTCAAGCACTGAACACCCTCATGCTTGCCAAGGCTTTCTCTGAAATTTGCCTTCCATATTCCCCATATTATCACTCCCTCCTTTCCTCACCCAAATTCATCTTTCCTGGGTCTTACTCCGGCTCACAGCTTCTGAACCTTAGAATTGTTTCCATACTTTTGACCATGACCTGCAGTAAGAGGGCCACTAATAACCCATCAGGCTTCTATGAAAGAACGTTTAAAAGTGCTCTTTCTTCAGCGGAGTCATATCCCTGCACTGGGTTGCACGGCTTGGCAATCAGAACCCACCCTCACCCCCATAGGGAGACACCCCTATGCAGAGCACAACCTTCAGAGTGATACAGGACAGTCTGTGCAGTAAGAAATAATACCATATTTTGCATTGTCGTGGGGGCCTAAGTCTAAGGAGCCCCACAGCCACTGTCCGTGGTCCTGAACAATCCCTCCATGCAAGAACATGTGTCTTCTAGCCCTGGGTCCCCAATGATTTTTGTTGAAAGCTCTTGCCATGTTTAGGTTTTTCTTTATTTTTCATCTTAGTGAAAAGTCTGCCCTTTTCACACTGTCACAACACAAATAGGACCCATGACTCCTGTGTTACAGTTTACGAAGGAGAGTGAATGCAAACAGCCTGGGTTTGAATGCCTGACCCACATTTGCTAGTGGGATCTTGGGGGAGATATTTAGCCTCTCTGAACTTCAGTTTCTCCATCTTTAAAGTGAACATCAGAGTATTAAAATAGCTTGTAAGATTGCTCTGAGGATTAAATGAGATAATGTATGCAAAGTACTTTGAGAGTGTGTTGTTTGTGTTGAAAATTCAGCAAATGTTTTGTGGTACTAGTAACAGTTTTGAACTTAATAATTAATGTAATTTTAGGAATTATATTATGTTTTTATTCAGACACTTCCTGATCACCAGGAAGTTGAGGAAATATGTACCCCTTCTCCACCCGTAACAGGGTCAAGTCAAAAACACACAAAAAAATATTCATTATTTCAACAGAGACTATAATATAGTGAATTAAACAAATGTTGAAGGAAGGATAAAGCTAAAAGAGAACACTGGGGCTTCCCTGGTGGTGCAGTGGTTGAGAGTCCGCCTGCCGATGCAGGGGACACGGGTTCGTGCCCTGGTCCGGGAAGATCCCACATGCTGCAGAGCGGCTGTGCCCGTGAGCCATGGCCGCTGAGCCTGCGCGTCCGGAGCCTGTTGCTCCACAACGGGAGAGGCCACGACAGTGAGAGGCCCGCGTACCGCAAAAAAAACAAAAAGAAAGAACACTGAGGTAACTCAGAGACAATAATTGCAGGAAGCAGCTCCCAACCCTTAGGGTTGGACAAACAAAGAGGGGAGGTTGGGGTCTTCAGAGCCTTGAAGGTTGGAGGAAGGAGACCTCTCTGCTCAGTGTTGATACATGAAAACAAATTAATGACTGACAATAGCCTGGTAAACTATCAGTTTAGTTGACTAAGAAAGAAGGGCCTTTCTTTAATCTGTGGCTTGATATATTATCTCCTCTATACTCTGCAATTTGTCTTGCAGTACACTATTTTATGTGAGAAAACTGTTAAGAAAAATTATTCAAAATTTGGAGAAAGGCAAAGAATGTTGCATATCCTTTAATATCATATTGGGGCATTGTCTAACAGATACTCCCAAGAATTACTAATTCTCTAGAAAAATATCTTTGTTTCATGTGCTATTAATCAAGGCCTAGACTGTGCAAAGTTCTATCTTAGCTTGAGAAAAGATTGATAAGCTGAAAATAATTTTGTTCAGTAGAGATGTAAGTTATTTCTGTCTTAAGAAAAAATAGCCCCAAAGATTGCAGATTTGTTGCCTGGTAGAACATTCAGTAGTTTTATATCTAATATAGCAGTTTTATTTCAGCATTCTTTCCCTGACAGACTAAATATCTGTTTCTAAATATCTTGAATAAGTAACTGTTTTTGAATGCTCTTTGAACCATCTTTACCATCTTGTAGGTTCCTTTCTTAATGAATGTATTAACCAGGGTTCTCCAGAAAAACAGAACCCATGGAATATATATACACAGAGAGAGAGAGAATGAGACTTATTATAAAAAATTGGCTCACATGACTTTAGAGGCTGAGAAGTCCAACACCCTGTCATCTTCAGGCTTGAGACTCAAGAAAGCTGATGATGTAGTTTGAAGGCCTAAGAGGCTGGAGAGTCAGTGGTGTAGATTCCAGTCCTAGTCTGAAGCCCTGGGAACCAGAGTGCCAAGGGCAAGAAAAGATCACTGTCCCAACTCAACTAGTCAGGTAGAGAGAGCGACTGAATCCTCTCTTCCTCCAACTTTTGTTCTATTCAAGCCCTCAGTGGATTGCAAGAAGCCCAGCCACTTTGCGAAAGGCCATCTTCTTTATTCAATCTACCGCAGGGGTCCCCAAACCCCGGGCCACTGACCGGTACTGGTCCATGGCCTGTTAGGAACCCAGCCGCACAATAAGAGGTGAGTGGCGGGCAGGTGAGGGAACCAAGCTTCATCTGCCGCTCCCCAACGCCCCCCATCGCCCCCCATCGCTCCCCATAACTCCCCATCGATCCCCATCACCCCCCATCGCTCCCCATCGCTCCCCATTGCCCCCCATCGCTCCCCAATGCCCCCCAAC
>NW_006799727.1:2360101-2429368 GCF_000442215.2 Lipotes vexillifer
CATCGCTTCCCATCGCCCCCCATCACTTCCCATATCAACCCATCGCCCCCCCATCGCTCCCCATCGCTTGCATTGCCGCCTGAACCATCCCCCCCAACCCCGTCTGGTCCATGGAAAAATTGTCTTCTACGAAACCGGTCCCTCGTGCCAAAAAGGTTGGGGACCGCTGATCAGCCAATTCAAATGCTAGTCTAGGGACTTTCCTGGTGGTCCAGTGGGTAAGACTCTGTGCTCCCAATGCAGGGGGCCTGGGTTCGATCCCTGGTTGGGGAACTAGATCCCACATGCATACTGCAACTAAGAGTTCACAGCCACAACTAAGAAGCCAGCATGCACAACTAAGAAGTCCACATGCTGCAACTAAGTCTGCATGCTGCAACTAAAAGATCCCACATGCCACAACTAAGACCCGGCACAGCCAAAATAAATAAATAAATAAACAAATTAGTCTGCCAGTCTGTTTTGGAAACACCCTCACAGACACACCCAGAAATAATATTTAACCATATATCTGGGTATCCCATGATCCAGTCAAATTAACTGTCACAATGAGTTAAAGAAATCTTTTACATGAGTTCACTATGTACTTGCATAAGAATCATGTTTTTACATGTTACATTTTGACAAGAACCTGTATGAGAAGAGGACTGTATTTGGCCAAATCACACAGTTAGGAAGTCAGGGAGTTAGGATCCCCACTCAAGTCTGGCTGCCTCCAAAGTCCACATTGTGATCTCTTGGTGCCATGACTTCAGAAAAGATCTGTTTAACAGGGAAATCGTACTAGGGGTTGCTGCCAAGCTCTTGTTAAAGTTTGACAAACCTGGGCATCAGCTTGAGTGATAAGCCAGTCTAAGACACTCAGGGTGGATTTATAGATCCAGATAGGTCAGAAAAGGTCAAGGGTTTATGTAAAGCAGGGAAGATAATGAAAATGGTAATGAGAGTCTGAGAAGCATGGCAGCAGTGTTGACACAGGCATGAATTTTAAGACAAACACTCGGCTCCAGCTGTTGGAGACCTGGACGGATAGCCAGCCACCCCTGCTAAGCCCAGGCAGACAACCTGCCTTCCCCTCCCCTCCTATCCTCAGTGCTCACCCATGGGCTCCCAGACCCAGTTACACAGGCAGGGAATGCAAGGCAGTTCAACCAGGCTCTCTGATAAATTCTTAAGGTATTTCCTGCAGAGCCAAGAGGAAATGTGCTGTTTGAGAATAAAAAGAAACAGCAACGGCCTTGCAGGGAGCTAAAGCAGACTCATAAATTTCATTAAAATTTTTTAATACCCAGAATTTAGCCGTCAGTCACCTTTACAAATATATGAAGACCTCCTGGGTGCAAAGCATTGTGGGGAGCGTGAAAAAAATAAGAAGACTCTTGGAAGGAATCTTAGAGACCGCCATCTCTCAGAGGTCAATCTCCCTCTTACTTGTCAGTCAACGATTTTATTGTGTTCCTTCTGTGCACCAGGTTCTGTTCCAGCCCTGGAAATACAGCAGGGAACAAGAGCTGCGAGATCCTTGCTCTCACGAGTCTCATAACCTAGTGAGAGAGACATAAGATATTAGTATTATATCAACAGAAGATACAATTATTAACATATATAATATATTAACATAGTCTATATAATATATTGATTATATTAATATATAGCATACAATATAATATACAACATTCTATGATATTAATGTGCTATTTTATATTATATATTATTATATTAATATAAGATATAATATTAATTTTATAATATTTGTACCTTATAAAATAAGAGGATAGAGCTCTGGGGAATTTAAGAAACTGTATGGTCAGGCCACTTGAGACGGCTGTTCTCTTGCTCTCTGTACATCCCCTCCCAGACCAGTGCCGTATTCACCTACACCCTACACACATGACTGACCTTCCTACATACTTGCCCCAGGTCCCAGCTAGTGAAAGCTTATCAAAGGGGTGGTGAGGGGCGTGCCTCTCTGCTGGTTTCTCTGGTAACTAATGAGCCAACCTGACTTCAGTTCCTCCTATAACCAGCAATCAATCTCTCCTTCCCCTTGGGAGCGAAGACCGCCACCATGTCCTGCCTGGCATCCCTCTGCCACACATGGTGGGGTGTCGCTCCAGGACCTTGCTTCAGATGCGTAAGCTCCGCCATCCATTAATCCACTGATGTCTCTGTTGCTGACTCTGGGCTCTTTCTTTGGTCTTGAAGCTGAGCAAACACAGGGCTTGTAGGCCTGCACGGTGCAGCCCAACAGAGCAATTTTAGAGCAGTCAGGAAGACCTCTCTGAAGAACTTTAACTAAGTGAAGGGGCAAACTATTTGAAAATGTTAAGAGAAGGATGCACCTGGCAGAGGGAATTGTTATTTTAAAGCTTCTGAGGAGGGAATGAATTTGGTGGTTGAAGAGTAAGAGACTGATGGGGCTGGAAGTAGCCAGTGAAGCCAGCGACGGGGCAGGGCCAGACCACAGACCACACCAGCTTGTTGGTCCGAGCAGCAGTTCCAAATTTATTCCAGCCATTTCATCCCAGTGCATTTGTTCTGCCATTTAGCAAATGAGGATGCTGTGGCCCCTCGTTTATTAAGCAAATTCTACACAGCAAATCTGTATGTGATTCTGCCCCGGCTAACGTGGAAGTTCTACAAAGATGAGAAAGGAATGATACTCACTTTGTGGGACGGAGGCGCCCCCATTAGTTGAGAGAAGCAAAGGGTCACTGGCGAGTCTGCTCCTGAGCCTCCGTTAACAGAACCCCCATCCCCTGTTGCTCAGTCAGAAACCTCATTTGAAATCAGCCACCAAGCCCCTTGATTGTACACCTTAACAGGCCCCCATACATCTGGGGGTCTCTTCCCCTCCATCATCAATGCTTTGGTCAAACATTGTTACCATTTCAGGCCTGTACAATTTCAGGCCTGTACAACCTGTACAATGGCCCCCCAACTTCTCTCCCTGACTCCAGGCTCACCCCACCTCCAATCCAGTTTCCACACTGGGGCCTGATTAATCTTTCTAAAATGCAAGTCCAATCATGTCTCCCCTACTTGGGAAAAAAGCTTTTAGTGACTTCACATCACCCAAGGTTTGCTAAAGCCCAAATTTCTGTAGGTCCTTCACCCCTTGGCCTCAAACCCTCTTTCTGAGTTCATATTCGGTCTCATCTCCCCAGACTCTTACTCTGCAGCCACACTGAGTTCTTGCCGTTTTCTAACACATTGTGCTCTTGCACGTGCTTCTCCTTTTCCAGATCTCATCCATTTGGATCTTACAGTGAAGATCTTTCCTTGTAGTTTTGATCTTAAACTGTAAGCTATTTCTCCTGCTCTGGGAAGAGATCCTATCCAAGGCAGAAGAGGATGAGGCCAATGCAAAGAGAAGGAAAGAGAGCAGAATCAATGCACATAGTGATAGAGATTTGGAACATCACTTGAATTCCTGGATCCGGCCACATTTGAAGCCTATTTCACCTAGGAATTCACTTTTGTAAACCAACAAGGAAGCCTAAAGGGTGGCAGTGGGGAATAACCCTGCCTTGGGAAATAGGAGATCTAGCATGTCTATCAACTGGCTGGATCTTATAAGGACCCTTGTGATTACAGTGGGCCCACTCAGATAATCTAGGATAATCTCCCCATCTCAAGATCCTTAACCCCATCACATCTGCAAAGTTGTTTTTTTCATGCAAGTTAATACAGTCACAGGTTCAGGAGGTTAGGACATGGATATCTTTGGTGGGCAGGGCTGGAGGGAGGCATTATTTTGCTTACCACATGGAGAAAGTGACCTCTGAAATGATAAATGGAAGAAGAGGGAGTTAATTGAGTGAAGTGAGTGAAGGAAGGCAGGTGAGCATTCCTAAAGAGGAAACGGTATGAACAAGGGTCCTGAGGCAGGAGGGAGAGTGATAAGCTGAGGACCTTGGCTTTTCCTGAAAGAAGAGTGGGGATACAATCAGATGTGTCTTTTGAAGATTCCACTGGGGCTTCCCATAGAAAATAGGTTGGAGGGGCCAAGGGGGGGACACAGGGAGATCTTTAGAGGGATGAGGGGATAGAAGCCACTTTGGTCATCACTTAAGTCCCCTGGCCCTTCCAGGTAACACATATGAATCATGCACACCTTGCTCAGAAGCTTGGATGTTAATTTTAATATGGAAAATTGCAAACACATACAAAAGTAGAGTTTACTGAAGGTCCACATATCCAACTCCTAGCTATAATAATTAGTCAATTCACTGAAAATCTTATAGCGTCTATATTCCCCTACCCCAGGATTATTTGAAGCAAATCCCAGGTATACTATCATTTCATCTAAATTTATTTCAGCTTGTATCTGTAGCTGTATAAGGAATCCTTTAAAAAAAAAAAAAATTGCCTGGGAGCTAATAAATCCCTGTACGGACTCAGTACGTATCTATGGAAGGAATGGATGAATAATTATGCATTTTTGACCATCCTGTAGGAAGAATATTTGTTTCTCATCTTTGCCCAGGATTCCAAAGCACTTTATATGTCAAAATCCACATCCTCTCAGAGCAGAGGATTTGTCTTCTTGTGAATGCCAAGCGTAGTCTGGCCCCATCCAGCGCCTTCTCTTGCCATCCCCTAAGCATCCCTGCTGCACGTTGTAGGGCCTGAAGGAAACGCATCCTGTTTTTCAGGTGGGACAATAAAGGTAGTGCCCCAGCTCAGCTCACAAGATGGCAGAAGCCTCAGGTTGGTGTTCCATCCAGCCTCTCTTTCAGCATCAGGGGGAAGGCCTTTTCAAAATGACAAAAGAAATTCATTCAACCCACAACCCACCTGCTGACACTGCTCATTTTCAGGACAGCTGCTGTTAGGCCTCCTCCTCTCCAAATTACTCTGCATTGCTGGCTGTGAGGGTGGGAGGTGGAGGGGCCTCTAATTACACCTTTCTTGCAGTCTTTGGTTCTGTGACTATTTCAAAGAGGAATGGAATGACGTTGACATCCTCCTCTCAAATGAAGACACTCCTCAAAGGTCTCCTCTCCGTTCCTCTCTCCACAAAATCCTTTGTTGTCTGATGATGCTCTGTTCTGGTTGTCAATTGCTATGTAACAAAATCCCCAAACACAGCGACTTAAAATAGCAATCACTTTATTGTGTTCATGATCCATAAGGGTACTTGGGTGGGCAATTCTGCTCCAGGTGGTATTGAGCAGGGGCATGGTTTGGCCTGGAGGATCCAGGAAGTCTGGGGCCTGGGCAGGCACAGGTGGATTCCTCTCTCTGACCTTGTGGTCTCAGGGCCGCTCACATGGTCTCTCCAGCAGAAGAGTCAGACTCAGGACTCCAAAAGCACATGTTCCCAGAGACAGAAAGTGGAAGATGCCATCCCTTCAGGCCTGGAAACTGGCACAGCATCCCTTATTCTGCTGCTATTGGTCAAGGCAGTCAAGAGCCTTGATCAGGTTCATGGGGAAAGGACACAGCCCCACATCTCAGTGGAAGAGATGTCAAGAATATGTGTCCAGCTTTAATACCTGTCTTGGTCCATTTGAGCTTCCGTAAGAGCTTCCGTAAGAGCCTGGGTGGCTCATAAACAAAAGAAACTTATTTCTCATAGATCTGGAGGCTGGGAAGTCCAAGATCAAGGTGCTGGCAGATTTGATATCTGGTGAGAACCTGCTTCCTGGCTCATACACAGCTGTCTTATCCATGTGTCCTCTTATGGCAGAAAGGGCAAGAGAGATGTCTGGGATCTCTTTTATAAGGACACTAATCCCATTATGAGTGCTCCACCCTCCTGACCTGATCATCTCCCAGAGGCCCCACCTGCAAATGTCATCACATTGAGGATTAGGCTGTGGGAGATAGAAACATTTAGTCTACAACAATCCTCCACAAGTAAGGAGAGAAGAGCACAGATCCTTTGTAACCCCAAGAAAATGCAATGGCCCAACTACTAGGAGTTGTCCCAGGAGAACTGTGAATGGAAAAAACAGTTTTTGACATTCCGAGACAAAACTGCAGTCCTGTTACAGGAAAGCCCTTTAGGTGCTTATCGGCCTACATATCTTCTGCTTGGAAGGTAAAAGCATGTTTCCATAGGCAAAGAGAGAGTTTCTACTGTGTTACAACAGTAAATTTTGGATGGTCCTGAAACTAAAAACAATGGCTTTGCTGGTTTCTAAAGAGGGCAAATCTGGTGAATCAAATTGATATGAATCACCAACCCCAGGCTAACTCTGTTGAAAGTGTTTCCATGCTTGTAGAATTGACCAAAAGTCACTCCACTCTCTATGAGCTCTGTGGCTAATAGTCCCAATGATAGGAGAAGGGCTCTGTAAGCAGGAGAACCTGGCTTGGAACGCTGGCTTTCCCGCCTGGGCTTCTATGGTGTGATCTCTGGCAAGTCACATAACATCTCCCCCTTGATAAAATGGGAATAGAATACTCCATTTAGTTTTGTGAGAATTAAATACTGAATGTGAAATACTTATTTTAGTGACTGGAACACATACTAGGTGCTTAACCATAATTTAATTCTTTTATTAATTCTCTCCTGGATCTTTAACTATTTCTTTTTTCCTTCCTCATGCTTTCTTTCCTCTTTTTGTTCTCTCTTAATATTTTTCACTTGAAATGAATAAACTACTCTCCTACACAAACTCTGCTCTAAGAAAACCAGAATTTGCTTCTCCCTAAATGTACTTTTGACTTTTTCATCTTCATACGTTTCCCCTTTGCTCTAGAACATCCTTCACCTTCTTCCCACTAATCCAAAACTTCCTCTCTGAGGCATTTCCTGCTCATCTCAACTGGAAACTGTCTCTTCCTCCTGTGAACTCCTATAGTCTGGTCCATTTGCTAATTGGTAGAAAGAAAAGAGCTTCATGGTCCAGGAGTCAGGAGACATGAATTGTCTTCCTACCTCTGCCCTTAAATAGCTATGTGATCTTGGGCAAGTCATTTACCTTCCATAAGTTTTATATTCTCCAGCTATAAAATAAAACCATGAAGCTAGATAATTCTCTAATTAGGGTTCTTTCTGCTACACATGACAAAAATGTTATTCAAATTATCTTAAACAACAACAACAAAAAGGAATTTATTGTATCATATTACTGAAAAGTTCATGGTTAGAGTCAAGGACATATGGATCCAGGAGGGATGACCATCAACAATAAATCTATCTCTTGTTCTTTTTTTTTCTTCTTTGTTGCCTTTATTTACACCAGTCCCACCAAAATGTATTTGGCCGAGTGCAGGGGTGGTTCTCTGAAGAAAAGTCTGGGTACTAATATCAGAGTAAGGCAAGGTATTCTGAAAATGCAAAAATAATAGATACCAACTACAGTCCACCCCTTGGCTGCTCATCTTTCATACACCAATTCACTTATAAACCGAGCTTCAAATGTGCCCTGCCCAACATGGTGCAACTGCTCCATGTGCAGCACTAAACTCAGTCATCTCATTCTCCAAAGAGAGACAATGCAAAGCCTTGTCTAGTTACTGCATCCACGGCAATTCCAGGCTTTCTTGGTGATGTATGGCTCTTCATAGCCTGCAGCCTTTGAGTAAATGACATATTTAGCCATCCACCAACATGCCCAATAGACACTAGTGGATAAAAAGTAGGATTAACTGCTATTAAAACATTCATTTGAAAAAGGGAAGCAAAAAACAATGGTTATTAGTCCATGGCATTTACCATATCTTGTTGGAGGGGGATAGCAAATCTCCCTGCTCTGGCAGTGGGATGAGTTCTTTGACTAGTGGCTGCCCTGGGTTTTGTTCTCTTTGATGCCCTCCAGAAATATAGGAGAGATGGACCTTGGGGTGAATTGCCCTTCTGGGAATGCGGTTCTTATCAGCTGGTTTCCTGTTAGTATAATTTCAAGTGTATCAGTAAGAAATGAACTCATGTATAAGGAACAGAATGCCTGGCTAACAGTGAGTTAAACAAGCATGAGCTTATTTTTCTCATACAACAATATATCTGGAGGTAAGCAGTCACCAGCATTCAATTAAATCAAGGGCCAATGAACCTTTCTCTTAGAATTCTATTGGCCTTTCTCGTTAGATGGAATGCTGCAGCTCACGCTTGCATTCAAGGCAAGAAGGTGGAAGGGCTCTTCCAGTGTATCTGTCCCATTTTATCATGAAACGCAAAAGCCTTCCCAGAAGCCCTCCTCAAACTTCCATTTAGATCTCATTGGCCAGAATTGTGTCTCACGATCACCTCTAGCTGGAAGGGAAGATTGTAAAAGCCAATACTTTGTCCATTGTTCCCAAAAAGGAACTGAGATTTATGAGCAAGGAAGGCCTGAAAACTGCCTCAGGGATTGAGAGTCGGGGTATGAGGGAGGTAAGGTTTTCCAGAAGAAAGTTAGGGATCTATTACAACAAAAGGGAGGAAGGGGCGCCAGGTGCAGTAAAACAACAGACTGCTTTACAATCCTCAATCCACTATTTCTGGCTCTAAAAATCTTTGGTCCTGAGGGCATAAATTTTTAAAAATTGTCTCTGAGAGTAAATAAAATGATGATAATAATATCTCAAAGGAGTTTCGGAAAGTGAAATCAATGGCAACTTATTTTTAAAATAACACCTTCCTGAGATAACAGTCAATGATAACTTCTGGTTTCATTGGCAATTTCAGAAAGGATGAAAAAGACTTTAAGCATGCTGACATGTGTTTTGCCATCTCTAGCATAAAGTAATATGTCTCATAGGGATGCCAAGGAGCCATGGCTGCCATCCATCAGCACTGTCCCTATCCCCCTCCCCACAGCATTGGAGTCTGCTGTGGTTGGCTCTCTAATTTGCATAACCACTAAGGCTAAGTAGCCCAGAGCCTCTGATGCCCCTCTCCCCCACCCCCATACTGCAGTTAATATCCCTAGGTCCAGGGCTAAGAAAGATTAGCAGAGATTTTTAGGTGAGTTTCATTATTTCCAGGCCGGATTAGTTGGCTAACCCAACATGAGCCTAAAGGTGCACTTAGAGCCCCCAGCCAGGGGCTCCTGAGCGGTGCTCTTGGGGGCGCCTCTGGCAGAGTGGTGTCCAGTGGAGTGGGCAGCAGCACAAAGTGGGTTATAATTCTAGGGCAGAGGAGCATTTGAAGGAGTGGAAAGGAGATGCTGCTCTTCCGGGCGTGCCCCAAGGGAGTGAAGCTAATAGAATAAACATCTTCTTGGAAACCAAGTTAATTTCTGAAGCAGAGGCTGAAATAGATGTGGCTCTTTTCTCTTTTCTCACAACCTCACCCCTACCTAAACTGAAATAATAATAGAAGCGATTAGGAACAGGTCTGCTATGCACAACAAAATAAACCTGCTTCACGGGACAACGACCAATTCTGTAAAAGAGCACATTGCTACGTCTTCATTGGTTCAGCTAAAAAAAGAATGCATCCAGCTGAAGAGCACCTCTAGGCAGTTTCTAGATCCCATGGCCCTTTATATGTATCACCCCATGGCGAGGGAGTAGAAACACTTTTTAGGATTCATACTCAGGATTTTCATCTGTTTTCTGTTTTTAACCTTTAGAAGAAAAGACAAGAAAGACCTTGCAAACAAAAAGAAGCCATTATCTGGCTAAAGTAATTTCAGCTGTGAGAGAGAGAGCGCGCGAGAAAGAGCGTCAGTACAATATAGCTTTCTAGGTGGTTGTGGGTTTTTGTTTTTGTTTTTTAATTCCTTGCAAATTAGAGCAGGTGATAACAAGAAGAGTTGGGAAGCTGGGAAAATGGATCCAGGAAAGAGGGTCAGATGTTTCAGGGGGGCTTCTTCAAATCACACATCCCTCCTTGCCCCCAATTCCTCCAGCCTGGACTATACATACCCTTGGTGACTCCTCTCTTTAATCCATCCTCGAAAATTCTGCTTGTGTTCTTTCTCTATTTGGTTCTCATCACACCACTCCTCTGCTTAAAAACCGCACTGAACTCCACACTGTCTTCAGAAATAAATGCAAACTCTAAAGCAACACTGCACGGGACCCTCCAACTTTCTCCTGGTCCAGCCTACCTTTCCAAGTCATCTCTGTTCTTTGCAGACAGTTGCCATAGCCTAGAACAGCACCTGCTACACATTCAGTTGTATTTGTCCACCAAGTGCTAACTAGCCATACAAGTCAACATCTCCTGCCCTTGACATGCATTCACCCCTCTCCGTGCTTTATACATCCAAGCCATTCCTTTTGCCAGGAACAGCCTTTCCCATTCTATTCACTTGGGGAATGGATACTTATTCCTAAGACTCCAATTCAAATGTCACCTCTTTTCCATTGCTTCCCTTGCCACTCCTTCTGCCTACCCACACACCCCTAGGCAGAATTATTTTGGGGTTGCTATCCTCTTTTATGCATTCCTCTGCTGTAGCAGTCCCTGCATTGTATATTTAAACAGTCTGATATGCCATAAAGAAGATAATTGGGTTACTAAGAAAATTTACTTTATCAAAATTGAATTATAAAACCAACTAATGGACCCAAAACCTATGGGATGCAGCAAAAGCAGTTCTAAGAGGGAATTTTATAGCAATACAAGCCCACCTTAAGAAGCAGGAAACATCTCGAATAAACAACCTAACCTTGCACCTCAAGCAATTAGAGAAAGAACAAAAAAACCCCAGAGTTAGCAGAAGGAAAGAAATCATAAAAATCAGATCAGAAATAAATGAAAAAGAAGGAAACAATAGCAAAGATCAATAAAACTAAAAGCTGGTTCTTTGAGAAGATTAACAAAATTGATAAACCATTAGCCAGACTCATCAAGAAAATAAGGGAGAAGACTCAAATCAATAGAATCAGAAATGAAAAAGGAGAAGGAACAGCTGACACTGCAGAAATAAAAAAGGTCATGAGGGATTGCTACAAGCAACTCTATGCCAATAAAATGGACAACCTGAAAGAAATGGACAAATTCTTAGAAAGGCACAAACTGCCAAGACTGAATCAGGAAGAAATAGAAAATATGAACAGACCAATCACAAACACTGAAATTGAAACTGTGATTAAAAATCTTCCAACAAACAAAAGCCCAGGACCAGATGGCTTCACAGGCGAATTCTATCAAACATTTAGAGAAGAGCTAACACCTATTCTTCTCAAACTCTTCCAAAATATAGCAGAGGGAGGAACACTCCCAAACTCATTCTACGAGGCCACCATCACCTTGATACCAAAACCAGACAAGGATGTCACAAAGAAAGAAAACTACAGGCCAATATCACTGATGAACATAGATGCAAAAATCCTCAACAAAATACTAGCAAACAGAATCCAACAGCACATTAAAAGGATCATACACCATGATCAAGTGGGGTTTATTCCAGGAATGCAAGGATTCTTCAATATACGCAAATCTATCAATGTGATTAACCATATTAACAAATTGAAGGAGAAAAACCATATGATCATCTCAATAGATGCAGAGAAAGCTTTTGACAAAATTCAACACCCATTTATGATAAAAACCCTGCAGAAAGTAGGTGTAGAGGGAACTTTCCTCAATATAATAAAGGCCGTATATGACAAGCCCACAGCCAACATCATCCTCAATGGCGAAAAACTGAAAGCATTTCCACTAAGGTCAGGAACAAGACAAGGTTGCCCACTCTCACCACTCTTATTCAACATAGTTTTGGAAGTTTTAGCCACAGCAATCAGAGAAGAAAAGGAAATAAAAGGAATCCAAATCGGAAAAGAAGAAGTAAAGCTGTCACTGTTTGCAGATGACATGATACTATACATAGAGAATCCTAAAGATGCTACCAGAAAACTACTAGAGCTAATCAATGAATTTGGTAAAGTAGCAGGATACAAAATTAATGCACAGAAATCTCTGGCATTCCTATATACTAACGATGAAAAATCTGAAAGTGAAATCAAGAAAACACTCCCATTTACCATTGCAACAAAAAGAATAAAATATCTAGGAATAAACCTACCTAAGGAGACAAAAGACCTGTATGCAGAAAATTATAAGACACTGATGAAAGAAATTAAAGATGATACAAACAGATGGAGAGATATACCATGTTCTTGGATTGGAAGAATCAACATTGTGAAAATGACTCTACTCCCCAAAGCAATCTATAGATTCAATGCAATCCCTATCAAACTACCACTGGCATTTTTCACAGAACTAGAACAAAAAATTTCACAATTTGTATGGAAACACAAAAGACCCCGAATAGCCAAAGCAATCTTGAGAACAAAAAATGGAGCTGGAGGAATCAGGCTGCCTGACTTCAGACTATACTACAAAGCTACAGTAATCAAGACAGTATGGTACTGGCACAAAAACAGAAAGATAGATCAATGGAATAGGATAGAAAGCCCAGAGATAAACCCATGCACATATGGTCACCTTATCTTTGATAAAGGTGGCAGGAATATACAGTGGAGAAAGGACAGCCCCTTCAATAAGTGGTGCTGGGAAAACTGGACAGGTACATGTAAAAGTATGAGATTAGATCACTCCCTAACACCATACACAAAAATAAGCTCAAAATGGATTAAAGACCTAAATGTAAGGCCAGAAACTATCAAACTCTTAGAGGAAAACATAGGCAGAACACTCTATGACATAAATCACAGCAAGATCCTTCTTGACCCATCTCCTAGAGTAATGGAGATAAAAACAAAAATAAACAAATGGGACCTAATGAAACTTCAAAGCTTTTGCACAGCAAAGGAAACCATAAACAAGACCAAAAGACAGCCCTCAGAATGGGAGAAAATATTTGCAAATGAATCAACTGACAAAGGATTAATCTCTAAAATTTACAGGCAGCTCATGCAGCTCAATAACAAAAAAATAAACAACCCAATCCAAAAATGGGCAGAAGACCTAAATAGACATTTCTCCAAAGAAGATATACAGACTGCCAACAAACACATGAAAGAATGCTCAACATCATTAATCATTAGAGAAATGCAAATCAAAACTACAATGAGATATCATCTCACACCAGTCAGAATGGCCATCATCAAAAAATCTAGAAACAATAAATGCTGGAGAGGGTGTGGAGAAAAGGGAACACTCTTGCACTGCTGGTGGGAATGTGAATTGGTTCAGCCACTATGGAGAACAGTATGGAGGTTCCTTAAAAAACTACAAATAGAACTACCATATGACCCAGCAATCCCACTACTAGGTATATACCCTGAGGAAACCAGAATTCAGAAAGAGTCATGTACCAAAATGTTCATTGCAGCTCTATTTACAATAGCCCGGAGATGGAAACAACCTAAGTGCCCGTCGTCGGATGAATGGATAAAGAAGATGTGGCACATATATACAATGGAATATTACTCAGCCATAAAAAGAAACGAAATTGAGCTATTTGTAATGAGGTGGATAGATCTAGAGTCTGTCATACAGAGTGAAGTAAGTCAGAAAGAGAAGGACAAATACCGTATGCTAACACATATATATGGAATTTAAGAAAAAAAAAATGTTATGAAGAACCTAGGGGTAAAACAGGAATAAAGACAGAGACCTACTGGAGAACAGACTTGAGGATATGGGGAGGGGGAAGGGTGAGGTGTGTTAGGGCGAGAGAGAGACATGGACATATATATACTAACAAACGTAAGGTAGATAGCCAGTGGGAAGCAGCCGCATGGCACAGGGAAACCGGCTCGGTTCTTTGTGGCTGTCTGGAGGGGTGGGATAGGGAGGGTGGGAGGGAGGGAGACAAAGAGGGAAGAGATATGGGAACATATGTATATGTATAACTGATTCACTCTGTTATAAAGCAGAAACTAACACACCATTGTAAAGCAATTATACCCCAATAAAGATGTTAAGAAAAAAAAAAAAGAAAATATTAAAAAAAAAATTAAAACAACAACTGATGGGGTGAGAGATAAAAGGTGTTGAGGTTAGGATATTCGAGGCTCACAATAACAAAGTTAGTTCTCCTGCAGGATTTTCAATAATAAGGGTGCTTTATAGCTATCCGACTATTTAATTGCAAGCTGAAATATCGAATTGCTTGATCAAGAAAAAAAAGAATGAACCCAAATATTTGCCTCATAAGCCAAACACCCATGAGCCTTCCAAACTTCAATCATCTTGGCCTCGACCTTTGCTGGCATCACAATTCATAACACACCGTGAACAAAAGAACACGAGCATGAACAGGTGTACAAAGGAGGAGGCACTCACACTGCTGTGTGTCCCGGCACTTTCTTTCCAGTATCTGTCATCCTACTCATCAAGGACTAATCCCCAGTGATGGGCCTGTGGTTACCAATGGCAATCAGGGTAATGCAAATTGTGCTGCTTAATTCACTGACCTCTGGTCAATATCCAATTCAATTATGAAAACTGTCTCTGTGGGGAGAGACCTTTATTTTCTAATCTATTACCTTCCTTCTCCATGGGAGGACACAAAAAGCAGGGATGGTGTCCTACCCAACTTTGTCACCCCAATATTGATGAATTGATGACAAACGTCCTGCAATATACAGATAATTAGTTTTAGTCTTGACTTTGACTAGAGCTTGCGTAGTACCTAGATTTTTTAAACATGAATTAGATATATTTCCATCCCTCACCCCAAATTCTTATATACTGTTTACCAGATTTTAGTGTCATGAGTAAAGAGTGACTTTAATAGACAGCTAGCTTCTATAATATAATATTAATATTTATTGAGAATATATTAAACCCTTTACATGGCTTAGCTCATCTGTTCTTCCCAACAGCCCTGTAACATAGGTATTAATATTACTGACCCATTGTACAGAAGAGTAAACTGAGGCTTAGAGAGCCTCAGTGTCCTATAGACTAATAAGTGGAAAATAATGACATGTCCTATAGACAAATAAGTGGAAAATAATGACATAAAATAATCACTCTAAAATAACGAGTCTCGTTTGGAGTAGATATCCCCCAACCTTTAGTTGTTTCATGGCTTTCCACTCCAAATAAGAGTCAATTCATTTATTTGCACATTCATGGATTTTGCAATTCGTTTTTATAAATTTTGCAATTCATTTATCTTGTAGGATTTAACTGCTTAATATTAGATATTTAATGTGTGCTTTGTTTTTATGACTGAGATGCTACTAATTTGAACATTCTTAAGCTAAAATGACCATAGCTGTTTTCTGTAGCAAACAGAAACCGAGGCAGGCCCTCAATTATTCACTTGCCCAGTGTAGTGTGGGACCAAAGATGTTTTCTAAAGAAAGTCTTGGCCATATCCAGGGTGCCCACTTATAATGAGGTGTGAAGAGGTGGAAGGGCCCCATGTTTACAAAAGGATATCAGTCCTCCCCAAGAGTTTGCGTATGGCTCAGCACTTAATCCATACCATAATATTAACACAAGTTCTCCAGTGCTCATCAGGCATACCCTTGAACTCCCTGCTGCCTGATTCATACCAAAAGCCTAGTTTGTATAAATAATATTTACGAAAGATGTCTTGAAGAAGTATTATGCAGTTAATCTTTCAGATTGCAGATAAGGTATCTTAGATCAATTTTGGAATGAGGCATTATATGGAATTAATTATGGTGATTTCAGACAAGCCATTTAACCTCTTTGCACCTGGGTTTCCCCACTGGTACCATGAAGTTGTTGGTCTAGGTGACCTCAAAATGTTTTCCAATGCGAATATTTCATCAAGTGTTCTCTACTCTAACCATACCTGGGCTAGTGAAGATCTCATCACAAATTATCTAAAGCAGTGGAAGATCCAAGCAAGCTGACCTGAGCAAGCTGGTGGGTGGTGGAACAATTTACTGAGAAGGAAGCCTGAGAAGAAACAGGTTGGTGGTGGACACAATCATTGTTCGAGATGGTTCATATGCATCTGTGCCCATTCTCAGCCTCCAGCTAATTAATAGTCCTTAAAAGGAGTGAGCATAACCTGCTCATCTTTGAACCTACCACAGCACCTAGCACAGTGCTATGTCAGCACTTGCTGCCTGAATTGGATGTTACAAGTAGTCTCTTAGACCCTGCTGAAGGGAAGGTACTCTCCATCCTGAGCTCTCCTTGGAAATGTGTGGGCATCATCCCCTTCCACTTCTTGGCTTCTGAGTTATAGTCACTTGGACATATTTATAAGACACATGCTCTGAGTAATCTGTTTAAACCTTGAAGACAGTGACAATATTCTCCACATAAAAATTCAAATAATCGGATAAATATGGGGACGACATAATCTGATAAATATGGGGACAACAGGACGCAACATTTAAATTAGGCCTGTTCCAACAATGTCATGTTGGTTGCTGGTTGCCCTTGTAAGTTTCCACCCCAGGTTAGCTAGGAAACCATTAGCCATTTGAGCCTTGACCTCACAAATGGCATTTACACAAGGAAGGGCTGGCAGTAACTTATTCACATCATTCCCAGTCTTGCCTGCCTCTGGTATCCAGCAGTGAGTCCAATTTCCCTTAACCATTTTGAAAAATGGCAAATTAGAGGGAGCAAATGTCCCTTCCAGCAGCAGGAGAGACACCTGCCTAATGAATCAGCAGTTATGCAGATGGTGAGATGGAGAAACCAAGCAGGAAAGATCTGGAGTCGACTTGCCCTGATAAGCAGTGCCAGAGCCTCTTCCCCTCTCTCTGATCCTGCTCGGTTGGACCACACGGCTTTCCACACAAATGTAGGTCATTAAAAATGCTGTCAGCAAGCTGCTGGTTCTTACTGCCAACACAATGGAAAACCTACAGTGACCAGGAGAACTTATTTCCAAGCTGGTGCTTTTCACTTAAAACAGAGAATCCAGAATTTCTAAGCTGCATTCTATACGCGGTGCCGTGATTATCTTTCAGTGTTGCCCAAACGGCCACCAAATATATATATATATGTGCATTGGGGGTGGGAGTGGAGGGAGAGGGAAAAGGAGGGGAAGGAAGGCCCTATTTTTAAAAGTACTAATTATAATTTTTCAAAATTATTTTGAAGGTATTTAAAAACATACTTGGTTATAGAAAAATCAAAATGTCATTATTTATGCCAAGATCTAGAGACACATTTGGCCTTTAATTTGGCTGAGAAAGAAAAATATCTGTTCTACTGATTGAATTAACCATTTTGCAAAGGTACCTCTGTTTAATTCATGAAATTTAATCACTGTCATGCTGGGATTTATTGCTGCTCATTAATGCTTCCTTTGAAGATGAGTGGAAAGACCTAGGGTTGAGAGGAAAGAAAACTTCTTTCCAAAATACTATAAGACTTAATTTGGGTTTTATTAAATCTCATTAGTTCACTAATACAAAATTTATGACACTTTGGGCAGAGAGTCAGCTGGTATTTTTCTAGGTTTAATCTATGAAAAAGTGATTTTTCTCTGCAGGTGAATGCTATCAATAAATCCTATGGGGATATTCTATATTCTTGATAGAATATTCATTAGACACTTTCTTTACATACCAGTACTATGCTAATTTCAATTTTTTTTTTTCATATTTTCATCAAAGAAGATGGGTAGAGGCTACCACTTGCAGTACTTTTCCACTTTGCTTACTACTGCTATTGCTTATTTATTTATACTCTACCCCCTTCCAAGAAGCATTTGAACCAGCCCACAACAAAGAACACATCTATATAGGTAAAATTAAATTTTTGTCTGATCACTACATCACACAAAACTGTTAAGACAATTTTCACTAAATTAGGGTGTGATCTGTCTTCTAAAATGGGGTGAATCTGAAATTCATTTTTAAAGAGTTCTGGGAAGCACTGCAAAAAGATTTTGTAGCAATTTTATTTAAAAACCCAAAATAAGAGTGGCTTCAACAAAGTAAGTTTATTTCTGACTCACCTAAGAGAAACCTTTAGCTAGATTGGCCGGAGCTGATGGGGTGACTTTCCAGGCATCAGGGACCCAGTGCCCATCTTTTTGTTCCATCATCCCCGTGCTGGATTTTATCCTTTGGAACTTCCTAGTTCAAGATGGATACTGGTGTGCCAGGGAAACTATTCAGTCAACCGATAGGATGAAGAGAGGAAACACAAAATAAGCCCCTTCCAATTGGTCAGCACATTTAAGTAGCCTTCCTGGAATTCCCATGCAAAACTTACCCTTACAACTCATTGGCCAAAACTTAGACACATGGCCACACCTCATGGAAAGGGAACTTTTGTTAATAAAGGAAAAATAAGAGAATGGATAAGGCGGGGGCTGGGACCAACAAGTCCCCGCCATGAATAGATAGCCAGCCATCCTTTTGAGCAGCTAAAATTGTGGTAGAATCAGAGGGGGAGAACAAGAAAATTAGGAACAGGAAAAGTAAAAGAATTTATGCAGTTTCTATAATTAAATAACAGTTTTAACACTGAGCTTCTTGATAGCCAGGAAAAAAAAAAGGGAAAGAATTATTTTTGCTAAAGAAGCAAATTAAGTTCCTCAATAGAAGCACAACGTAGCCCAGAATTGAATTCTATAATGTTTCTCTCAGGCTTCCCTTGTGGCTCAGTGGTTGAGAGTCCTCCTGCCGATGCAGGGGACACGGGTTCGTGCCCCGGTCCGGGAAGATCCCACATGCAGCGGAGCGGCTAGGCCCGTGAGCCATGGCCGCTGAGCCTGCGCGTCCGGAGCCTGTGCTCCGCAACAGGAGAGACCACAACAGTGAGAGGCCCGCGTACCGCAAAAAAAAAATAATAAAACAAATAAATGTAATGTTTCTCTCACTGGTACCACATACAAGCATAATAGCCACATGTTCAGCATTTTAAAAATTATTTTCATTATTAAATATTCTATTCCATTGTTTTCCATGCATATATTCACCCATGCAAGTCCAATGTCTGTTTTAGAAAACATGGTCACCATGGGTATTGAAAATAGTGAAAGGCATAACTGAATGTTCTTGGTAAGTTTTGCAGAGAGTGTGAAAATAGGTTCTGTGGGAATCAGTAGAAGGAATGAACCAGAAATGTCGGAGTGGTGTCATTTATGTCATGATCAAGTCCTAGAAGACTGACTCAGCCTAACTGAAATGTGTGTGAGATGGAGACAGGGACCAACAGCAGGTAAAATAATTGTTACAAAGACTGAGAGTGCCTTTGCTGGCACCGTCTGTGCATTCTTTCTCTAGCTAAGACACTTGGGAAGCCAAATCTTCATCCAAAGCCACACTTTGGATCTCTCTTGAAAAATCTTTATCACAGGGATCAGAAATCCTCAAAATCCCTGCAATTAGTTCATTTTCCTCCATAGGCAGATCTACATGGAAATCCAAAGGTTGCTTGGAAAACAAGGAATTCGGGGAAGTTAAGTGAGAGACTAAACATTTAATGGCATCAAGGCCACCTATGACCATATAGATGTGATTGTTTTCCCTAGAGACTGGCAACCACAGAAATCTTTTGGCTGAGATTCCTCTCCCTTAGACAGACTCTAAATGTGCACAACCAACATTTGTCCCTTTGCTCTTCTTTTTAAGGTCCTTGTGGCTCCTCAAAGCCCCTTTAGGTCATACCATTCTTTAATGATGTTACTACAGTTAATCAGTAGCTCATGTCTTTCTTACCTGAGAAGATTTTTGTCTTTTGGGGGTGACCTTTCACTTCTTTTCTGTTCATCAAATGTTTCTTTCTCAAGTTAACTCTGAGAGGGCAATCCAGGTTCCTGTAAGGCATTGCATTAACATCCCCAAATACAGGTCTTCGAAGGACCTTCCACAAGTTTCAGGAGCATAGCGTAAAAATTTAGTGGCTACCATATATTGAGGACCTACTGTGTCAGCCTCTGATATAGGCAGTTTTACTTGCAGTTTCTATTTAAATCCATGCAATAAATCTGGTGGGAAATATTATTATATTTCTTACAATTAAGGAAACTGAGACTTGCATAGTACATTCATTTCCTAAGGCTTAAATAACAAATTACCACAAACTTGGTGGCTTAAAACAACAGAAATGTATTCTCTCATGGTTCTGGAGGCCAAAATCAAGGTGTTGATTAAGCTTTAATCCCACCAAAGGTTCTAGGGGAGAATCTATTCCTTGCCTCTTCCAGCTTCTGGGGTGGTTATATCTGCCCCCATCTTGATGTCATCTTCTCCTCTGTGTGTCTTCTTTCTTCTAAGGAAATTTGTCATTGGATTTAGAGTCTATCCAGGTAATCTAGGATGTGCTCATCTCCTGATCCTTAACTTAATTACATCTACAAAGACTCAGTTTCCAAATAACATCAGACTCATAGATTTAGGAGGTGAGGATGTGGACATATCTTTTGGGGAGGTCACCATTCAATCCACTACAGAGATGTTGCATTTTGATCCAGAGTACTTAAAGAATAATTTTGGGGCTAGACAGACTGCATGTGGATGTGGATGTGAAGGGCAGCCCTTACTTTTTTAGAGAATGAGGCAGGATCCTATGAATCTTAAAAATAGAACATACTCAGCCTTACATGAACCCAACTGCCCAGAGACCCTGTCTCCAAATTTTTAGCATTCTCCCACTGATAAGATATAGGAGAGGGCAATAAAAAGGGAATTTGTTGTTTATCACAGCACTCTGGTGCCCAGGTAGACTCCTTGCCAGCACTGCCTCCTCCTTGGAGGGACTGAGTGGGGACCAGTATTGACAATCACATCACACAGGTAAGCTAAAGTAAGATACATAGAAAGCAACTTTTGGAATAATGGGGTTGAAGCTAGAATTTGGTTCTGCTTCATTAGCTCCCATTACTTTGATCTCTGCAGTATTGGATGATACTATCATAGGCCATGTCATAGAGTTAGGTGGGTCACTAACAGTGTTGCGCAACAAGAGTGGCAGCTTCTGTAGAGCACTAGCTATAGGTGTGCCTCCTAACACCTCCACCGTGTGCCAGGCTCTGTGTTGTGTCTTAGGGATGCAGGTACAATTCAGCTATACTTCCTGCTGCTAAGGTGCTAGGAGAGGACAAGCTGGTGATCGAACAATCCTGCATGGTAAAATACAAAAATTGCACTAATAGAAGTTTGTATTATGGAGTATCACAGAGGAGGGAATGGTTCATTTCCAGCAGAGGCAGGACTCATGGGTTTTTTCACAGGGAGGTACTTGGTTCTTTACCCAAAATTATACAGTCAGTAGGCAAAGCAGCTGGAATGGAAGCCCCAGCTTGTCTGACTGCAAAACATTCCTAATACCCACTCCATGAAGACATTTGTGCAAGGGCAAAATTAATGAGATAGAAGTATGTACTCCAGACGGTCTGACCTGGTCCAAATTAGAACTTAGAATGCCTTGAGGGATGGATGTAGCATTTGTCTGGGTCTCCTTTTCTGAAATATCACCTGTCTCAGCTGGCTGCTGAAGATGGAAGAAGAAATAGAAAAATATTCTAGTTTTCTTTTTCAGAAGACGTCCTTGAGTGCTGGTTTGCTGCCTCCCTGATTGGGGGAAACAGACAAAATATGGTCATATTCTGTCAATTTCCTTTAAAAAGTATTTTAATTGCATATTTTCTCTAAAAACTTAATCTTTTAACATTTAGTAGTTTAAATGTCTCTAAATTAATTAATTAATATAATTAATAAGATAGATTTGCATACGCTTTAGGGTAAAGGCAGTGTCTTCTCCATCTCTCTGGCCCCCATCAGGTCTAGCCCAGATCCCTTCATATAGTATGTGGGCAGTACAATTCTGCTGAATCACATTGAGTTCTCCTTGTGCAGTGTTGGTGGGAATGTAAAATGGTGCAACTGCTGTGGAAAACAGTATGGAGGTTCCTCAAACAATTAAAAATAGAACTACCACATGATCCAGCAATTCCACTTCTGGGTATATACCCAAAATAATTGAAAGCAGGGTCTCAAAAACATATTTGTACACCTGTGTTCATAGCAGCAGTATTCACAATAACCGTAACCTGGAAGGAAACCAGGTGTCCATCAACACATGAACGGATAAGCAAAATGTGGTATACACATACAGTGGAATATTATTCAGCCTTAAAAAGGAAGGAAATTCTATGACATGCTATAACATGGATGAACCTTAAGGACATTATGCTATGTGAAATAAGCTAGTCACAAAAAAATACTGTATTTTTCCACTTATTTGAGGTACCTAGAGTAGTCAAAATCATAAAGACAGAAAGTAGAATGGGGGTTGCCAGGGGCTGGGGGAGCAGGGAGTTGGGGAGTTACTGTTTAATAGGTATAGAGTTTCAGTTTTACAATATCAAGAACTATGGAGCTGGATGGTGATGATGACTGTACAACAGTGTGGCTGTATTTAATACCACTGACCTGTACACTTTAAAATGGTTATGTTTTTTATGTTATTTGTGTTTTAACACAATAAAAAAAAGAAAAAGAAGAAAGTGGTAGAGAATTCACACAAGCTTATTTCCCTATAAGGTTTTTTTGTGTTTTGGTATACATTTCAATTTTCATGATAAATAAATTGATGTTCATAATTCTGTTGCTTTGTAGTATAGTTTGATATCATGGAACATGATACCTCCAGGTTTGTTCTTCTTTCTCAAGATTGTTTTGACTATTCCAGGGCCTTTGTGTTTCCATACAAATTTTAGAATTTTTTGTTCTAGTTCTGTGAAAAATGCCATTGTATTTTGATAGGGATTGCATTGAATCTGTAGATTGCCTTTGGTACTATGGCCATTTTAACAATATTACTTCTTCCAATCCGTGAGCATGGTATATCTTTCTATTTATTTGTGTCATCTTCGATTTCTGTCATCAGTGTCTACAGTTTTCCAAGTACAGGTCTTTCACCTCTTTTTAAAAAATTTTTTATTGGAGTAAACTCGATTTACAATGTTGTATTAGTTTCAGGTATACAGCAAAGTGAATCAGTTATACATATACATATGTCCACTCTTCTTTTAGATTCTTTTCCCATAGAGAACATTACAGAGTATTGAGTAGAGTTCCCTCTGCTATACAGTAGGTTCTTATTAGTTATCTATTTTATATATAGTAGTGTGTATATGTCAATCCCTATCTCCCAATTTATCCCTTCCCCTCTCCCTATTTTACATTTTTTGTTCGATTTGTTCCTAGGTATTCTATTCTTTTTGATGTGATTGCAAATGGGATTGCTTACTTAATATCTCTTTCTGATGGTTTGTTGTTAGTGTACAGAAATGCAAGAGATTTCTGTATACCAGTTTTGTACCCTGCAACATTACTGAATTCATTTATTAGTTCTTATAGTTTCTTGGTGATGTCTTTAGCACTTTCTATGTATATTATCATGTTATCTGCAAACAGTGACAGTTTTGCTTCCTCTTTTCCAATTTGGACTCCTGTTATTTCTTTTTCTTGTCTGATTGCTGTGGATGTACTATGTTGAATAAAAGTGGCAAGAGTGGCATCCTTGTCTTCCTATCTTACAGGAAATGGCTTCAGCTTTTCACCATTAAGTATGATGCGGTTGTTGGTTTACCCTATATGGCCTTTATCGTGTTGAGGTATGTTCCCTCTACACCACTTTATGGAGAGTTTTTCTTTTATCATAAATGGATGTTGAATTTTGTCAAAAGCTTTCTCTGCATCTATTGAGATGTTTATATGATATTTGTCCTTCAGTCTAGTAATGTGGTTCATCCCACTGACTGATTTGTGGATATTGAACTATCTATCTTTGTATCCCTGGACTAAATCCCACTTGGTCATGGTGTATGATCATTTTAATGTATTGTCGAATGTGGTTTGCTAGTATTTTGTTGAGGATTTTGCTCCAGTGATCAAAAAAGTGTGGTACTGGCACAAAAACAGACACATAGATCAATGGAACAGAATAGAGAGCCCAGAAATGAACCCACACTTACACAATCAATTAATCTATGATAGAGAAGGCAAGAATGTACAATGGGGGAAAAGACAGCCTCTTCAATAAATGATGTTGGGAAAACTGGACAACTACATGCAAATAATCAAACTGGACTACTTTCTCATGTCATATACACAAATAAACTCAAAATAGATTAAAGAGTTAAATGTAAGACCTGAAACAATAAAACTCCTAGAAGAAAACATAGGCAATATGCTTTCTGACATTGGTCTTAGTAATATTTTTTTAATATGTCTCCTCAGGCAAGGAAAACAAAAGCAAAAATAAAAAAATGCAAATGTTATATCTGATAAGGGGTTAATATCCAACATATACAAAGAACTCCACAACCCCAAAACAAAAACCCAACAACCCAATTTAAAAATGGGCAGAGAGACTGAATACACATTTTTTCAAAGACATACAGGTAGCCAACAGACACATGAAAAGATGTTCAACATCACTAATCATCAGGGCAATGCAAATCAAAACCACAATGAGATATCACCTCACATTTGTTAGAATGTCTTTTATCAAAAAGACAACAAATAACAAATGTTGGTGAGGATGTGGAGAAAAGGGAATCCTTGTGCACTATTGGTGGGAATGTAAATTGGTGCAGCCACTATGGAAAACTACCCCCCAAATTAAAAATAGAGCTACCATACCATCTGGCAATGCACTTCAGTGTATTTTTCTAAAGAAATCAAAAACATTAGTTGAAAAAGATATGAGTACCCCTATGTTCATTGCAGCATTATTCATGGTAGCCAAGATAAGGAGGCAGCCTATGTGTCCATTGATAGATGGATGGATAAAGAAGATGTTTATATATATAGAATATCTATATATACATAATATATACATAATAGAATATTACCCAGCCACAAAAAAAAAAAAAAAAAAAAAACGAATGAAATCTTGCCTTTTGTGACAACATGGATGGGCCTAGGGGGTATTATGGAGAGTGAAATAAGTCAGATAGAGAAAGACAAATATCATATGATTTCACTTATCTGTATAAACTAAAAAACAAAATGAATGAACAAGCAGTAACAAATGAAGTAACAAAACAGAAACAGAATCTGAGATACAGAGAAAAAACAAGTGGTTGCCAGAGGGGAGGAGGGAAGGGGGGATGAGTAAAAATAGATGAGGGAGATTAAGAGGTACAAACTTCCAGTTACAAAATAAATGAGTCACAGGAATGAAATGTATAGCATGGGGAAAATAGTCAATAATTATGTAATATCTTTATATGGTGACAGATAGTAACTAGACATCATGGTGATCATTGTGTAACGTAGAGAAATATTGAGTCACTATGTTGTGCACCAGGAACTAACATAGTGTTGTAGGTCAATTATGCTTCAAAAATGAACAAACAAACTCATAGAAAAAGAGATCAAAACCAGAGGTGGAGGGCTTCCCTGGTGGTGCAGTGGTTGAGAGTGCGCCTGCTGATGCAGGGGACTCGGGTGCCCCGGTCCGGGAAGATCCCACATGCCGCGGAGCGGCTAGGCCCGTGAGCCATCGCCGCTGAGCCTGCGCGTCCGGAGCCTGTGCTCCGCAACGGGAGAGGCCACAACAGTGAGAGGCCTGCGTGCCGCAAAAAAAAACAAAAAACAGAGGTGGAGAGTGGGGGCAGGGGGAATTCAATGAAGGTAGTCAAAACGTACAAACTTCCAGTTACAAGATAAATAAGTACTAAGGATGTAATGTACAACATGATTAATATAATTAACACTGCTCTATTTTGTATATGAAAGTCGTTGAGAGTAAATCTTAAGAGTTCTCATCACAAAGAAAAAAATTTTTTACTTTGTATATATCTGAGATGATGGGTGTTCACTAAACTTATTGTGGTAATCATTTCATGATATATGTAAGTCAAAATCATTATGCTGTACACCTTAAGCTTATACAGTTCTCTATGTCAATTATAACTCAATAAAACTGGAAGAAAAAAAACAAAGTACACATACACACATGATTAACTATAGCCCATGACACACTTTCTCTAACACTGAGTCTTCATGTTTAAACATTTTAAATCAAATTTGATTTAAATAAAATTGGATATTTTAAAGTTTAAATAAATAAATAAGTTGGTTGATGTTCCAAAAAAATTTGAATTCTATTCACTATCCCTGTTCAATGCCGAAAACCAGTAAGAATTCCAGTCATGCTAATTTTATCACAAGCTCAAAGCAGTAAAGCCTGTAGATGATATAATTTGGTGAGTAGTTATTATCTGAATTAAAAACTGCTTTGGCTAATATTCTAAATTTATTTTAGGTCACTGAAATAATAGCTTCCGAGTGATAATAGAGTTAACACTATGACCTCCCATGAAAATGCTGAGTGTCCTAAAGGAGCACAGTGCATTTACAGCTTGCTGTGGGGCGAGAGATGTGGGGGTATGGTAATTTTGTTTTAATAACAACTTTCTTTATCCTGATATTTTCTTTCACTGCCCTTCCCATTCAAGTAGACAGACTATCCCAGGAGGGCTGTAGCAACCACCTAGGAGCCTCCTCCTGGCTTTGGTTTCCAAAAGCCTGAGGCTCTAGCTAGGAGGTAGTTGAAGAGAACTGTTATGAACTGAATGTTTGTGTCCCCCCAACACACACACCCCCAAATTCATATGTACTGAAACCCTATGCCCCAGTGATGGTATTCAGGGGTAGGGCCTTTGGGAGGTAAATAGGATTAGATGAGGTCATGAGGGTGGAGCCCTCATGATGGGATTAGTGCCCTTATAAGCATCATGAGAGAGCTTGCTTTCCCTCTCTGCTCTTTGCCATATGAAGAGACAAGGAGAAGTCTGCAGTCTGCAACTCAGAAGAGGATCCTCACCAGAACCCAGCTATGCTGGCACTCAACCTTGGACTTCCAGCCTCCAGAACAGTGAGAAATAAATTTCTGTTGTTTGTAAGCCACCCAGTCACCAAGTTTATGGTATTTTTGTTGTAGCAGCCAGAGATTTAAAAATCTCTTGTCTTAACGACAAGGACTCAGCTAATTTTTAGAAGAAGGAAAGCTTTCCCTGAAGACCAAACAAGTGTTCCTTAGACTGTGGGAAGGGGAAATGAAGGGGAAGTGATGAGGGTACAGGGCTCAGTAGATTCCTAAACAGGGGCCCCTGCAGCCTGCTTCCTGCCAGATTCAGCAAGACCCCAGAGAGGAGATGACTGGTCTAGGCAGGCACCTGACTGTGACCCCACAGTAGTGGGAGAGCCCAGACATGAAGGACCCCCGTGGACAGGAACAGGGGCACCCCTGTGACATCCTGCACAGATTGATCACTGTAGCTCCTCCCAATAAATCTCCACAGACTGCTTTTCCAACACGGTGGGAGCAGCAGCTGAAGTATTGGCTGGCACTAAATATGGTTGTTTGTTTGCTTGGTTTTTTTTTTGTTTGGGGAGGGTTTGCTGAGCACATAGAATTGAATTCCCCTAAGTTAAATATGTATATGATGTAACTCCCCCATGCTACCCAGAAAGGGGCAGAAAAAATGCTCATACCTACAGCCGATGGGCACTATAGGCAGGACAATTTGGCAAATCCTATCACCAGCTTTAAAGCATGCAAACTGTTAGACCCTGTACCTCTACCTCTATAAATCTATCTTAAATAATCCATCTGTACCAAATACTAAATCAAAGATTTAGGAACAAGAATGTTCAGTGGAGCATTGTTTATAATCGAAAAATATAGTAGGAAGCTCCCGAACTGTCCAGTTGCTGGGTTGGATCAATCATGCGAAGTTGAAAGCTCTCTCAACTGACCTAACTGGACTGACCCTCTTTTCCTCCATAAAATCCACTGACTGAGGCTGTGGTCCCTCTGGAGGGCCAGTGGGCTCTGCAGATGAGTGCACTCAATACTCTTGCTCCCACAGCTGAGGTGTGTGTTTACTAACAGCCTGTGGGATTGTCCAAAGTGGTTTATGGCAATTGTACTGGTTATTTGCGTTCCAGAATATACTTAAATATTATGCAGACTGATGAAATATGGGTACAGAGAGAAAGACTTCATTTCTATGAAAACTACTGAAACAGAGCAGGACCCTATGGGAGCCTTCCCAGGACAGAACCCCTCCATGTCCACTGCCTGCCTTTCATCTGTAGAAAAACTTTAGTCAAAGAATAAATTTAATCAGAGAAGTGAGAAAACGCAAAAGCCAAGGAAAACAAACAAGACCAAATAATAATAGTCATTAAGGACTTCCCTGGTGGCGCAGTTGTTGGGAGTCCGCCTGCCGATGCAGGGAACACGGGTTCGTGCCCCAGTCCGGGAAGATCCCACATGCCGCGGAGCGGCTGGGCCCGTGAGCCATGGCGGCTGAGCCTGTGCGTCCGGAGCCTGTGCTCCGCAATGGGAGAGGCCACGACAGTGAGAGGCCCATGTACCGCAAAAAAATAGTAATAATAATAATAATAATAGTCATTAAATAAAGTCAAGAACTTTTAGTTCCTCCTCAAGGACTATAGATAATATTCTGAGCCGTATCCTTTGAGCTGTTTTATAGATACTGAAGCCCCCACCAGGTGGAAGAAGTTACCTACATGATGCCCAGGCTGTAGCCATGACATACGCTGCCACAATTCCAAGAACTGGCCTCAAAGAAATGGGAACAAACTAACCCTGGAACTAAAGACTAACTGTACATAAACCAATCAAGATGATGCTGATGAGACCACTGCATGACCAATTTCAAGATGGCGGTCAGAGCTGACTGTGCTGTTCTGCATGTAGCCTCCTCCCTCACCCTATACACCCTTGAATCTCCCTTAAAAAACTCTTGCTCACTGATCAGCAGTGGGGCGTTGTCCTTTGAACATGAGTCCACCCTCTCCCCTGGCTGCCGGCCACCAGAATAAATCGCAGTTTCCTTTCCACCAACCTTGCCCCTCAAGTATTGGCTTTCAAGCCATGAGCAGCTGGACCTGAGTTTCGGTAACACTACCTTGAAAGCCTTGGAAAGGCTTCGTAAATCATGGTTCTATAGCTGTGGAATGAGATGTGGGTGAGAATACTATACATGAGTGAGAAAGATTATGAGAATTTTGCCCCAAGATTGCTTGGCTGTGTCTTTTAAGTTCTTACCTCACTTTAAAGACACAAATTAGAGGTATAGATGGCATTATGGGTACGGTCTAGGTTGAACTAGCCAGCATAGTCTTAAAGAAAAGCCCTGGGCTCAGTGCAAAAGACTGGTGAATGAATACACATCCTTATGTTGTTGTTTGAACTAAAATGTATAAGGTTATATGTGTAAAATTTTCTAGGATTCCACAATCTCATCAGCTCTTTCTATGGATTAAGCCACTGCTGAGGCCTTGGATGAGAGGGACACAGCCACACATTCATAGAACAGAATGTTCTTTGGTTGTTAAAAAGAAAATTGCAGAAGAATGTTTTTCATATGAAGGTGTCCTTCACAGTAAATTGTTAAGTGAAAGAGTCAGCTTAAAAATACCCATAGTATACAGCCATTTGTATAAAAAATACATGTGTATTAAAAATTTAAAATACCTTTTAAAAAATGAGTGGTGGGCATATAAGTGACTTTTCTTCTTTGTATCTTTCATATGTGCTTGTATGTCTACAATAAATACTTTGTGGGAAAAAAATTACAATAAAAGCACATTTTGGTTTAGAGAAAATGCACATCTACACCCAGGTGCCAAGAGAGAGAAAGGAGAGTGTGGGAAGGATGTTGATCGAGGGGATGGTACTGCATAAGGAGCCCGGGAGATGGGGTGGGTGCCCTGCGCCAGTGGCCTTCTCTCCACTCCCTGGCACTGCAGGTGTTCAATAAGAGCTTGCTGATTGATTCATTTTCCACTGAATTTGCTCATGGACTCGGGGTTGGCTAGGCGCAGCTAGGCAGTGATCACTTGGGTATCTCATGCAGTGACAGTCAGACGGCCATGGGGCTGGGGTCATCTCAAGGGCCACTTCACTGAGAGTCTGGCACCTGGGCTGGGAGCTGGAAGCCGGGGCCTCCTTGGCAGCAGCCCCTTCTCCTCTCCTCTTCCTCCTCCTCCTCCCCCGGCCCCCTCCATGTAGGGGTACCTGGACTCAGCTGACACCTGAAGCCTCCCCGAGTGAGGGCCCCATGACAGCTGCATAGAAGCTGTTTGGCCTTTTATAACCACCCTCTGAAGTGATCGTTTCATCCTACTCATAGATGCAGTCACAAAGGCCCACCCTGCTTCGGAACAAGGGGCCATAGAACCCATCCCTTGTTGGGAAGAATGTCGAAGAATTTTCGGCCATGTTTCAAACCCAGCGACTCCCGGTGTCTGCCACACCCCTGGTCTGTACAGTGGGGGGAACCGGCCCAGAAATTCATCTCCCCTCTCTCTCCTCCTCTCAGCCCCCCTCCCCAACTTGCAATTCTGTTTCCATCCTGACTAAACTCAGCTCCTCTTCTAGATTTAACTCCTGCTGCAGGTTCCCTGGGAACCTCTGCTTCTTTTCCTTCCCCCAAATTCCCCCACCTCAGAGCCAGGTTAGATGCATCACTCTGTGGTTCTGGACCCCTTGTATATATATCTCCAGTGCAATACCAGCCAGCAAACACCATCACCACATTTGCCCTCTTACCATCTCCCCTCATGGAGCAGCTCTACGGTATAGCCAGCCCTCGGATCCCACAGGCCCAGCTCTGTCAGACTGGCTCCTTCCAAGCTGTGGGATCTTGAACAAGTCATTTATTCTTAGTTTTCTCATTGGAAAAAGTAGGAATGATAATCTCACCTATCTCATAGGACTCTGGTGAAGCTTCGCAGAAATGATGGATGTCAAGTCTTATATGTGCTCAGTAAACGTCTGCTATTTCCAGCTGTCATTATTATTATGAATAATTGCCCCTGAAGGTAGAGACCATGTCTGGTGTCAGTCAGTCTTCTCTGGAGCCCCGCCCATCCCCTGGCACACAGAAAAGACTCTGTACATCCTTGTTCTTCCTTTTCTAGTTTTTTTGTTTTTGTTGGTTCTCTTTGGAGATTTTTGGCAGACTCTTGACCTTTGCCCATACCTGGCCCGACCTGTGGTTCAGAACAGTCACATTAGCCCTTTTCACAGTTGCCTTCACAGTCCAAGTTACAGAATTGCAAATTACAAGGATGTCCTACTGGTTCCTAATATAGATTTAAAATATTTAAAATCTTGCATTTCTATTTAAGCCTAGAACTTTCTGGCCCCTGTCTGAGGTGTCTTCTCCAAATATACAATTCTAGTGGGAAAGGTACTGTTTTCCACACCAGGACTGAACTGTAGACTGGGGTCCTTCAATAGAAGGACCCTGGAAGGAAGGGGGCTGGTTGCTCAGAGTTTGTCAATATACTCATGAGGACCAGCTACATAATTTGTGGGACCCAGTGCAAAATGAAAATACATGCCCCTTGCTCAAAAACAGTTACTAATTTCAAGATGGCATCAGCAAAGCATTAAGCCAACCCTGGGGACCTTCTGAAAACCTATGCAACTCTACAGGTCATATGCTCATGAAGTTGGCCTTGATACTCACCTGAAATCAGCAGAAGAGAAAAAAAAATTCAGTCATTGAAGATAAAATGCAATTTAATCGAAGATGAGCCTCAGCAATTAAATTTGCTTTCACTCCAGGAGTGCCCCCTTCCTCTGGCTCCCATCCCATGCCTCCCACCTCTCCCTCCCTGCCCAGGTTCCAACCACAGTGACCTCCTTGGAGCACCTGGAACATGCTTGTTCTTTCTTGGTTCTTCCTGTCCCTTCGGTCAGGACCACCTTCCCAGACTCTTCACACAGCTGGCTGCTTCTCCTCTTCAACTGTCAACTTATATCACCCCCACGGCCTGCTATAGGCACCCTGTGATTGTTCTCTACCCTGGAACCTCCTTTGTTTCCCTCAAAACCCTTATGGCCATCTGTATTTTTCAGTTTATGATCCATCACTCCCACTGGAGTGTCGTCCCCTAAATGTTGACGTTGCTCACTGCTGATTCTCAAGTAATCAGAACAAAGCCTGGAGTGGGGAGGGGGAAGGGATAAATTAGAAATACAGAATTAACAGATACACACTACCATATATAAAATAGACAAACAACAACAATTAACTGTATAGCACAGGGAACTATATTCAATAGCTTGTAATAACCTGTAATGGAAAAGAATGGGAAAAAGAAGTGTATACATATATATATAACTGAATCACTTTTCTGTACACCTGAAACTAACACAATATCATAAATCACCTATACTTCAACTAAAAAAACCCTCACACAGGAATGAAGACGCAGACGTAGAGAATGGTCTTGAGGACACGGGGAGGGGGAAGGGGAAGCTGGGACGAAGTGAGAGAGTGGCATGGACATATATACACTATCAGATGTAAAATAGATAGCTAGTGGGAAGCAGCCACATAGCACAGGGAGATCAGTCAGTGCTTTGTGACCAGCTAGAGGGGTGGGATAGGGAGGGTGGGAGGGAGGGAGACGCAAGAGGGAAGAGATATGGGGATGTATGTATATGCATAGCTGATTCACCTTGTTAGACAGCAGAAACTAGCACACCATTGTAAAGCAATTATACTCCAATAAAGATGTTAAAAAACAAACAAACAAAACCCTCTCATATATATCACAGGAGTTTGTAGTGGGCTGAATAATGACCTGCAAATATATCCAGCTCCCAATCCCTGGAAACTGTGAATGTCCTTATATGACTAAATGAAGCTTTACAGATGTGACTGAATTAAGACGTCAAGATGGGGGGGCATTATCCTGGATTAAACACGTGGACCCTCAATGCCGTCACAAGTGTCCTTTTAAGAGGAAGGCAGAGGGAGATTTCACACAGAAGAGAAGACCACGTGACAGAAACAGAGGGAAACAAGAGTCTGAAAGATGGAGGAAGAGGCCACAGGCTTAGGAACACAAGTGGTCACCCCTGGGCCTCCAGAGGGCTGCCAACACCTTGATTTTGACCCAGTGAGACCCCTTTAAGACCTCTGGCTTCCAGAATTATAAGAGAATAAATTGGTGATGTTTAAGGCACCAAGTCTGTGGTAATTTGTTGCAGCATCCATAGGAAAGTAATACAGTGTCCAATAAAAATGTGCTGAATAATTGATGGTTAAGCGAATCTGTGGTGATTCATTCAGTGAATATTGTCCAGAGCTTCCCGAGTGTCTAGCAACATACAAAAGGGGCTAAGGATAGCTCTTGCCCTCAACATGCTCAGAGTCTCATAGAGAGGCTATCAGAAAACTTGGAAATAATAAGGCGAAAGTAGAGAGCCATACAAGGCCAGAACACATCAAAGCACTGAATTGGCAAAGCTTGTCAAAGGATATTTTATCCCCCTTATTTTTCTTTATGACTACACCCTGTCCTTCCTTTCCAATCGCCACAATCTTTGATGCCTTTCGTTTGTTAATTGACTACTCTCTCCCCTTCTAATGTCTAAGCTCCATTCAAAGTATGAAAGTGTCTATGTGTCAAAAACCAGATATGAGACAGAATTCTATACCAGAAAAATAATCTCTAAGTTGATTGCTAAATTAAACATACAGGTCAGAGCATATAGTTACTCGGGGGGGAGAGCTCTGTGTCCGCTCCAACTTTTGCGGTGGGAATCGAGGGGCAGGTGGCACTTGTAGTGGGTGTTTGAAGACCTCTGAGCATGGACTGAACCGTTGGGTGGGTCCTGGCCAGGGTCAGCATATTAGCCCCCTAGGGCTGCTGAAACAAAGAACCACAAATAGGGAGCCTTAAACAACAGAAATATATTGTCTCCCAGTTCTGGAGGTGAGAGGTCTGAGATCAAGGTGTGAGAAAGGTTAGTTCCTTCTGAAGGCCCTGAGTAGCATCTGTTTCAGGCCTCTCCCCTGGCTTCTGGTGCTTTGCTGGCAATCTTTTATGTTCCTTGGCTTGTGGCAGCGTGATTCCAATCTTCACGAGGCGTTCTGTCTGTTTCTTATCTCCGTGTCCAAATTTTCCCCTTTTTATCAGGACACTAGTCTTGTTGGATTAGGGACCCACCCTACTCCAGTGTGACCTTGTTTTAACTAATTCCATCTGCAATGACCCTCTTTCCAGATAAGGTCACACGCTGAGGTACGGGAGGTTGGGAGTTCAACGTGTGAACTTTAGGGGGACACAACTCAGCCCATAGCAGCAAGGGACTCCTCTCCTGCCAAGCACATAGTGGGGACCCACTGGATTGGCCCATTTTGCCCTTGCTGTGGGCACCTCCTTGCATCTGTCTAGAGGACCATTCCACAGGCTTGGCTTTATTCAGAAAGCTTTCTTCAGTGTCTCCCCCAATCTTTGTTGCCCAGAGCAGAACAGAGCTGGGCTGCCCAGAATCCACCGGCACCAGCACCGCAGCCCTTTCATCCGGGGACTTGGCCTCAGCAGACTCCCCAGGGGGGAGAGCTATTGCAGTGGCTCTGAGAGCTTTCAAGTGGAAATTTCTCACCACACAGGGGACAGCTCGCCTTCAAGCTCCAATTCGAGGAGGCAGCTCCTGGGGCTTCTTGTGACTCCGCTGGCTTGGGTCTCATCTCCTTCTGAGAAGCCCTCCGCAGCTGCTCCCGGCATCCCAGGACCCCTCCACAGGTGATTGGCTTGTGTGTCTCCTCACACCCCTTCTCATCCCACACACTCATCACAGCCTGTTGGCTTGTCTGCTTCCCCACAGGACAGCGAGCTTGTGGCAACAGAGACCAGGTGTCAGTCACTGCTGTGTGCTTGTACCCTGCCCAGAGCCTGGCTCCCAACTGGGCCCCGGGACGGCAAACTACAGCCCATGGGCCCAATCCATTCCACTGCGTGCTTTTGATTGGCCTGCAAGTTAAGGATGATTTTTACATGTTTAAATGGGTGGAGAAAATTCAAAAGAAGAATATTTCATGACACAGGAAAATGACGTGAAACTCAAATATCAGTGTCCATAAATAAAGTTTTATTGGAATACAGCAATGCTCACTCATATATTGTCTGTGGCTTCTGTAAAAATTTTTTAGCTTTACTGAGGTATAATTAACAAATAAAATTGTAAGATAGTTAAACGGTACATTGTGATGATTTGAAATATGTATACATTGTGGAAGGATTCCTCCCATCTGGTTAACCAACACATCCATCACGATATTTATATATATGTACTTGGTGAGAACATTTAAAGTCTACTCTCTTAGCAAATTTCAATTATACATACAGTATTAGCAACTATAGTCACCATTACGCATTAGATTACATTATACAATAGATCCTCAGCCTTTTTTCATCTTACAGCTGAAAGTTTTCACCTTTGTACCAGCCTCACCCTATTTCCCCCACCCTATTTGCCCTCACCTCCACCCTTGTCTGGCTTCTTTAGTGCTACAAGGACAGAGTCGAGCAGTTGGGATGGAGACCATCTGTTTCACAAAGCAGAAAATATTTACAATCTGGTCTTTTACTGAAAAAGTGTGCCAACTCACCTACTGGACATTCAGGAGACACGTTGACCGCCAACTAAACGATTGGATACGTGGTCTCTGGCGCTCACGCAGCTCAGGCCACCTTGTGCTGTTAGCTATTTTTATATGTGAGATCCTGGGGGCAGGGATTGGGTTTTCTTTTCCTTTTTTGGCTCCTGCACAGGGTCAGCAGGTCTTGGAAAATGTTGATGCTAATTTGTTGCCTCAGACACCAGGGAGCAGGGATGCTGAGGATAATGTACTGCACACTGACACCTGCTCATCTTAGAGGAAGGTATAGACTGTCTACACAGTGAAACTGCTTCCGTGAACATCAGTGACCACTTCCTTCCAGTCTTCTTAGAGTCTGAGGTTGGAGAAGCCAGAGGAGAAGGGTTCTGAGATGCTGAGGCTCCCTCACCTCGAGGTCGGGTATCCAATGCCTCCACTCAGGGAGAAGCGATCCCTCCACGCACTTCGAGAAGGGGCGTGAGGTTCACAGACCTGCGAGAAGCATGTGGATTGCAGGTGGGGAAAACGAACACAGCACCAGGAAGAAAGTGTGGACTAGATACTGGCAGGGCTGCATTGAAACCTCATCTGTGATTCTTCCTAACTCTGTGACTTGACACAAGCTGCTGTTTTCTCATCTGCAAAGTGGAGACAATAAATATCTCCCCCTTACAGGGCTGTCCTAAGAGCTAAGAGACACAACTGTGTGTAAAAGGATGTTGAGAGTTTTCCCATATCCTAGGAATTGGAACCAATACTCAGTCACTCATTCAGTAAGTGCTTATTGAACACCTACAATGTATCAGGCACTGCTCTAGCCTTGGGAGATATTTCAGTGAACAAAACAAAGAACATAACTTCGCATCCATTTCATTCTCTGCGAGGCTATAACCTATAGAATTCCCAGGAGTACGGGCACAATGACACACACTCTGGTAGCTCCGGAGCCATCCCAGCACCTGCTTGCTCCTCTCTCAGGGACACCTGCTCCGTTGGGAGCAGGTGACTTTTAGCCCTGTTACCATCCTGCGGCAAAGCTCTGGGTCTCTGTGTCAGGTTGGTGGGAAGTGAAGGGATGATAAAGGTCTCTTTTGGATGTTGCACCTCCCCGGAAATGAACGGGAGAAGTGGCTCAGGGGCGCCTCTTTTGTGCAACTACATAGTTATGGCATTTCCAGCTCCACCAAAAGAGCTAATGTTCGACAAAATCTCTATCTCAAGAGCTGATTCAGGGAGGCAGAATTGCCAGTTGAATGTTGTCTTCAGGACTCTTTCCCATGCACTGGTGGCTCTCACCCTTTGCACAGCCCCACTCTGTGACAGCAGAATGTTGAAAAGGGAGGAGGTTGCACTGCCAAGGGGGTCTGGCACCAAAGGCCACATACAAGCTGCACCCCATAGACGCCCAAGAGATCAACTCACTCCCCAAGCAGCTGTGCAGCGGCTGCCGTCTGACACAGCCTTCTTAAAGGTTCGAAGTTGGATTCCCAGTGTGCTGGAAGGTCCCAGGTGTCTGGAATCCTTTTTCCTTCCTAGCTTGCTCAAGTGGAGTGCATTGAACTTGGAGGACATAGTTTTTCGAAGAAAGAAAGAGAGAGAGAGGAGGGAGGGATGGATTGAGAGAGAGAAAGAGAAAGGGTGAGGAAGGAAGGGAGGGAGGGAGGGGAAAGAAAGAACAAACTAGTGGGAGGGAGGGACTTTTTTTTTTTTTTTTTTTTTGCGGTACATGGGCCTCTCACTGTTGTGGCCTCTCCCGTTGCGGCGCACAGGCTCCGGACACGCAGGCTCAGCGGCCGTGGCTCACGGGCCCAGCTGCTCCGCGGCATGTGGGATCTTCCCGGACCGGGATACGAACCCGCGTCCCCTGCATCGGCAGGCGGACCCTGAACCACTGCACCACCAGGGAAGCCCAGGGGAGGGACATTTTAGCTTAGGTCTCCTCAGGCTGCACCTGCCTCGCATTAAAGATGGGACCTTGTTAGCAGAAGTGAACTCCATCTCTTGGATTCTTGGTCTCACCTAGAACTCAGGTCCCAGCACCTGAATATTTCCGGGAGTTTCTGGGATGTCTTTGTGAAGGAAGAGTTGGTCCTCTTTGCAACCCAGTGGTGGCTGCCCTTGTCCTTATTGTTAGCAAGCGCCATTAGGATGGAGCCTGCACCACTGGCTAGGGGCCACAGCAGGGGACCTGCCCACACATAGCTGTGTCCTGGAGGCTGGCCTCAGAGCCACCACGTCTGCATCCGAGGCTGCAGCCTCAAGTATGCATGTACCTCCAGGGCCCAGGGCACCTGCTGTCAATGCAGGGCTGTGGCAGAAATAAGGAGGCTGTGCTCTGTGCTCTTTCTTTACCTCTGAGAGGGATGCTGAGGATGATGTACGGCACACTGACACCTGCCCATCATAGAAGGTGTAGACTGTCTACACAGTGAAACCGCTTCTGTGAATATCAGTGACCCCCTCCTTCCATCCTTCTTAGAGTCTGAGGTTGGAGAAGCCAGGGGAGAACATTTTCATTCTTTTACTGAGGTGTGACATAAATACAGTAAAGAGCACACATCTTCAGTTGATGAGGTCACTGCTGTTCTGACTTCTATCACCGTGGAATCTGTCACCTGTTCTTAAAACTTTGTATCAAGGGGACCATGTGATGTGTGGTCTTTCATGGCTGGCTTCCCCTCCTCAGCCCATGGGATCCATCGTGCTGTCCATCAGTTCACTGCTTTTCCTCCGCTCTGTAGAGTTTCCTAGCAAGAGCGATCAGAGTGCTATGTCCCAGAAGCAACCCGCCCCCGACCCACCATGACGGTGGAGAAAAAAGTGATTTTCCTTTGCCTCCATTCTGTGGCGGTGGCTTCATAGGACCACTCAGAGAGCTTGATTTGAGTTTTGGAGCTGGAGGGGAACCCAGCAAAGCTTCTAAAGGTGAGGGATTATCCAGTGGAGAGAGGCGGCTGCCTTCACAGCAGAGGAAGATGCTTGAAGGTCAGAATCTTGTCGGTAGAAAAGGGCAGGGGTGGAGGAGGACAGAAAGGGAGCAGCAGCTCATCATGGCGGTTGCCCCAGGACCTGCACTTTGCAGAGTCTCCCTCCCTGAAGGCAGACCCAGGGGACGCCACCCTTCTGAGCACCAGGAGGGTCCTAAAGCGTGGCTTAATCAACTGGCATTAAACTCTAAAAAGTGCGTGAGGCTTATGTCTCACTGTCACCAGCGCTGATCAACCTCACCTATGATGGAGACCAGAGTGGACTCCTCGTCAGCTGTTTCTTTTTGCCTCTCTTCTGACTTCTCTTCTCCTTGAGGACCATTCTTTCTATCCATTTAAACTTCATTTGACTTCTTTGTAAATGGTCAGGGTGCCCAGAAGTTCACGAAATGTGATTCTTTTCCTCTTACACCTTGTATCCCTCAAACAGCCCTGCCTGTGATTAACGTCCCATGTTCATAATCTCCCTTTCTCTGCCCAGGAGTCAGGGATGTAGTAGACCCAGCTAGCAACCGTCTATCCCTCCCAGGGCAGCATCATGGCCAGGTAATCATCAGGCAATGACCAGGTGATCAATTGATAAATAACCTGGTTCATATTCTTATACTAGGATTTCAAAGAAAAAGAGATTCTTTGAAAGTCATTCATAGACTCTTGACTGAAGCATAGGTCTCTTCTGTCTGGGTAGATCATCTTCTTTCATCTTAAGACTTTGAAAGAGAAGTGGAGGAAATGAGAGGGAGAAAGGGGACAGCCTCCTATGGCCCATATCAGATGAATCAACCCCAGTAATCATGGAGTGTCATATGTCACAGCCAAATTGCTCTCACATTCATGGGCTTCATTAATTCATTTTGCAAATATTTATTGAGCATGTACTATAGACCAGGCACTGGAGATAGAGTAATGTGTTAGTTTGGGTGTTTTGGGTAGATGCCAAAACAGGATTAGCTGTGCAAGAGATTCATTAGAACACGTATGAGGGAAAACGAGAAGGGATCCAATGGGAGGCTGGGAGAGAAGTCAGACCTCAATGCAGGTCTGATTCCAGGTGAAGAAAAGACAGGGAAGTGTGAAGGTTAATTTTATGTGTCAACTTTGCTGGGCCACAGTACCCAGATACTTGGTCAAGCATTAGAAGTTTCTGTGAAGATATTTTTTTAGATACGATTAACATTTAAATCAGTGGACTTTGAATAAAGCAGATTACCCTCTATAATGTGGGGGGCTGCATCCAATCAGTTGAAGGCCTTGATACAAACAGACTGACCTGCACCAAGGAAGAGGGAATTCTGCCAGCAGATGGCCTTTGGACTCAGACCACAACTCCTCTCTGGGTGTCCAGCCTGCTGGCCTACCCTGAAGATTCTGGACTCACCAAACTTCCATAACAGCGTGAGCCAATTCCTTAACAATAAACCAATCTCTCTCGTGCACACATTTGCGCTGTCTCTCTCTCTGCCCCCCTCTCTCTCTCACACACACGCATGCACACGTCCTGTTCGTTCTATTTCTCAGGAGAATGCTGACTCATCCAGGAAGGAAGGAAGGTAAGAAGGAAGCATCCTAGACTGAGTACAGTTCTAAGAGGGTTTGGCAAGGAACTGTTTACAAAGGTGTTGAAAGCCTGAAGGAACAAAAAGAGGACACTGAGGTAACCCAGAGGTGAGTAACTAAAGGCAGCAGCCACAACCTCTGGAGGCGTAAAAGGGGGGAAATTGTGCTGTGAAAACCTGGGAGCTCAGAGCAAGACCCCACAGACTGGTGGGATGCCAAGGTATCCCCTCCACAGCTGATATTTGGGTTCCTGAGGAGAGTGACATCCTGGCACTCAGGTCTCTGAGAAGGGGTCTGAACCTGCTGGATGTCTGGAAGTCCAAGAGAACATGGCCCAGTGGATAATGGAGTACGGCAGGTTCTGGTACTCCTAATGCAACATGACGAAGCTGCCGCTGGGGGTACTCAAAGAAATTGGAACCTGGACCCATAACTTCTGCTGCTACTAGAGAGACACTAACAGGAACTGGGAACAGGGAAGGTCTCTTCTCCTGCCCTCCTGCCTCCCAGTCTCCCTTCAGTGCCTCCCATTGGTGGAACCTAACAAGATTGGCAAGGGAGTCTGGGAAATCGAGTTTTCAGAATCCTAGCTCCAATATCCCAGGGCACAATATAGAAGGGGGCTTAGGACTGAGAGCCATTAGGTCAATAATGCAAGGAAGCATTAAGGAATTAGTGAGAAAAAGGAAAATCACACATGGGGACAGAAAATGGAGACAGGAACAAGGCTCCTTTCTTCAGAAATGCCGTGAAGGGCTTCCCTGGTGGCACAGTGGTTGGGGGTCCACCTGCCGATGCAGGGGACACGGGTTCATACCCCGGTCCGGGAGGATCCCACATGCCGCGGAGCGGCTGGGCCCGTGAGCTATGGCCGCTGGGCCTGCGTGTCCGGAGCCTGTGCTCTGCAACGGGAGAGGCCATGGCAGTGAGAGGCCAGCGTACCGCAAAAAACAAAAACAGAAATGCCATGAAATCTTCCACATATACTATGGGAGGGCAAAAGTTTGTGAGTTGTTCTTACCCTTTTATTTTCCTTGGCCCACTTGAAGAATCCAGTCCATTCTCATCAGGCACAACTGAATGTGTTATGTGGTGCCACACCATTTCCTCTCATGTGTACTCCCAGGACTGAAGTCTCAATGTGTCTGCCATTCCATCTGTATCTTTATAAAGCATCTTCCCACACAACGCTATAGCTTATCGCTTCTCAAGACTGGAGCCTTGTCCTCTTCCAGAAATGGAAAGCACAGATATGTGAGCCAAACCCTCAGAATCAACTAAGCTCTTGAAGGAGATAAAGCCCTTCCTCCTGATCACCACAGAGGCCACACCCATGACCGAATCCTCCTCAAGAATGATGCAGAGTGCCTCAGGCCATTGGTTGGAATGCTACGGCCTACATATAACAGAAGACCCAACTCAAAATATTTTATTATTTTTTAATATTTATTTATTTATTTATTTTCTTATAAGTCATCCATTTTATACACATCAGTGTATACATGTCGATCCCAATCTCCCAATTCATCCCACCACCACCACCCCCCCCCCGCGTTCCTCCCACGGTGTCCATACATTTGTTCTCTACATCTGTGTCTCTATTTCTGCCTTGCGAACCAGTCCATCTGTACCATTTTTCTAGATTCCATATATATCCGTTAATATACGGTATTTGATTTTTTCTGTCTGACTTACTTCACTCTGTATGACAGTCTCTAGGTCCATCCACATCTCTGCAAATGAGCCAATTTTGTTCCTTTTTATGGCTAATATTCCATTGTATATATGTACCACATCTTTTTTATCCATTTGTCTGTCGATGGGCATTTAGGTTGCTTCCATGACCTGGCTATTGTAAATAGTGCTGCAATGAACATTGGGGTGCATGTGTCTTTTTGAATTATGGTTTTCTCTGGGTATGTGCCCAGTAGTGGGATTGCTGGGTCATACGTAATTCTATTAATAGTTTTTTAAGGAACCTCCATACTGTTCTCCATAGTGGCTGTATCAGTTTACATTCCCACCAATAGTGCAAGAAGGTTCCCTTTTCTCCACACCCTCTCCAGCATTTGTTGTTTGCAGATTTTTTGATGATGGCCATTCTGACCAGTGTGAGGTGATACCTCATTGTAGTTTTGATTTGCATTTCTCTAATAGTTAGTGATGTTGAACAGCTTTGGGTTGTTTATTTTTTTGTTATTGAGCTGCATGAGCTGCCTGTAAATTTTAGAGATTAATCCTTTGTCAGTTGATTCATTTGCAAATATTTTCTCCCATTCTGAGGGTTGTCTTTTGGTCTTGTTTATGGTTTCCTTTGCTGTGCAAAAGCTTTGAAGTTTCATTAGGTCCCATTTGTTTATTTTTGTTTTTATTTCCATTACTCTAGGAGGTGGATCAAAAAATATCTTGCTGTGATTTATGTCAAAGAGTGTTCTTCCTATGTTTTCCTCTAAGAGTTTTATAGTGCCCAGTCTTACATTTAGGTCTCTAATCCATATTGAGTTTATTTTTGTGTATGGTGTTAGGGAGTGTTCTAATTTCATTATTTTACATGCAACTGTCCAGTTTTCCCAGCACCACTTATTGAAGAGACTGTCTTTTCTCCATTGTATATCCTTGCCTCCTTTGTCATAGATTAGTTGACCATAGGTGCATGGGTTTATCTCTGGGCTTTCTATCCTATTCCATTGATCTATATTTCTGTTTCTGTGCCAGTAACATATTGTCTTGATTACTGTAGCTTTGTAGCATAGTCTGAAGTCGGGGAGTCTGATTCCTCCAGCTCAGTTTTTTAGCCTCAAGACTGCTTTGGCTATTCGGGGTCTTTTTTGTCTCCATATAAATTTTAAGATTTTGTGTTCTAGTTCCATAAAAAATGCCATTGGTAATTTGGGATTGTCATTGGTAATTTGGGATTGCATTGGGATTGCATTGAATCTGTAGATTGCTTTGGGTAGTATAGTCATTTTCACAATGTTGATTCTTGCAATCCGAGAACATGGTATATCTCTCCATCTGTTGGTATAATCTTTCATTTCTTTCATCAGTGTCTTAGAGTTTTCTGCATACAGGTCTTTTGTCTCCCTAGGTAGGTTTATTCCTAGGTATTTTATTCTTTTTGCTGCAGTGGTAAATGGGAGTGTTTTCTTAATTTCTCTTTCAGATTTTTCATCATTAGTGTATAAGAATGCCAGAGTTTTCTGTGCATTAATTTTGTATCCTGCAACTTTACCAAATTCATTGATTTGCTCTAGTAGTTTTCTGCTGGCATCTTTAGGATTCTCTATGTACAGTATCATGTCATCTGCAAACAGTGACAGCTTTACTTCTTCTTTTCCAATTTGTATTCCTTTTATTTCTTTTTCTTCTCTGACTGCCATGGCCAGGACGTCCAAAACTATGTTGAATAATAGTGGTGAGAGTGGACATCCTTGTCTTGTTCCTGATCTTAGAGGAATGCTTTCAGTTTTTCACTATTGAGAATGATGTTTGCTGTGGGTTTGGCATATATGGCCTTTATTATGTTGAGGTAGGTTCCCTCTATGCCCACTTTCTGGAGAGTTTTTCTCACAAATGGGTGTTGAATTTTGTCAAAAGCTTTTTCTGCATCTATTGAGATGATTATATGATTTTTATTCTTCAATTTGTTAATATGGTGTATCACATTGATTGATTTGCATATATTGAAGGATCCTTGCATCTCTGGGATAAATCCCACTTGATCATGGTGTATGATCCTTTTAATGTGTTGTTGGATTCTGTTTGCTAGTATTTTGTTGAGGATTTTTGAATCTATATTCTTCAGTGATATTGGTCTGTAATTTTCTCTTTTTGTAGTATCTTTGTCTGATTTTGGTATCAGAGTGATGGTGGCCTCATAGAATGAGTTTGGGAGTTTTCCTTCCTCTGCAATTTTTTGGAAGATTTTGAGAAGAATGGGTGTTAGCTCGTCTCTAAATGTTTGATAGAATTCACCTGTGAAGCTATCTGGTCGTGGACTTTTGTTTGTTGGGAGATTTTTAATCACAGTTTCAATTTCATTCCTATGATTGGTCTGTTCATATTTTCTATTTCTTCCTGGTTCAGTCTTGGAAGGTTATACCTTTCTAAGAATTTGTCCATTTCTTCCAGGTTGTCCATTTTATTGGCATAGAGTTGCCTGTTGTAGTCTCTTAGGATGCTTTGTATTTCTGCAGTGTCTGTTGTAACTTCTCCTTTTTCATTTCTAATTTTATTGATTTGAGTCCTCTCCCTCTTTTTCTTGATGAGTCTGGCTAATGGCTTATCAATTTTGTTTATCTTCTCAAAGAACCAGCTTTTAGTTTTATTGATCTTTGCTATTGTTTTCTTTGTTTCTATTTCTTTGTATGGGTCTTGTTTTGTATCCATTCAGCAAGCCAGTGTCTTTTGGTTGGAGCATTTAATCCATTCTCGTTTAAGGTAATTATTGATATGTATGTTCCTATTACCATTTTCTTAATTTGGAGGGGTTTGTTTTTGTAGGTCCTTTTCTTCTTTTGTGTTTCTTGCCTAGAGAAGTTCCTTTAGCATTTGTTGTAGAGCTGGTTTGTTGGTGCTGAATTCTCTTAGCTTTTGCTTGTCTGTAAAGCTTTTGATTTCTCCATCGAATCTGAATGAGATCCTTGCTGGGTAGAGTAATCTTGGTTGTAGGTTCTTCCCTTTCATTGGTTTAAGTATATCATGCCACTCCCTTCTGGCTTGTAGAGTTTCTGCTGAGAAATCAGCTGTTAACCTTATGGGAGTTCCCTTGTATGTTATTTGTCGTTTTTCCCTTGCTGCTTTCAATAATTTTTCTTTGTCTTTAATTTTTGCCAATTTGATTGCTATGTGTCTCGGTGTGTTTCTCCTTGGGTTTATCCTGTATGGGACTCTCTGTGCTTCCTGGACTTGGGTGGCTATTTCCTTTCCCATGTTAGGGAAATTTTAGACTATAATGTCTTCAATTATTTTCTCGGGTCCTTTCTCTCTCTCTTCTCCTTCTGGGACCCCTATAATGCAAATGTTGTTGCATTTAATGTTGTCCCAGAGGTCTCTTAGGCTGTCTTCATTTCTTTTCATTGTTTATTCTGTTCCACAGCAGTGAATTCCACCATTCTGTCTTCCAGGTCACTTATCCATTCTTCTGCCTCAGTTATTCTGCTATTGATTCCTTCTAGTGTATTTTTCATTTCAGTTATTGTATTGTTCATCTCTGTTTGTTTGTTCTTTAATTCTTCTAGATCTTTGTTAAACATTTCTTGCATCTTCTCGATCTTTGCTTCTATTCTTTTTCCAAGGTCCTGGATCATCTTCACCGTCATTATTCTGAATTCTTTTTCTGGAAGATTGCCTATCTCCATTTCATTTAGTTGTTTTTCTGGGGTTTTATCTTGTTCCTTCATCTGGTACATAGCCCTCTGCCTTTTCATCTTTTCTGTCTTTCTGTGAATGTGGTTTTTGTTCCACAGCCTGCAGGATTGTAGTTCTTCTTGCTTCTGCTGTCTGCCCTCTGCCCCCATATAACTTCTGAAACTTTCACGCTGCGCTAGTCTCAAAGTTCCCACCCCTGCTCCTCAGGCCGGGTCCCCATGGGAGGCGGGGCTGCATCTAACTCAAAATATTTGAAACCAATGGTATTCAACACTGGCTGTCCATTCAAATCAACCAAAGAACTTTTAAAAAGACATCTTGCCTGGCATAAAAACAAGATTGAGAACCAATGACTAAAATAATAAAGGGATTTATTAGCTCATATAATATGAGGTCTGGAGGAAAGGCTAGGGATGGTTTATTTAGCGATTTCAACAAGGCTCATCAGGGAGCTGGGAAGATTCTGTCTTTCTGTTCTGCTGAGGAGGGCATCCACGGCATAATGATTTGTTTCTTCATCTTTGTCTTCTCATGGTCACAAATTATAGGCAGCAGCTCCAAGATGCTCCTCACACAACAATATCTAAAGATGGGAGAGAATGACTCTTTGAGCCTTTTTTAGTATCAAGTTTATCTCGTATTTTAGTGGCTGCAACTGGGTCACATACTTATCCTTAAACTAAGTACTGGTAAAGGAGATGGAACTATATGCCTGGCCTAATCTAACCAAGACCCATCCTCTGCATCTGCAGAGGGGCTTAAAATACAAAACACGGAAGGAAGAGGGCCATGTCTCTTGGGTAGGCAGCCAACAGTGTCTGACACCATTTACCCAGCATCTTCATGAGCTCCTTCTCTGGCCTGTCGATTCTACATAAAGCCTTTAAGTAATTCTAGACCCTGAGTTACACACAGAATATAATTCTCATGGAATTTTTCATGGAATTATGGAATTTATAGGGTAAGGCCTCAATGCAAAGTCTAAATGCTAATCAAATCTGGGTTTTCGCAAACTTCACATACTTCCAAAGCAACTGGAGAATATTGCTGAAGCAGGAAGCTTTGAGGAGTTTCAGATTACCAAAAGAATTCTCCTTGAGCAGTAATACAGAAAAAGGGGTTTAAACAGTGGCCAAGTATAAGCACCAACCTAATTCTTGGGCTCAAAGTTTTTTATGTGACTCAGGTGCTGTTGGTTTCTGGAATCATCTCCTGGCAATATATTGTGGCATCATTTCCTGGCACATCACAGAGAAAGCCTTTTTTCTATGAAAATTGTTTTCCTAAATATGACCCATCTCTGTAGAGGCAGGCCACTTGGTAGGTACTTGATTTATACGTGCTCTTCAGAGATGTGATGAGGTTATTCAAGAAGATGATAGGAAAGACAGAGCCCCATACTTCTAAAAAAGCTATGTGTAGGCAAGTGCTGAGTGAAATTGCATTAAAGCTCCCAACATTTGCAGCTTCCTCCTTCACATTGCCCTTGGGCGGAGATAAGGACTTCCACAGCAATTGCTATCACTACCTTGTTGGCCTACACTTGAAAAGAAAACAATTTTCTTCCAAAATAAAACACCATCTGATTTAGTAGAAACAATGACCAGTTTACCACTAGGGAAATATTTTTATTTCAGAGGTTGACCACTGTATAATTTCATTAAAATCCTTAGAGATGTGTTATAATGATATTAAATCCAGGAAAAATAAGTGATTAAAGGGTGGAATGGCCAGATATTTAGCGACCAGTCAACTTGGATGCAGAATGACACCAAAGGAATAAATTACCAAATTTCATCCAGTGACTCAGAGCCCTTAAGGATAGCCAGAGTGAGTATCAATTCCATCCTCTGACTTTGATTTGCCATCTCACATGCTAATAGATAAAATTAGCAGCCATTTAAAATTAAGAGTTAGGGCTTCCCTGGTGGCACAGTGGTTGGGGGTCCGCCTGCTGATGCAGGGGACGCAGGTTCGTGCCCCGGTCCGGGAGGACCCCACGTGCTGCGGGGCGGCTGGGCCCATGGCCCATGGCCGCTGGGCCTGCGCGTCTGGAGCCTGTGCTCCGCGGCGGGAGAGGCCACAGCAGTGAGAGGCCTGCGTACCACAAAAAATAAAATAAAATTAAGAGTTAGGAAAGTAACGAATATCTTCCACAGACAACATAGTAGATCAAGGGTCTTGCCCGATGGTTGGTTCTTGATCACTTAACCACTTAACCACTCAGTTTTCTAGAGAGTAAAAAAGAACAATGACAAGGAGAATAACTTATTACCATGGGGGTGAGAGATACATTGATGTTTTTTTTAAAATTAATGATCTTTATTAAGTGCCTATTACATGCTGTATACTGTGCTAGCTCTTCTGGATACTATGGTAAACCAGTTAAGACATGGTCCCTCCTCTCATAAGGGTTATGATATAGTGAGGAAGGTAAGCATTAATCAAACACACAATTAAATGTAAAGTCCTAAACATAATAAGGCCTCTTCTTAGGAAGAGGAAGACAGTGCAAGGAGAAAAAAATCGTATGAGAATTAAACTTATCTGAGGAGATCAGGAAGGTTCCCTGAGGAAGAGACATTGAGCTGAGATCTGAAGGAAGAGAAAGACTTAATTAGGTAGAAGGGTAGAGGGAGAATGCTCTGGCAGAGGTAGAAGAGGACACACAGACAAAAGACAAAAAGATATATGATGCTTGCAGTAGTTAAAGTTGATGCTAAGTAGCTATGACAAAAGACCGCCAAAACACAACTCACACGAGAGCAATTTATTTATTTCTCTCTGTAATAACCACCTAGGATGAATGGAGCTCTGCTCCATTAGGTCATTCAGAGACTCAGGTTCCTTCCATCTTGTTGCTCAGCCATCCCCCTAGAAACACAGGGTGTTCTCCTTATCTACATAATCAAAGATGGTTCACCACAAAAAACATATCAGCATTTCAGCCCAAGTCAAAAGAAGAAAAAGAAGTCACTAGCAATCACCGCTGGAGAGGACTTAATCCCAGAGTCAGATGCAGCTGCAAGGGAGGCTGGGAAATGTGGCAGCCAGCAAGATGGCCATGCACTCTAACAAAACTTATCTGGGAGTGAGAACGAGCTCTACACTAAAGGGGAGAGGAAAAGAATGGGTATCAGGATACAATAGCCTCTTCCACAAAGCAAAAGCACTCCCAGCATGCAATGCTATTTTCATTGAACTGGCGAATATAGGTGAATATCAGCTGTTGCCTTGGTTCAGTTGAAATGACTACAGCATGAAGATCATTTCTTAATTTTATAAGCTTCCTAGAAGTGTCCTTGTTGCAGCTCCCCATCTTTGCAGATCATGAATGAAGCATCGAGGAAGGAGCTCCCAACACTTTTTTACCACCTATGAAGTGCATACTACGTCAAGCACTGTTATGTGCTTTGCATACATTATCTCATTTGAACCTTATAGAAATCCATTTTATAGATGAGGAAACTGAGGTAGAGAGAAATTAAGATCACATTAGGTCACATAACAGGCATATGATGGATTAAAACTCAGATCTGGTTCTAAATTCCTGCTTTTAACAGGTACACTGTATGACTGCTCCTAGAAAATATGACTCTGATGAAGAAATTTAAGAACTAATGCATAGTCTATACCAAAAGAAACTAAACCACTGTACTGAAAAGATATCTACACCCCCATGTTCATTGCAGCATTATATACAATAGCCAAAACATGGAAACAACCTAAGTGTCCATCAATGGATGAATGAATAAAGAAAATGTGGCATATATATAGTGAAATATTACTTGACCATAAAAAGAAAGAAAGAAATCCTGCTACTTGCAACAACATAGATGGGCCTTGAGGGCATTATGATAAGTGAATTAGTCAGACAGAGAAATACAAATACTGTATGATATCACTTATGTGTAGAATCTAAAAATAATTGAACTCATTAGAAATAGAGAACAGGTTGGTGGTTGCCAAGGGCAAGGCAGTGGGGGTGGGGTGGAAGAGTTGGGTAAAGGTGGTCAAAAGGTAAAACTTTCAGTTATAAGATTAAGTTCTGAAGATGTAATGTACAGCATTATGACTATAGTTAACAATACTGTATTGTATATTTGAAAGTTGCTAAGAGAGTAGAGCTGAAGTTCTCATCGCAAGGAAAAAAATTGTAACTATGCGTGGGATGGATGTTAACTAAACTTATTGTGGTAATCATTTTGCAGTATATACATATATCAAATCCTTATGTTATACACCTTAAACTATTACCATGTTATATGTCAATTACATCTCAATAAAACTGATGGGGGAGGGGAAAAACAAATTGAGGTATGACTTGGCAAAGAACAAGGAAAATAAAAAGAACGAATACAGATATAACTGGTTAAATTCTTTCTATTTTATGTCCTTAGGAATATTCTGGTTTAAACATCTGACTTTTTGTTTCTTTACCCTTAAATGCTGGCTTATACCAGGTACTGGACGTTGAATACTGATTTTTCAAGGAGTGAAACTCTCAGAACTGATTGCTTCTAGTTCACGGAAAGAAAGAAATTTAACCTTTTTTCTTAGCCACTCAAAAGTTCTCAAATTCACTTCTTCAACAAACATTTACTGAGCATCTATTTTAGGCATAGTGTTAAGCACAGGCTATGAAGATTAACATGGCCCTGACCCTGCCCTCAATATGCTCTCAGCCTTATGGAGGCAAACACACCAGCAGGTGCTGCCATTAGCAGTACTGCCATGATAAAGTAGTCAAGGACCCTAAAGACTGTGTGGGAAGCAGGATAGGTGCTAAGGACAGGAAAGCCTTCACAGGCAAGATGTTATTGGAGGAGTCTTGAAAGGTGAGAAAGACTTAACTAATAGAGAAAGACAAGGAAGACCTATCAGGCAGATGGAAGAACATTTAGCAAAGGCACAGAGGTGTGACATATATGGACACCTGCTTTACAACAAAAGCCCTATGGAAATTCAGTAGAGAACTGATGGTCTTTTTGATCATTGATGCTGAGTCATGGGATACTCATATGGGAAAAAACGAACTTCAATCTCTACCTCCCACTGTACACAAAAATTAATTTATGATCGATCATAGAACTAAATGGGAAAGTTAAAACAATAAAGTATGTAGGAAAAAAAGTAGGAAAATATTTTCATGACCTTGGGGTAAGCAAAGATTCCTTAAACAAAACACAAAAAACCCCACTAACTTTAAAAAATTTGATAAATTGAATTAAATTAAAATGTAACACTTTGGCAAAAACAAACAAAACATTGAAAGAGTGAAAAGGCAAGCCACAGGCTGGAAGATACACACCTTATCCCGTAAAGAGCTTGCATCCAGACTGTAGTATGAACTCCTAAAAATCAATAAGAAATAGAAATAATGGGCAAAAGAACTGAACAGGCACTTTACAAAGAAGAATATAAAAATGGCCAATAAAATGTGAAAAGGTGTTTAACATCATTACTCATCATAGAGGTACAAGTTAAAATCACAGAGAGATACCACTGCCACAAGGAGATACCATTATACTTTTAAGTGGTTAACATTTAAGATTAGTAACATCAAATGTGGGCTGCAAAGTAGAATAACTGGAACTTTCTTTTGTTCTTGGTGGGAGTGTAAATTGGAACAACCAGTTTGAAAAAGTTTGGACAGTAACTACTATACCTAAACATACGTACATTCTATGACCCAGCAGTTCCACTCCTGGATCCATACCCAACAGAAACAAGTGCTCATGTCCACCAAAAGATTTGTACAATAATGTTCATAGCAGCATTGTTCATGGTAACCAACAACTGGAAACAACCCAAATGTCAATCAACAGAAGAACAAATAAATAAATTGTGGTGCAGTCACATAATGGAATACTACTCGGCGATGAAAAACAATAAACCAGCATAACATACTGAAAGAAAGAATTAAGACACAAAACAACACATGCTGTATGGTTGTATTTGTATCAAGGTCTAAAGGAAGCAAAAGCAATCTATGGTGATAAAGGTCAGAATAGCAGTTATCTTTAAGGTGTACTAACTGCCGAGGGGCTAAAGGGAGCCTTCTGAAATGATAGAAAAGGCCTATATCTCAATCTGGATGGATACACATGTATGCATATACGTGTGTAAACATGTATCAATCCGTACAATTAATATCTGTGCACTTTACTTGAAGGAACACCTCAATTTAAAAAGCATTTTTTAAGTCCAGAGGTGTGAAACCACCTGACAAGTTTGGGGATTATAAGTGCTCTGGACTTATTAGTATGTGTGGTGCTGAGGAGTGTACGGGAGGAGACCCACTCATTTAACGAGTGCCAGGTGTGGTGCCTACTGTGGGGCACTAGCAGTCTGGACTCAAGGGCTACTGCCCTCATGGGCACTGCATTTCCGTGGAGACAGCAATAAGAAAAATAACCAACAAATATGTGATTTCAGGTGTAATGAAAAAAAAAACACACGAAATCAAGGTAAAAAGATAAGCGTGACAAGAGTTGCTATTTTCATGAAGAGAGGTCCAGGAAGGCCTCTCTGACATTTGGCCCATAACCTGCAGGAGCTGAAGGAGGGAGCCATGTGGATATCTGGGGAAGAGGGCTCCAGGTCGAGGGAATAAGAAGTGCAAAGGCCCTGAGGTGGGCTATGGAACAGTGCAGAAGCCAGAATGGCTGGTAGAATGAGAGAGAGAAAAACGGTAAGGGATGACATTAGAGAAACATCAAGGGGCTAATCACAAAGACTCTCCAGGACCAACCAAGGTAAGGGCCTGGGATTTCAGCCTGCATACACTGGGACTCCGTGGGGGGACAAGGGGGTGCAGAGTCTGAGCAGGGGAGTGACATGACCCAATTTAGGCTCTCTGAAGCATGTGGAAGCAGACAGACATGTTGGTACATGACGGGAAAAGTCAGCAGGGGTATATGGTCATTAAAGACCTTATAGCCAGGACGTTACTTGCTCAGATTCATATTTTAGAAAGATCCCTCTGGTCCGTGGAGAATGACCCTGAAGTGGAGAGTGGGTAGGGAGGAGTCTGTTGGCAAGGAACCAGGTGAGTGGCCATTAGAAGACCCACATCTTCCCCAGGATCAACATTCTAAGCATCTATAAACAGCTTGTTCTAGACAGATGGGAGTGCTGACGAGTTGGGAGTTCTGGTTAACAGGATGCCCGATGCCAGAGAGCTTTTTCGACAGAATCCACACAGCAAAATGACAACATGCTTCTCAGCCCTTCCTCACAGTGTTTTACACGGAGGCAAAATGAACAGCTGCCCGCGACATGGACTTTTTCCCCCCTTTTCTTCAAACAAAATAGCAACCGGAGCAGAGCACAGCAGAACCGGGAGGGTCTGGCTGCTCTTTTGGGTTTAGCCCGGTTTCCTAGCTCCTAGTCACTCCCATGTGCCCATGAGGAGCTGGTTTATGGCACATGAATGAAGACCAGCTGTGAGCGAGGCAAGCAAACGAAGGGTCATTATCATAACATCTCATCTGAATTTCATTCTAGTGTGTCCAAACAACAGAGGAAAATTGAGAGATTAAATTCACTGAGAGTCAAATAGAGCTTTCTTAGTTTCAAAGCGATGTTGCAACTCATCGCTGAAAAAATCACAGAGGCCTGGGGGCAAACAGCCATTTGCAAATACCACCATGTCAGAGAAGACCTCTTTCCGGGTTCAAGCTCAGGAATTTAGTGTAACATTCAAAGGAGTGTAGTACAAATTCTTTTTTGTGCTTTCTGAGGGGGGCTGGGGAATAGGTTTTAAACACTGAACAAGTATAAGCAAACCAGAATATTGCTTATTACACTCAAATGCTGTAGAAATAATATGAAAGGCACTCCCTTTCATCTGAAAAGCAGGGAGCAGTGGGGTGGTTATAAGAAAACAACAGGGAATTCGGAGTTGGACAGATCTAGGTTCACATCCCAGCTCTACCATTTATCAGCTGAATGATCTTTGGAAATTTATTAAACCTCTCTGAGCCAAGTTTCTTTCTGTAAAATAGGGATAAAATGCTTATATTTCAGGGTTGTTGAGAATACTAAACTAAAAAGTGCCCATAAAGCATCGGACACATAGTAGGTACTCAATAAAACAAGATATTTAAACAACACTTTACCATCTACATAATGCTTTCATATGTGTAATTGTATACACTCGATAATAACAAAACATATTGGAAGCATCAAGTAAAATGGTCATTTTGAATATTCCTCCACCAGGCCCCCTACGTGATGTTCCAAGGGCCCATTGTCACAGGACCTTCTTCCATGTGAGACCTCATGCCAGCCCAGGAGGCATTCGCAGGAGTCTCCAGGTCCCCAAAGGCCTTCAAAGGAAATAATGAGGTCTCAGGAGCTATCGCTGGTATTTCAAGAAAAGGCCAACAAAGGCTTTGCCTTGTATAAATCTGCACAGACTATCTAAAAGGTCAAGTGTTATTGCTCTTGTCTGGAATTAAGACAGTCCAGGTGTTAACTCATGCTGAGCAGGACCTCAGATTCTTTGCAGACACGTTCGTGTCTTTGATGATTAAAGATAGGCAAAGTGAATTATACATTTTTTTCTCAGATTGTCTTAGTACATTCAGGTGATGTAACAAAATACCATAGACTGGGTGGCTTAGAAATAACAGACATGTATTTCTCACAGTTCTGGAGGCTGGGAAGTCCAAGATCATGGTGCTGACAGATCTCTGAGGCTGGTGAGAGCCCGCTCCCTAGGCAGCTATCTTTTTTCTGTAATCTCACATGAGAAGGGCAAGCCATCTCTCTGGGGCTCTTTTATAAGGGCGTTAATTCCATTCATGAAGGCTCTGCCTTCATGACCTCATCACCTCCCAAAGGCCCCACCTTCTCATACCATCACCTTAGGGGATAGGACTTCAGCATATGAATTTTGGGGGATACAAACATTCTGGCCACAGCACAGATGAAATTTTTCTTATGGAAGCCAGAGGTCAGCTGGGGTCTCCCTGCTCCTCTGAGTTCTGGGGAAACCTGGCTCAAGTCTCTGAGTTCCATAGTGTGAGAAAGTCCAAGGCCATTGCTGAGGTGTCTGCAGATCTCTGGGGCTTTGGTTCCCATGATGACCTCACTCTCTGTCTCCCGTGTGCCTCCTCTTTGACTCCATTTCAATCTGGGGCTAAATCGCCATTTACACACACATACACTGTCCAACATGCATGGATTTCGTGAGTTTAGTTGACCTCACTAAGGTTTGGGGGTCACAGTGATGGGGGTCATGGGCAAGGACCCCTCCTCCTGCTGACTTCACACGAAAACCCCCTTTCTTTTCTGTCTCCCTCTTGCCTCCATTTCTTTCTCATTTCTCACCTAGTCTCAGCCAAGAAGTCTAGCCACATCCTTTGTAGCTAGAGCATAGCTTCTTTCTCCCTCCAAATATGGCTCTCTTCCTCCAATGAATGGCAAGAAATAAAAAGTTTTCCCACTTAATTAAGCTTAATATAAATTTCTTTGAGGAAAATCATCAAGAAAAGGGGTCTTTGCAATAAAAAAATGGGCAGAAGTCCTAAATAGACATTTCTCTAAAGAAGACATACAGATGGCCAAAAAGCACATGAAAAGCTGCTCAACATCACTAATTATTAGAAAATCAAAACTACAGTGAGGAATCACTGCACACCAGTCAGAATTGCCATTATCAAAAATCTACAAATGATAAATGCTGGAGAGGGTGTGGAGAAAAGGGAACCCTCCTACACTGTTGGTGGGAATGTAAATTGGTGCAGCCACTATGGAGGTTCCTTAAAAAACTAAAAATAGAGTCCATATGATCCAGCAATCCCACTCCTGGGCATATATCCAGGAACAGTCTAATTCGAAAAGATACACGCACCCCAATGTTCATAGAAGCACTATTCACAATAGCCAAGACTTGGAAGCAACCTAAATGTCCATCGACAGATGAATGGGTAAAGAAGGTGTGATACCTATATACAATGGAATATTACTCAGCCATAAAAAAATGAAATAATGCCATTTGCAGCAACATGAATGGACCTAGAGATTATCATACTAAGTGAAGTAAGTCAGACAAAGACAAGTATCATATGATATCACTTATTTGTGGAATCTAAAAAAATGACACAAATGAACTTATTTACAAAACAGAAATAGGCTCACAGACATAGAAAACAATCTTATGATTACCAGAGGGGAATGGGGGGGAAGGATAAATTAGGAGCTCAGGATTAAGAGATTCACACTACTATATGTAAAATAAATAACCAACAAGTACCTACTGTATAGCACAGGGAACTATATTCAGTATCATGTAATAACCTAAATGGAAAAGAATCTGAAAAAGAATATATTTTATATATATAACTGAACCACTTTGCTATACACCTGAAACTAACACAACATTGTAAATCGATTATACTTCAATAAAAAAAAAAAAAGAAAGAAAAGAAAAGGGGTCTTTGCAAACAGAAATATAGGAATTGTTAATCTAGGGCAGTGGTTCTCAAAGTGTGGTCCCTAGACTAGGAACAAGGGCATCACCTGGGAACTTGTTAGAAATGCACATTCTTGGCCCCTCCCCAAATCCTTGGAAGCAGAAACTCTGGGGATAGGATCCGGCACCTTTCATTTTAACAAGACCTCCAGGTAATTCTGATGTGTACTAAAGTTTGAGAAGGATTGATCTAGAAGGAGGACTTTGGCTGTAACAAGGTGGGGATTCCAAACCCAATGCCCAGAGAGACAGGTGGTAATAGAAAGGGTAGTAGGCAGAAGGGAATGTGGTGGAGATGGGAGTGAACTGTGGCTGATTTTTACCACGTGAAAAGGGAGATCCAGGATGGTCAGTTTTTCTAAATTTGTAAGAGAAGACAGAAATCTGAATTTTTATTGCAATCTCCAGATGTTTAAATGTTAGCAACAAATTCATTTTGTCCTTCAAGTTTGATTCAAAGGCTTGCAGGCGCTGCCAACATCATCTCCCTGTTTAAATTAAGAATCACAGGTTTCCAAGCCATGCTCCTGGGTCTGCTACTTTCAGTTCAATTTTTAAAGCACAATTAGAAATGGAAAAGTAAAAAGAAACAGAGACTCACATTTAACATGGATCTTGTGCCAAACATTAAAAATGGGTTTTTACGTTAATACAGGGCTGTGGAGTAAAGAGCACATAAAATGGCAGTGAAATGGCAGTAGAACTAATGTAAGGTATTGTTTCTGGGCAGCCTTTTTATTTCTGTCCTTATTTTCTCAGAAAGTCACCAGGGAATCCGTTTTGTTCCCCATATCATGTTTAAAGCCAGGCTTATAGAATATATGCAGTGCTCAGCCATTGCCATGGCAACCTATCTTCTCCTAATTCCTTTTCTTTTCTAAAAATAAAGTGCCCTTTCTCAAAGTATCTATTACCAATTTTTATTTAAATTTCACTTTTTGCAGAGGTTCTGTCTCCCTTTGACCTGAAAGCTATTTTTGTTTTGCTCAAGAAGAGATGGTGATAACACACGTTCTGGACATGACTATCAGCTATCTCCAAGTGTTACATTAGAAGACTAATGAGAGCTACAGACACTGGCTGGGTTGGAGGGTGGCTTTAAAACAGCCCCACTGATTTCATAGAGGGGGTCATGGTCACCTTCTTATAGTGCAGATACCACTTGGAACAGTGTTTCTCCAGTCGGTTATTATGTCTGCTGCTTCCAAAGAACAGTATTTCTACTACATAAAAGAATATTCAGACAAAGAGATGGGCTGAGGACCCAAAGCCCAAACATCTGATGGCGGATGGAGCCTTGGACACTCACTCCTTTGATCCGTAACCAGAGAGTTCTCTCTCCTTGGTTCCTTGCCCTCATTGCAGGCTTTCCTTTGCCTGCAGAGGGGTCTTGAGTGTCCACTTCTGAGCCATTAGAATAGCCACAGGGGGAGGAAATGTTGAACATCAGCCTAAATTCTGCAGCCTTTGTACATCAAAGACCAGGCCTTGATCAAAACGCCCATGAAAAGTGATTGCTTGGAACTTCTGCACTGAAAGGGAAACACTCTATAGACTGTCCTTTTCGGGGCCATTTGCCATGCTGAGATGCTACAGAGATGCCACAAAGCTTGGGTATTGTCATGAGATAAGATGAAAAAACCTGCCCAAGACAAAAGAGACACATGGCTGGGATTCCTGCCTTCTATGAGTCCACACCCAAACAGGGCCACATTCATGTGTCCAAGCAAATGAACAGAGGATTTCGGAAAGTCACGGAGGCATCCGTGGCTCTCGGGAGGATGTGTGCTCGGAGTTTTCTCCACAGTTGGCGAGCCATCCACACTCCTCCCTCTGCATCTCTACCACGGCCAGCCTGCTCCTTGACTCCAAGCCTCTCTGTCAAGTCTGTGATGGTGAAAAAGGTGTGTTTCACCCTGCCAAGCTAAGTAGCCAAGGCAGAAATGGGAAGTGGGACTCTGGCTCATTTACACCATAAACAGTTTGTGTTTGGGGCACAATGTGTCTAATGAGAGGCTGAAAGCTTGCCCATTACAGATAGATAATACAGGGTTAGGTGAAAACATTACTTTCTTTCTCTTCCTCTTGTAATTTCAAGGGCTAGTCCTGTCTAACATTCTGTCCTACTGTAGTGTCGTTCACTTGGATGATGGTCCTTTGGCACAGCTAATCTGGAGCCTGAGCTCTGTGGTGTCTTTGCTGAGAGAATGTCACCTCAGTAAATGTCACACCCGACGGTGTACCATGGCTTGGGGCCAGGCTGGACATGATGGGTCAGCCACTTGGGACTCAAAACAGATGATTGTGGATTGCTTCTCTGGACTAGACAGCAGGCAAGAAGTCCAGGGCAGCAACTGGGGTCCTGACCATATCTTCAGATGGACAAGTTGCTCACCGCAGAGGGCACTGAACTGTGGTAGAGGCACTGAGCAATCCAGCCATAAGGAGGAGAAAGTCCAGGGCTGGGACCTTGCACTGTGGGAGGGTGAGGTCACCAGCACAGAAAGGAGGAATGCACCGCGCTCTGACCGCTTCCCCCTGCGTCTCATAGCCTGATCCCTAAAGGTGCAATCACACGCTCACCAGCTGCAGCTTGGCTTTCACAACACTTTCTCTAAGGTCTCATCATAGGCTTAATAATCTTCATGTAAAAACACTCGTTGACCCAAAAGAATGCAAAGCGGGCTCAGATATTTGTACACCTGTGTTCATAGCACCCTTATTCAAAATTGTCAACAGGTAAAGCAGCCCAAGTATTCACCAACAGATGAGAGGAGAAACAAAATGTGATACATACATACAGCAGAAGATCGTTCAGCCTTAAGAAGGAAGGAAATCCTGTCACATGCTACAAAATGGATGAGCCTTAAGGACATTGTGCTAAGTGAAATGAGCCAGTCATGAAAAGACAAATACAGTATGATTCCACTTATTAGGGTAGTCAAATTCATAGAGACAGAAAACACAATGGGGCTTTCCAGGTGCTGGGGGAGGAAGAGAATGGGGAGCTATTGTTTAATGGGTACAGAGTTTCCATTTTTCAAGATAAAAGGAGTTCCGGAGATTGGTTACACAACAGTGTCAATATACCTAACACTGCTGAACTGGACACTTAAAAACGATTAAGATGGTAAATTTTATGTTATGTTTATTTTACCACAATAAAAACAAACAAAAAGGAAAAAAGCACTTGTTGAGTAATTCCCCTTTTTTTCCTCTGCTACTCCACTGAGATGCACTGAAGCTCTGGTCCTGATCCCAGAACTGCTATTCATAAACCCAAAGACACTGTGTAGCTCACAAAAACTTCCTGAGCCTAACTTTCTTCATGGGTACTTGGGAATAATAATAGTGACCCTGGAGGATCATGTGAGAAGAGTTCTGTGAAATAAAACGTGAATAGCACTTAAGAGATAATGAGGATTATGAAGCCATTATACCCCACACACCATGTAGCACAAGATCTCGCATCTATTAAGGATCAAACATACGGAATGAAGGGATGGATGAAGAGTTGTGCCCTGGACAGCCATTGACCCACTGTGTTGAGACAGAACAGTGAGGTTAGTGAAATTGGTCTTCAGGCTCCACCTGGGTACCTGGTTTGGGTATCTTCCTACCCCCCTAGACCCTCAGTGCTCTCATTCACCCCTTCCCAGAAAATTAGGTAAAGTTTTATGCTGAGATCTCAGTTCACAGATATCTTGCACGGGTATCTGCAGTTTCATCTGCGCTGGGGAAAACAGCGCTCACCCCAAAGAATAAATGCCGATGATGGAAGTTCAGGCACTAATGAGAGCATAACGTGGAAGACGTGCTGGGGTAGGGGGCAGAAGAAAGGATTGTGACTTCTCAGCAATCTTTGAATCACAGCACACAGGCAGATGCTAGGTCCACCACCATTCTGCCAATGGGGAAGTCAGCAAGGAGAAACAAGGTCCTTATCCTTAAGTCGTGCCACCATTTTGGTGATAAGCATCATAGCTTAGGGTTAAGAGCAAGGACACAGGAACCCAACTAACTGGATTTGGATTCTGGCTCTGCCACTTAGCAGCTGTGTGGTCTTCCACTTATCATTTAACGTCTCTGTGCTTTTCAACTTTAAAATGAGGATGATGAAAACAGCACCCACCTCATAGGTTTGTCATAAGGATTAAACGAATCTTTACTCGGAGAGCTCTTGGCACATAGAAAGTGCTCTATAAATATGTTAAATAAAGCCCAGAAAAATTTGTAACCCCCAGATCTATTCCCTGGCTTCTCCATTTGCTCTCCCTCCCCATTCCTCCTATCATCCGGATTCCCTGAGTGGAAAATGTACTCCCCGCTCATGCCCTGACCACAAACAGATAAATCTTTCAGACTAGATTCCTGGCTGCTAATAAAGCTGGCTTTCAGACCTCATTTCCTAGTTACTTGCCTAATTTAGAGACCTTGTCAATTTGCATTACATAGAAATAATGCAATAGGACTTCAAAGCTAGTTGGAACCATGCCCTGCAGTCCATAGCTCTGAATCTTCCAAAGTGGATTGGGATAATCGTAAATTATTTGAGAGCATGAAACTTCTCCTTTGCCGATTCTCTTATGATCACCGGGCTAGGACACTTTTGGGGGTAACTGTATAGAAATAAATGCGAAAAGTGTGCTATTTTCTAACTACAGATGGAAGGTGAGTTGAAATGAAATGTTTTCATCATAATGATTTGGGTTATCCTGTTGTCATTGTTGCTCTAATGCAACCTGCACCCAAATTTAAAAATATATATATTACAAGCCCCTCGAAGCCTCATCATGACCCCTTCTAGTCGCTACTCCCCCACCGTATTTCTAAGGGCACAGAAGAGTTTGGACTGTTTTGATACTTTACATGATTGGAATCTTACACAATGTATGGTCCTGTGTCTTTTTTCACTCCACATTGGGTTTGCAAGATTTGGCCACTTGATTGTTAGGTGTAGTTGTGGTTTGTTCACTCTCACTGCTGCATAGTGTTCCGCAGCGTGATTATACCACAATTTATTCATGCATCCTAGTGCATGGACATTTGTGGAGTTTCCAGTTTGGGGCTGTTTTGAATAGGGCTGCTAGGAACCTTCTGATACATGTCTTTTGGTGAATGCGTATAATCTATGTTGTGGGTACGATTGTTTTAGCTCCCCCTTTTTCTAACAAGCCTCCCTCCATTTGTCGCAGTGAGGCAGGGTAGCCCAGAGTGGGTGGAGGGTAGGAGGAAAAGGAAAGGGGGACCCTGACTGCCTGACTTCCAGCCTCCACATCCCTTCTTCCCCACCCCATCCCTCATACTTGGGGTTCTGTCCTACCCCAGCCGGTGGCTGCCTTCCTGCTGACGTGCTTTCCTACAGCTCCTCCCTGGAGCTCCAGCTCCTGTGCAGAGGTGCTGCCACAACGTCTTTCACTCCCCTGCAGGTCAGAGTTCCTGGGACCTCAGGTGAGCCCTCTGAGGGCAGACTCCCAGCCCCGACCGACACTCTGGCTTGTCCCTGTCTTCATTGGATGCCATGATTCTCCTGCTCTGCCAGACTTCCTTCCATCCCTCATAGCTGTGGCTCCCGGGCTTTCATCACCCCAGCAAACTTGTCTTAACCACTTTTAGTAGTTATGAGTGTAGGATTTGGGGGCAGGATATCTAGATTTGAAATTTGGTTCAAGGTTCTAGTTGTGTGATCCTTGCAAATGATTTCATCTCTCTGCATCGCAATTTTCTCATCTGTGTTAACAGTAATAATATACACTGAGCTCATAACATGACTGTCGAGTTAAATAAGATAATACCTTTATTATTCTGGTAATCGCTATTACCTATGCTCTGTATTATGTATGCTGCTTTTTGCCTTCTAAAGAGGAATTGTTTTAATTCTTCAAAATCAGCTAGTTCTTATCATAAAAATTACTTTGAGAATGCTATTGAGAAGTAATAACAATCAGTCTGGTTCTTTTGCCCTTTTTTGAATAAAATGTAAAGGCAGAGGGGTTGGGAAGTATTCACGATATACTGTTACATATTTTTAAAGAGGCAGGATAATAATTTATATATACATACATGTAGTTTTCATTTTAGAAAAATCAAAGAAATAGAGAAAGACACTGCAAAGAAAGATATAAAAAGTCAGCAATATTTCTCTCTGGATGGTGGTATTCTGGGTGATTTTTATGATATCCCTTATATTTTTCTACAGACACTGATATATATAGTTACACATATACATGTAAACACATGCAATTTTATACACATATACACATAAAATAAGCCTAGTTTGACCAATGGAAAGGAAATCAAATTAATGGGCTGGTTATCTGAGGGTGGAGTCAGGAAATGGTTTAGTATTAGCCTCCTGGGTTTCACTTGCTTTTTATGTGCAGAACCAACTTGGGTTGCTGCCATGCAACGGGGGTGAGGAGGAATGGGTTTAGCACCCAGATGACTCATTGGAACACCTCTTGGTACCTGCACCATTTTGACAGTAAGTATATGAGTGCAGCAAGCCCAACCTGAGAAGGGCAACAGGGGCACAGACCCCTCAGGGATGCAAATCTTAGTCAGACCACCAGGCAAGCCATCCAAGAAGCAGAGGTGCTGGCTGAGGGTGAGAGGAACTGGAATGGATGGTAGAGAGATGATGATGAATAGCAGTCATGATTCTAAGACGAGATGCAACAGCAGGGACTCTAACTTGTCTTCCTAAGCTTCCTCTTCTAGGCTTCCCCCTGGAAAGAGGCCCCCTGAGCTGTGGAAGGAGCTGCTTCCAGAAAGTACATGAAGCGTGGATCTCACTACACAGGGTAGTTGCTATGATGCATCACCCATGTCCCCTTTCGGGAACAGCTTGTGATCCATCTTCTGGGAGTGCTGTTGGTGACTGCCTTTAGCTGTCAGCCCTTCAGGACAAAGAAGTGACAGCACCAAATCTGTGTTTTAGAAACATTTCTCTGACAGCTGTTAAAAAGAATAATCTAGGGCTTCCCTGGTGGCGAGTGTTTGAGAGTCCGCCTGCCGATGCAGGGGACGCGGGTTCGTGCCCCGGTCTGGGAAGATCCCACCTGCCGTGGAGCGGCTGGGCCCGTGAGCCATGGCGGCTGAGCCTGCGCGTCCGGAGACTGTGCTCCGCAACGGGAGAGGCCGCAACAGTGAGAGGCCCGCAAAAAAAAAAAAAAAAAAAAGAATAATCTAGATCTGTACACATCCACACAGAGAACTATCCAAAACAAATCTTGAGGGTAAAACTCAGAACGTAGAGATATATATCTAGAATGTAACCATTTGTGTAAACCTTGGAACACATACCAAACACAGCCATATATTGCTTGGATATCCACAATATGTGGATACATATGTGTGTGTGTGTGTGTGTGTGTGTGTGTGTGTGTGTGTGTATCAAGATATACAAAATGAACACAATAGACACATTTGTGTTCATTTTGTAAATTTTCACATGCATAAATATTTTGAATTAGGTTTTTTGTTTGTTTGTTTTGTTTTTCTGCTGTATAACAAATAACCCCAGTATCTTAGGGGCTTACAATAACAAATGTTTATTTTTACTCACATTACTTGGAGGCTGCAGGTTGGCCATGGCTCTGCTCAACTCTGCCAGGCTATGTTGTACTGTGATGAGCTATGCCCTGCCTCTAGGAAGACCAAGTGGATGAGGAGGTAACAAATTACTGTGGGAAAATAACACGGACTACTCTACACATCAAACTTCTGAGGGCGATTGCCCCTGGAAGAGCAGGAAGAATGAAAAAAGGAGTTAGTGAATAGAGGGGTTGTTACCTAGAACTGTGGCATAATTTTAGAAAAGGCTGGATGCAAATATGACAGTTCTGGATGACGGAAAGAGGGATGATTGTTTAATTATCCTTGGGACTTCGCTTTCTACTTTTGCAGAAATGATAGATTGATCTGGGAAGACATTAAAGATGGAGTTGGGAGGGGGCTATTAGGAGGTAGAATTCCAGGTAAAATGATAAAGACCTGAACCATGACTAAGCATAGAAATGATATCATGGGGACTCCCCTGGTGGCACAGTGGTTAAGAATCCCCCTGCCAATGCAGGGAACATGGGTTCAAGCCCTGGTCTGGGAAGATCCCACATGCCGCGGAGCAACTAAGCCCGTGCGCCGCAACTACTGAGCCTGTGCTCTAGAGCCCGCGAGCCACAACTACTGAGACTGCATGCCACAACTACTGAAGCCTAGAGCCCATGCTCCGCAACAAGAGAAGCCGCCACAATGAGAAGCCTGTGCACCGCAACGAAGAGTAGCCCCCGCTGGCCACAACTATTGAAAGCCCGTGCACAGCAAGGAAGACCCAATGCAGCCAAAAATTAATTAATTAATTAATTAATTAATTAATTATTTAAAAAAGAAATGATATCATGGAGTTACTTAAAAGCTAGAGTTCACGAGACTTGATGATCAATTACATGTGAAGAGTGAGAGAGAGGTGAGTCAAGAATGCCTCCAGAGATGAATCCATGGTGATGGCAGGGCTCCTGGCTCAGGTGTCTGAGTGAAGGAGTAGCCATTCTCCACCCCAAGAAACAGAGGAGAATCCGGTCATCGGGTGGGTGGGCCAGGAGGAGGTGATGCCTGTCATCTCAAGGCTTGGTTGATAACTCTGAATCATTATGATTTTACTTTTTTTTCCCTGTTCATTTGTTTACTTATTTGTTCCTTTGCTTATTCTTTCCTACTACTAGTTTACAAACCAGGGGTACGTACATCTAACTTTAACTGGTATTTTTTATAACAAGGCCCTTCACTTGAGGCTGTGAGTTCTGCAAAGATAAGGCCAATAAAATAGTGTAGGCTGGTCAGGAGTGAGTTGCTCTGAAGAAGAAAATGACCACAGTGACAATTCAATGACTGACCAGCACATACATACTGCAGACTTCTTAACTTTGCTTAGGACATTCCTTTACCATAACTAAATACATGTATTTGTTTATTTGCTATGAACCTCGAGCTTCTTACAGAGAGATGCTTCCATGAGAGCCTGCTAGACAGCAAAACAAGTCTTATAATTTAGAGTCTCAGTCCTTGTGACCTTCTTTTGATTTGGGTTTCATATTTGAAACCACTGTTCATCTCTCTCTGACGTTTTATCTCACGTTCAGCCAGTCTTGAGGGAATCCCTCTGCCCTTACTCCTAGGACTTCCCAAAGGAAATTTTTAAACAAGCCAATCAATATTTAATCACCAAATTGTTAAAAAAAAAAAATCTCTCCAACCTTTTCACATGATGAAATAACAAACAAAAGAAAAATAAATAGCTGCATTTGGCATTATGCATAGCAATAAATCCTAAACAACAAAAGGACTACTTTTTCTGATTATAAGCCAGCCTGACATTGCATGTGGCCATGACTTAGTTCTTCCTCAATCAGCTGTGCTTGAGGAAGAGACTAGAAGCTAATAGCTAATTCTCTACCCACCCTTCCGTTTCCATCTTACTCCATAGCCCTTCTCCACGATCGCCTGCATCTCTAGCTAATTACTTGCAGAAATGATAGATTACCGCAGTAAAGTGCTACAGTCTTACTCCACTTAAAAACGATACTGGAAGAAACAGTGGTCCTAAAACTGCCTGGAACTCACCTGCTGCTTCCGTCCCAACAGTACGGAGAACATATTAGAAGAAATGCCGGGCTTGGAGACCCAGTCTCTCCTTTTTCCCATTTTGTGGTTTTGAGCAAATCACATAACCTTGCAGAGGCTTGATTACCTCATCTGTAAAATAGGGAGAGTGATATCCACAATGCAGATTCTTTTAATGAGGGTCGAGTGAAATAAAGTATGTGAAAGTGCTCATGTTTGTTAGAGCAGAGCTTCTCAGACATGGATTTGTGTACCAATACATGGGAATGGAAAACAGACTCATTCTCTAGGTCGGGGATTGGAGCCTGAGTTTCTGAATGTCTCACAATCTCTCCAGTCACACCAAAGCTGCTGGTCCGTAGACCATAACTTGAATCATAGGCTGTTTTCTGTGCTGTCCATAATGGTAGCCACTGGCCATTTGTGGCCACTTAGACATAAATTAATTTAAATTTATTTAAAATCCAGTTTGTTAATTGCAGTAACGACATTTCAAATGTTCAATAATCGTCGGTGGCTAGTGGCTCCCATATTGAACAGCACAGATCTAGAACATTTCCATCATTACAGGAAGTCCTACTGACCTTTACTGTGTTAGAGCATCACAGAGGTGTTAGAGAGCCACCCGACAACACTCAGACTGTATGTACTGAGCACGTTCCATGAGCCAGAAAATTTTCTAGGCCCCTGTGATATAGCAATGAGCAAAATAGATAAAATTCTTGCTCTCATGGAGCTTACCTTTTAGTGATTATTGATTTGAAAACATAAGAGATCATTATAAGATGGATGTAGACATGGCTACTGTCGCATAAATAGACTCTAACTTTTTTATGACAGCCTCACAGTGGAATTCAACATTCCATTATATCTCCCCAGAGCACAGCCACTCAGATAACCATAAGTCAGAATTAATCTGAAGATTTTACTGAAGATTTCTTTTTTTTGCGGTACGCGGGCCTCTCACAGTTGTGGCCTCTCCCGTTGCGGAGCACAGGCTCCGGACGCGCAGGCTCAGCGGCCACGGCTCACGGGCCCAGCCGCTCCGCGGCAGGTGGAATCTTCCCGGACCAGGGCACGAACCTGTGCCCCCTGCATCAGCAGGCGGACTCTCAACCACTGCGCCACCAGGGAAGCCCGGAAGATTTCTTAAAAGATGGTAAGGGGAAGTTTATATTACATAACAGAGAGCACTTTTACTATTAATTTTCTTTTTCATTTTTCAATTACACAGGTAGTAAATGACAAATAGGATTTTACCTGCTTCCCACTCCTAACCTCCCCAAAATATCCCATATATTTCTTCCTAAGTCTTTCTCTTCCTGGCCACCCACTACAGAGATCTCCCACAATATTTCTCTTTTTTTATGATCTCTGCCCACCTCCTCAAGGTGTGCATCCCTATACCTCTTACTTCTCTGGGTCCCACCACGGCTTTAATTAGAGCAAGAGCCGAAGTCCGCCTGCCCTCACATTGTTGACAATAGAACACTGATGGTGTGCTGGGGCCAGCTCAGAGCAGCTCACAGGAGCCAGTAGTGAATATCTCTTCCCAACTCTGCATTTAGTGACCTCACATTGGAAAGCTTGCAGTTGGCCATGGTGGAGGTATTTACACCACAGCAATTGGCACATGCAATAAATCAGGGCTCCCTGATTTCCCCCACCCCCAGAGAGCCAGTTGTTAAACATTTACTAGCACACCACTGGGTGCAGAAATTGTGGGGAGATGACATGGTACCCAATGTAATTTAGAATTACTTGGAGGACTCTTATTTTGCAGTCCCAGATGCTTCTGTCTCTTTGTTTTCTGCTATGGGGTCTGACCTGGGAAACCTGCCTCACTTCTCTGATGGGGACCCTTCCTGACAAGATACAGGAGAAGCAGCTAAATATTGCTTGGTTCAAATGACACCAGATGGTTCAAAGTCACCATTCCATGGCTTAAGACAGTGTGATCTCCAATGCCAGAAAAGATACCAGGGAGATAATGAGACATGAACCAACACCCCACACACACCCCACTCCTGATAGGCTGCACCTCTTACCTGTCTGCAGGTGTGCTTCCTTGGGTTTGGTGGTCAAGCCAGTTGAACTCATTTCTCCTGTGAATATTAAACTGAAAACCGAAAATGTGCAGAGGTGATAAGGGAAAACTGGGCTTACTTTTCGTATCTCACAACTGTCCTCAGGTGATAGTCACCTCTGCTCAGAACTGGGGTTGGGGGTGAGCAATTGAACACAATGATGTGAAAGTCATTTGGGAGACTGACAGAAGCTCTGGGTGTGGCAGCCCCTGGGCAGCTTCTGTTCAGCTCTGTTTTCTTTCCTTTAGGGAAGGTACGTCAGGGACTGAGGCTAGGGCCAGCTCTACAGGATTGCAGTGGAAAGTGCCTCATGAGAGATTCCTACATCTATGCCTGTTCTTCTGCACTTCCCTGTTCAGTTTCTTCTGAAGGCTGACTTTGACATTCAGCGAAGCCTCTTTTGCTTTGGATCAAAGTCCTGGAAGTGGAGAGGGAGAGAGTAGGGAGGTTTCCACTATGATTTACCCTATACTTTCAGCAGGGCCCCAGGTTTACCCCCTCACAACAGCACTGGATGTTAGGTTCTTCCCTAACCCCCTGCACCCTGAGGCTTCAGTGGAGGGGCCACAAGGATGGTGGCAGCTCGTGAGGAGCGGGGTCTGCCTCTGGCTGAGACGATAGGGAGGGAAGGAAAAGAAGCACCACTGAGAAGGGTAGGATCCATGGACAACACTTCCCTGTCGCCTTGGCCCTCAATTCACTCTCCTGCTCCTTTATTCCATTTGGATCAGTTGTGGGCTCTTTCTCTCTGATTACAGTCTATAAATGCCAAGTTTTCAATGAGTTGGCACCTAAATTGAGACTGCACTTTTTCACAGTGTAGTTTGGTTTTGAATAGCCTAATTAACAGACAACTCAGGTGAATCAGCATGCCTTTATAAGGTGGCCCTCTTAAAGGTAGATCCAGACATAGCATGTCACCAAGGAACCCCATCTCTCTATGTCTCCATTTTCCTATCATGAAATAGAAATAACAGTACTTTCCACATAGAACTAAGATAACGTTTAAATGAGATCACATATGCAGAGCACTTAGAACGGTATCTGGCACATAGGAGATGCTCAAAAGATGTTAACTGCTGGAGCTGTGATTGTGGTTTTTGTGCTTGTCTAATATTCTATTTGACCAGTAGGGTATGGTGCCAGCAGCATCCTTGAGGACTGGAAGGTCGCTGAGATGATTGGATGTGGACAGAAACAGCATGGATGGCTACAGTCAGTAGATAGATAGCTATCTTAGGCAGCTCAGGAGGCTATGATAAAACTGCCATTGACTGGGTGGCTTAAACGGCAAACATTTATTTCTCACAGTTCCAGAGGCTGGGAAGTCCAAGATCAAGATGCAGATTCAGTGTCTGCTCTAATCCCTTCCTGGTTTGCAGACAGCTGCCTTTTTTGCTGTGTCCTCATATGGCTGAGAGAGAGAGAGATTATCTCTCTGATATCTCTTTTACAAGGGCACTAATCCCACTCTTGAGGGCTCCATGTTCACGACCTAATCAATTCCCAAGGATCCCACCTCCAAATACCATCACACTGGAGATTAGGGCTTCAACATATGAACTGGGTGGGGGCCTGGGGCACAGACATTCGGTCCATAACAAAAGCAGAGCTCAGAAGTCACCTTATCGTGGAGGCCTTCCCTAACCACTGCTAAAATATCACACGCACACACAAACACAGATCACTGTCTTCCCTATTGTGCTATGATATTCATCACCTCCTGATACATTATAAAGTTGTTGGTTTGGGGTCTTCCTTTATTGTCAACCTCCAACCTGACTATGAGCTCCACAAGGGCCAAAATTTTGCTTGTTTGCTGCTTTATCTCCAGAGCCTCTAAATGGGGCTGGCAATACCAGGTCTCAATAAATAGTTGTTGCCCAAAGGAATGAGTGAACGAATGGGCATAGTGTTCTGTGCCATGGTCCAGTCCTTAGGGAAAG
>NW_006799727.1:2429378-2429970 GCF_000442215.2 Lipotes vexillifer
AGAAACAAAGTGTCAAAAGGGGCACTTTTTTCAATCAAAAATTCTGTGTCATAGGGGAGCAGGGTCATATGTGGCAATAAGTTTGGGGCAACGAACACAGTCATCTCCAGAATAAAGTAGCGGAGTGTGGTATGGGTACAAGGCTGCTTTTGTGACATCCGCAGAGCCTGGGGATGGAAGCAACAGCAGCGGCAGGGCTGGGTGGTGACCTAGCACCAGGAGAGCATTCCGACTCATTAGATGGCAGTGGCAGGCCTTTTTGCAAGGGCAGAGCTGGGGCTCAGACAGCTTTAACAGCTAAGGCCGTCGCCTTCAGCTGGCACATCATGGTGGAGCCAATAGCTCCTGTGGATGATGGCAGCAGCACCCTGGATGGCAGGTGCAACCATGCATGGCAGCACCTGAGCTTTAGTGGGTGCCAGACCCTTTAGTGGCAGAGCTAATGGGAAAGCCACAGGAGCACCAGCCTCAAAACTCCCCGGGGCAGGGCTTCCCTGGTGGCACGGAGGTTGAGAGTCCGCCCGCCGATGCAGGGGACACGGGCTTGTGCCCCGGTCCGAGAGGATCCCACCTGCCGTGGAGCGGCTCGGGC
>NW_006799727.1:2430025-2436422 GCF_000442215.2 Lipotes vexillifer
ATCCCGCAGAGCGCTGGGCCCCGTGAGCCATGGCCGCTGAGCCTGCGCATCCGGAGCCTGTGCTCCGCGACGGGAGAGGCCAGAACAGCGAGAGGCCCGCGTACCGCAAAAAAAACAAAAAAAAAACTCCCCGGGACAGATACCACCACACAGAGCCCCAAAGAAGATCCCATCAGCTGACAAATGATACCCAAGAGTAGTGCCTTTATGGATAGCAGCACTCGGAAATACTCCAGAAGGCCCACGGGAGGGTGTCTCCGAGCTGAAGACCCCGTAACTGTTCGGGGGCAAGAGCCGGAGGAACGTTGGTTTTGCTAATAGAGCCCTGGTACAGAGGAGAGCACTGGGATCAAACGTCGTGCTCGGATCAAACATTGTCTGTGGTCCATAACCACCTTCGTGTGCTCTCAGCAAAGCAGAAAAATTCCATTTGGTTCTGCTGACACGAAGCACACGCACCAAGGCTAGGAGCGGGGAGGAGGGTGGATGCCCTTTCCTTGCTAGTCGTGTTAGTGGCTAACCAGCGGGAAGGCAAGGACCACGGGCCCCTTCCGGGGCAGCAGCAGATTTCTGCACTGTCTGGACTCTAGGGAACATCATCCCTCGCTGCTTTCTGCTCCCACAGCCCTCCCAAGCATTTTGTGACCAAATTCCTACGTTAAATTTCAATCCACCTAAAGACCTAGAGGGGTTTCTGTCTTACCCTGACTGATAAAAATATGTATCATCCATTTGTTTAATGGTTTATGGTTTTTTAAATCTTTTAATTACCTTATTTAAATTCTACAACAATTCTGTAAGGCTGCAAGGACAGGGATCGTGGTGACCATTTTTATGTGGCGGATAGAAAAACAGAGGGACTAGCAGGAACCTCATTGCAGGCCCTGTCTTTTCTTCTGAACAGCTGAGTGATTATGGCCCACTTACTTAATCTTTCTATGCCTCAGTTTCCTTTCCACATGAAGCAATTGGGCTAAAATCATTAGCTTTCAAACAGTTTTTTATTGCAACTCACAAAAAGAAAAATATTTCATATCACTACCCAATACTTACATCTGCATGTATATAAAAAACTAAAATTACAGTTTCATGAAATAAGATGCTTAAGAATCACAATGTACTCTGATTTTCTTCTATTTCTTCTATTTATTTTTAAAATGCTCCTGGTAATTATTATGTACTGAACGTGTGTGTTCCCCTCCAAATTCATATGTTGAAATCTTAACCCCCAATGTGATGGTATTTGTAGGTGGGACCTTTGGAGGTAACTAGGTCATGTAGAGGGAGCCCTCATGAATGGGGTTAGTGCCCTTATAAAAGAGACCCCAGAGAGCTCTCTCACTCACTGTCTCTCTACCATATGAGGACACAGAGAGAAGTCGGTGGTCTGCAACCCCGAAGAAGGTTCTCACCAGAATCCAAACATGCTGGCACCCTGAGCTCGGATTTCCAGCCTCCAGAACTGTGAGAAATAAATTTCTGTTGTTTAAGCCACCCAGTCTGTCTTAATTTGTTTTAGCAGCCTGAACGGACTAAGACAGCAATCTACTACATAGATTTCAAAACCCAAGTACTTGGGAAAAGTAACATCCACTTCCTGAGTCTCAGTTTCATCATCTGTAAAATGGGAGAAATAATACCTCCTTTATAGGATTATTGATAGAATTAAGTGACGACTAATTCTGGCTCAGGGTTTAGCCCAGGGTTGATGCTAGATTTATCCCTGAAACCCAACTGACAGGATTAGATCATACCTAGTAGTAATGATTACATTAAAATGAAGAAGAGGGTATGAAAACAGCCCAGGGGAGAAAAAAGAAACCTTAATTGTTTTCAATATAAGAACACCAGCTCTGCCAAGTAGTTCAAAACCTCCCCTTCAGTTGCCAGGAATTCAATGTAGAAACACTCCCGAGGCATTATACATGCTTGGGGGTGTAAAGTTGAAAGGAATACAGCCCATATTGGAAATGGATATCATACCATCAAGCAGTGTGTGCCAGTATACGTGTAAGTGAGAAGTAACCTTGTTTGACATGCTTATGCAGCGTCCCACTGGGGTATTTTACAGTCCAAATGTCTTTACGGGTTTCTATTTGCCAAACACCTGCCTTCTACTTAACGGTAATGTTATTTCAATAGTTTTGCTCTCCAAGAGGTTGTGAGAAAATTGGATTTTTGTAAATCAGCTATCATCCCCCCACTGGCTTAAATGATAACTTGCAGAGGTTTTGTTTCTAATTCCTCATTCGTTTTCAACCCTAACACTTCATTGAAAGTGTCTCTGCCACCTCTAACCTACCTACATCGGTCAGAGTTCTCAGCTGAGAAAAATAGAAGACATTCTAGCAGTTTACACAGAGAAAGGAATGTATTAAATGATACAAGGTCACTTAAGGAAATTCCTGGAGGGCTAGACTCACATCTTGTTTTATTTCTTTAAGAGTACATACTGTTATGATGGGCAGTTTCTTCATTTATTTGCTTCCAATTAATTGTTGGTCTTCTCCTTTTGGAACATAAGAGCCGTGAGCAGGAATCTTGTCTGACCAGCTCCCTGCACCCAGGACAACTGATGGCATACATTAGGTGCTTAATAGGTATGGACTGAATGAATGGTTTAAACCTTAAAGGATAAGTCAAAGTTTGTAAAGAAGGAAAATAGGGACAGGCATTCTAATCTGAGAGAACAGAAGAGTGTATGTAATTAGCACTAAAGAATAAAACAGCTTGACACTTCGAGGAAGAGGCCAAATGTAGGTAGGCAGAGGTCAGGAGAGTCCTGTGTGCTGTGCTGAGGAGTGGGAACTCATTCCTGCGGGGAGTGAGGAGCGATTGGGAGGTTCTAACCAAAGGTGAAAGGAAATACACTGAAATGGGACCAACCTGCAGAGATAAAGACAACGGAAGGAGAAGGTACTAAACGTCAGGCTGAAGACCTTGGATCGGATCTGTTACAGGCACTCTTAAAAAGCCAGGTCATTATATGGGTTTGGCAAACACTGTGTAAGATGCATTGGGGTAGAAAGAAGCTAGAATCAAGGAGACTAATTAGGAGACGTACATATCCCAAACAACATGTCACTAGGGTCTAAACCAAGATGGTGTAATTTACAATGAGAAATAAGGAGCCACGAGACACTTTAAAGAACCAAGAGGATCTGGTAACAGATTGTGGCTGTTGGAGTCAAAGAAAATGACTGGGTTCTGGTGAGACCCCTTTTCCGGACTGCAGACTGCTGACTTCTGTTTGTAACATTCCCTGGCAGAAAGGGGGCTGGAGAGCTCTCTGGGGTCTCTTTCACAAGGGAGCTCATCCAATTCCCGAGGGCTCCATCCTCATGAACTAATTACCCCACCAAAGACCCCACCTCCAAATACCATCACATTGGGATTAGGGTTTCAACGTATGAATTTGGGGGGACACAAAATTTCAGCCCATGGCATTGGCCCTGACCCCCCCTCTTCTCCCCTGGCTCCTGCCTGTCCTTGGAGCCTGGTTCTCCAGCCATCTCTCCATTTCTGTGGTCTGTCTCACATCCTTCAGATACATTCACTTTCCACTCAAGTTAACCAGACTTATTTCTATTATTTGCAGCCAGGAACCCTGACTATCCCAGCACCTAATAAAGAGGCTTATAAAATAAGTCAAAAAACAAAAACAAACAAAACCCAAGATATTTGATTGTTACCTGAAGAACTTGAAGTGGTGAAAATAAAGAGAGAAACTTTCTTCCACGCATATAGTAGTTGCACCTATACTTTAAAAGGCTCCCTAGCAGAAATCCCTGTATTCAGAAGGAATGTTCACAAAAAGCAGCAGCTGGAATAATACTAAGATGCCAGCCCATCCTGCTCCAATACTCCTTATATTCCTGTGGTGTAAACCAGAGCAGTAATATCCAAGTCATTGTATGGAATGGATACTGATACATGCCTAGGAAAGAGCTAAGATGTAATTCAAAAGTCATAGAAGTCCCCCAGAGATCAAAGCTGGGCTGTTATATAGCAGCCAGGAGAGATAAATTGCTACAGAACATAGAAGTTAAATTCTTAAAAAAAAAAAAAAAAAAAAGGTGGGGGAGGGAAGGTACTTAATTGGTGCAGTATATGATGGGACACGTCTTCCAGGATTTAATAAAGTTCAGATTATGTGAATCAAATTGTGAGGCCATTTGCAACATCAAGTTACTAGACAGCGTTTTTCAAAATGACTCCTGTTACCAGGAAGGGCTGTAGCACAAAGGATTCCCTGCATTATCCCTGAAGGGGGTTCTGCTGGTCAGGAAGCAAAGCTCCTGGAAAACCTATCACATGTTATATATAAAATATGGGTTTGACGGTCCCCTCTAGCAGTGGGGAAAAGAAGAAACTTAGTGAACTTAACAAAAAAGCAGGTGAAGGTGACCACTTCTCATCATCTCCTGGTCCATCTCACACCTGGGTTTCTGCAATGGTTTTCTAATGTCTCCTTGTTTCGCTCTTATCCTTTATGGCTATTCTCATCACAGCAGCCAGAGTGATCCTTGTAAAACCTTTGATTCTAATCAAACTCTCCAATGATTTCCCACCTCACTCAGAAAAAAAGCAAAGTCCTTACAATGGCTTACAAGACGCTAATGATCTGTCAGTATCTCCCTACACACACCCATAAACCCACACATATCCACATCCACATCCACACACACACACACACACACACACACACACACACCTCTGACCTCACCCTGTGCTGCTCTCCCCCCTTGCTCACCTCCAGCTGTACAGATCTGCTTATTGCTTCTTTTTTTTTAAATTTAATTAATTAATTAATTTATTTATTTTTGGCTGCATCGGGTCTTTGTTGCTGTGCGCAGGCTTTCTCTAGTTGCGGCGAGCGGGGGCTACTCTTAAGGCGCTGTGTGGGCTTCTCATTTCGGTGACTTATTGCGGAGCACGGGCTCTAGGTGCGTGGGTTTCAGTAGTTGTGGCGCACGGGCTTCAGTAGCTGTGGCTCGTGGGCTCTAGAGCACAGGCTCAGCAGTTGTGGCACACGGGCTTAGTTGCTCCGTGGCACGTGGGATCTTCCCGGACCGGGGCTCGAACCCGTGTCCCCTGCATTGGCAGGCGGATTCTTAGCCACTGCGCCACCAGGGAAGCCCTGCTTATTGCTTCTTGAATAACACCAAGCTTGAGCTGTTCCCTCTGCCTGGAGCCCTCTTCCCCAAGATACCCACCTAACTTCTTCCGTCAACCTTCCTTAAGTCTGTGCTCAAATGTTATCTTCCTCACCAGCCCTACCCCATCCTCTCTATTTAAAATTGCAACTTGTGGACGTCCCTCGTGGTTCAGTGGTTAGGACTCTATGCTTCCAATACAGGGGGCATAGGTTCAATCCCTGGTCGGGGAACTAAGATCCCACATGCTGTGTGGCATGGCCAAAAGATAAAAATAAATAAAATCACAACTTTCTGCTCCCCTGCACACTCCTGACCTCTTTCTCATGTTCTATTTTTCCCTCATACGTGTCCTCTCCTAATACACTATATACTTTACTTATTGTTACATTGATTTATTATTGTCTGTCTTCTCCTCTTGAACCCAGTAAGTGCCACGTTCACAAGAATTTTGTGTATTTTTTCCTCTACTATATCCCCATAGCTTAGAACAGTATTTAGCATTTAGAGGATGCTCAGAAAATGAATGAATGTCTCAGGGGAGATATACAACCAGGCGGAGAATAGAGAAAGTCTTCCTCAGTTGTTAAAACTCTAAGCCACTGAGCAATGGGAAGGGCAGGGTGTAGACAAAATGTTTGGAAGAAACTTGAAAGGGGGAAGGATTCCTCCCTGCTCACATATTAGAAAACTATTTGAGGGGATTGAAAACGAGTGATGAAAGCAGAGAGTTTGGTGAGTTCTGGAGAGTGAAATCTATGTCTTGCCTTATGGACTCAGGCCTCCACACCCACGAGCGAGCAGAGCAGCAGAGAGAAGTACAGGACCAAAGACTGCCACGTGGACAGAAAGGTGGGAGGTCTCAGTGACAACCTGTGTCCCCAGATGTCCCCTCCCCAAACCTGACAGTATGTAACCAGTCCCTCCGCAAAGCCTTCATATGACCCTAAGAAAGTGAAGCGATCCCAAAAGACGTTAAATTTTCCCACCATCCCATTGGGATAAAAGTAGAAACCATAACTAAGTTGAGCTGTGTGAAAATAAAACTCTATTTCTGCATGCCAAAGCTCTAACCTGCCTCATTTTATTTTATGTCAAAACAAGCACTAATATTTTAAGGTATGAAATGAATTTTAAAGACATTTTGATCATGTGCCAGGCAGAGACCAATTTTGTCCCCAGGAGTCTGGGACAGGCACTCGGCTTCATCCTCTGCTGACCTTGTGTGCACTTCTGTAGGG
>NW_006799727.1:2436432-2437386 GCF_000442215.2 Lipotes vexillifer
AAATCAGAGAAGCATTAAACACTGCACACAGCTGAGTAATTGCCATGGCAACCAGAGGCCCATCACCTGAGCTTTATTCCAAACTGCTTTATCAGGAGTGAACTGCAGACAATCTCAGAAAATGAAAGATGGATATTCATATTCTCACTCTCTCTTTTTTTCCTCCTTTCTTGTGTGTTGGTACTGGAGTTCTAAAAGTGGCCCATCCCTTCTCGTCCTAAATTATTCTCAGTGCCTTTTATTTCTGTCTTTGATGTGCCGTCTGATTCATGAATGCTTGTGCTTGATGAGGTGAGGGATTGGGATAGATTTAGCATACAGCAGTTCCTTGGGTGCGACCCCGCGTGTCACATGTTGGCAAGGCTGGCAGAATGACGGTGTGTCTCTGAAGAGGCCACACTGGGGCGAGCACATCTCGGTCTGTTGAAGGGGATCCATGACCCTGTCACTCTACTGTCTGGAGGGGACCATAACCAAGATAGAAAAGTTGTCATGTCAGGCAGTTTCTGGACTTGGGGTGGTGTTAACGAATAAATGATGACTTGTCACCAGATCTTTGTGGGTTTTTTTCTCTCTGATCTATCGTTTAAAGTAGAAGGCAGTAAACATGAAATCATGTGAAATATGGTTCAGGTGATGGGTTCTCCCGTTGCTATGGTGATAAGTCAGCTATGAGTCAATGTCCCTTCTAAAAACAGTTCTACCACCTTCATAAGCCTAAGAATCGACTACAGAGCATGTCTAAAATGTTTATTCCTAGGACCCTTTATTCCCCAGGATCTGATTCAGAAGAGATAGATATAGGGCCCAGGAATTTGTGGGGTTTTTTTTTTTTTTTTTTTTTTTGCGGTACGTGGGCCTCTCACTGTTGCGGCCTCTCCCGTTGCGGAGCGCGCAGGCTCAGCGGCCGTGGCTCACGGGCCCAGCTGCTCCGCGGCCTGTGGGATCTTCCCG
>NW_006799727.1:2437407-2487463 GCF_000442215.2 Lipotes vexillifer
GCAGGCGGACTCTCAACCACTGCGCCACCAGGGAAGCCCAGGAATTTGTGTTTTTAAAAAACACCCTCTCCCCAAGCGGATTTTCTTTCTCGTATGGTCTTCAGAACACACTATGAGAAACAATACTTCCAAAAGCTGCCCCTGTGAGTAAGGTTAGTCTCCACCAGCACAGGTGTGGTGACATGCCAGCGGGTACCAGCTGATTTGGAAGCAGAAAAGCATGGCTGCAGTAGGGTCTGCTACTTAATTATGTGCCCTTGGGCTAGTTATGACCTCAGTTTTCTCATCTATATTTCCTTTATGCAGGGATACTTGGACTACTTATGAATGAATAGCTAATACAAAATCACTAACCCCTGAATATCAAACGTATGCAAGGGCAGGCAAAAAAAAGTTAATTCTAGTCTGGTTTGTATGAAAATAGACATCATTTTTTCAGAAACGTTGCAATAATGATTTTTCTCAAGTGAAAGGAAAGTTCAGTCTCCTAACTTGATGTTGAGATTGCGTAAGAAATGTGTTTTTATACCTCTGAGTCTCCAGGGCAGGTGTAATAAGAAGTAATATAGATTTTATGAAACCTTTTATTACTTTGCCTTAAGGGGATATACCTATACATTTTGGTGTGGAAGATGTAAAATCATTACATATATGGTTATATTGGGCTGCAGAGAAATGGATGGAACTGAATTAATTGTCGGAACTGAGCTAAATCTGTCGCTAATTATCCCTTGAAAAAGAACAACCTTATAGGTCAGTTATAACTTATAGACAAAATTATGGGTTTCAAACAGAAAAAAAAAAGAATCATGGAATTTTAGGTTGAAAAAGACCTAAGAGATCCTCTCTTCCATTATTTACATTCACAGATACTCAGAACTACCCAAATTATATTGTACTAGTTTTATCTTGCTGATTATAATGAAATAGATTTCCGTAGTATTCAAATATCTTTGCCATTCAGGTTTTATTTATTTGTTTGTAATTTCTTTGTTTTTTAGTATTTGGATTTGACTTCTATTTTTCAAACTCCATTTGGGGATTTTTGTTTTGTTTTGCTTTAGAGAATGGAGTCAGATGAAGAAAGTTGTTTGAAATAACAGAAAAACAAGGTGATACCAGGACTTTGGAAAAAAGAAAGAAAAACAATTTTTAAGGGATAATAAGGCTGTCTTAGTCACCTTGGGCTGCTATAATAAAACACCATAGACTGGGTGGCTTAAAGAACAGACATTTATTTCTCATAGTGCTTGAGGTTGAGAAGACCGAGATCAACGTGCCAGAAGATTCCATCACTGGTGAGGGCCGTCTTCCTGGCTTGCATAGGCTGCCTTCTCACTGTGTCCTCACATGGCAGAGAGAGAGAGAGAGATCTCTGGTCTCTCTTTCTCTTCTTACCAGTCCCATAGTGGGGGCTCCATCCTCATGATCTCATCTAAATTTAATTACCTCCCAAAGGCCCTATGTACAAATACCATCATATTGGAAGTTAGGGCATCAATGTATGAACTCAGGCTGAGCATAAACATTCCGTCCATAACAATGGCCTTGTAGAAAGAGCATTTTATGTGGCTCAGAAGACCTGAGCATACTGTTTCTTTTCTCTTGGCCTTCCCACAACATCTAATGCGACCTGGCTTAGGAATCATCTTCAGCTGGCAGATCTGGGTATCACCTTCCCTGGCCATTGATGATCTCAAGCCAGGCCTTTCAACATTCTGGACAATTACCTTATCTGAGACATAAAAGGGAAGGATTGAACACTCTGTATAAGTTCTCTGGCTTCCAAATGCTATGACTCCATGATCAGCTAGTGTCTAGCTTCTGGTAAGCCCTCCAAAATGTGACCAAATGAATGAATACATGGATTGGGTGCCTATGGAGAAAAAGAAATCCTCTGGCCTCTAGGAGCTTCCCGGATCCTTTATCAAAAGTCACAATTTTGAGATTAAAGAAATCATCCAGTTGAGAAGCACAACTGTTGAGGTAGATGTACAAAATTGTTTTAGTGGAAGATGTTTCCACTTCTTTCCTTTTAGCAATTGCTTTTTTACATAAATCCAAAAAGCAACACATTTTCCTGAATATCTGATAAAGCTTACTGTTTCTTTTCTCTTGACCTTCCTACACATCTAATGTGACCTCGTTTAGGAATCATCTTCGGCTGGCAGATCTGAGCATCATCTTCCCTGTATTTCATGCTGGTCTTGTCTGAATCACTGAGCCTCTTACAAACCCTGATATTTACCTAGATATTTACCATCAACACTCCATGCTTTAGTTAACTCAGTGCTTGAAACAACACTATATCATCTTCAGATGAGCTTTCCCACATTTTTTTGGTAAATAACTGTAAGAAAATGTGCCTATAATTGGTATTTGAGTTATGCTGAAGAAGAGATACACAGTATAATACAGTGCCTGGCATAGAGTGAGCCTTCAAGAAAGGTTTGTTGACCGAATAAATAACTGGCATCTAAATATTCTTACCAAGATATCTCTTTCCCCACTGCCTGCAAACATCCCTTCACTTGCTGGCCATTCCTGCCCCAGAACTTTGAGCCCATGTGTTCACCACAGACAAAGATGTGGGCCCCAATTTTACACTGATACTGCCATACCTCTAATAACCCTTATTCCTCCCAGCAGGCTTGTATTTCTGCCATGTGGACTTCACCATGAACATGGCCCTTGGCTGGCAGTGTATTCTTCCTTTGAGTCAGAGTTTTTCATCAAGAATATAAAAAAGAGAGTAAGGAAGAGGTTCATTTTCCCAGACCCTGTAGGGTGTGCAGCCAGTGCTTTTCCAATTTGCAGAAGGGAACATCAATCTCTCTTTTATTAGAATACCTTTCCTGTCATGGCCCAACATGCCCAAAGCAACGTTCTGTCCTATACAATCTACCAAGACTTTTGCTCTTAAAAGTACCTTAAAATTCTCTTTCAGAGAGGACTGGCTCCAGTAAGGTGATGGGAAGTAACAGACTTCATTCAGAGACTTAGACCATTCATTATACCCGTACACATCATCCCCTATGGTGGGTTAAATGGTGTCCTCCAAAAACTCATGTCTACCTGGAACCTCAGAAATTTGGAAATAGGGTCTTTGCAGAGGTAATTAGTTAAGATGAGGTCATACTGTAGTAGAGTGGCCCCTCAATCCAATAACTGGTGTCCTTATAAGAAGAGGAGAGGACACATACAGACACATAGGGAAGGAGGCCATGAGACAATAAAGGCAGTGACTAGAATGATGCAGGTAAAAGCCAAGGAATGCTGAGGATTGATGGCCACCTGGGAAGAGGCCTTCAGAGGAAGCATAGCCCTGCTGAGAACTTGATTTGGGACTTCTAGCTTCCAGCACTGTAGGATTCCCCAAATAAAATTATATTAAGGTAAGACAATATTGTTTTGCATTTTGTACCATGACACCACTGGCCATCAAAAGCTGGGACCATTGTGAAGGGAGGAGAAAGAGGAGGAAAGAGATCGAGTACACACTGGCTCAATAGAGAAGCACTGAGCTAGATATTTAGGATGTAAACATACATAATCTTATTTACTACCCAAATCCAAACCCTGTGAGATAGTTTATCAATTACTATGTTTTCAAGAATCAGACAAATGTAATAGATAAAAAAGGCAGTAAGGACATATGTATATTGAATAATAAAATAAATGAAATAGAACAAAATTATTTGTACATTAGAGAAAGAGAAAAAAAATCTGATATCTCTTATGTAGAGAATAGACATTTTTATGTCCATGAACACATATCAAATGTAAGGTAAGTCTCCCTGAGAATTTATAACCAGATGCCACAAGTCACAAGAAGAACTGTGAACAAAGAAACTGGCCATCACATAGGTATATCTAAGCAAGCATTAGCAACAGTAGTAACAAATGACTTTTTTGAGAGATATAGATACAAGGTGAGATTACAGTACTTGTAACATGTTACCACGTAAAACTGGAGGATTTTGAAGTATGCAGGGAAAGGATGGAAATATTAAATTTAAAAGAGGCTTCAATTGAGTATGTCTCTTAATATTAAGAATAACTGCTAAAGACACAGAAAGTGATTCTGAAACTTCCAGATCGGTAGAGGGAAGCTAAACGGGATATTCTCTGACTCTCCACAAGGGGAACTTTAACTCTTCTCTGCCTTTCAGTTCACACCACAGTGAGAGCGAGCCAGCCAATGGATTTGCTACTCCCCGTCCCCGCAGCTGAGGCAAGAGGGGTGGGGGTAGTGTCATGCCCTTTAAACGGTGTCTGTGGTTACGGAGCAGATTCTTCCCAGAGAGATCATGGACCTAAACAATATGCCTATTCCATGTGGTTGAGTGATGCTACTAATGTGAGCCCCCATGACTATAAAGATTGTCTCTGTATTAAAAGCAAATAGAAGATTTTGATTTCCCAAGAGGCACCTACACCACAACTCTCAGGATGAGATTAACTTGCAAAAAAAAAAAAAAAAAAAAGAATATGATGTCCTCCACTATACATACACCTACACACACACCTACACACACACACACACACACACACACACACGAATGCACAAAGAAACCACCCCACAGAACCCTGAAGGTGTAATCTGTGTGGCACCATGTGGGCAGAAATGGATGTGTGAGCGAAGCGAGCACAGAAAGTGTCTCCGAACACTTATTCATCCTCCCACTGCCTTCCAAAAACATTGTGTTGCATTTACAGCTTTGAAACTGTAATTAACACTTTTACTCATGGGAGAGTAGGTCCTGAGAATTTTAACAGGACATACTAGAAACAGATTCAAATCTCAATGAGCAATGGTTTACCAGAAGGATAAACCAAGTGCAGCCACCATTTCCTGGTCTCCTGGGAATCTGGAGACCAGCATGGGCGTGCGCCAACCTTTCTTTAAATCCCGCTGTCATTGTTGTCATATCCCTCCATCAGATTGGAAAATTAAACCCCGCCGAGTACAGCTCTAAGCAATACCACGGTGAAAACCCCAAAAGTCTATTTAAATAGACTAAAACCTTCCGGCTTTCTGCTCTAACTTCACCAGCCACTCTCATGGCTTTGGAATTTGCAAGAGTGGTGTCCCTTCCGAGATGGTTGTGCTTGGTTGTCCAGGTTCGTGCTGCTCACCGCATGACAGGCCAATAAGTAGACAAGTTGTTGGGACAGGGAATAGCGAGCAGACACAGAAGATGGTAGACGAGTGTCCCAAAGAACCGTCTTGCCCAGATGTGGATGTTAGTTTCTTTTTAGGGCAAAGAGGGGGAAGTAAGGCTGTAAAGTGAAAAGGCAATAAGCTGTGCAAATATTTCCTCGTTCCGGCCAGAGTCCAGAGGGGATGTGTTCGTTTCTTCTTTCCTGCAGCCATTCACAGCCATTCAAACACCCTAGTTGGGAGGTTTTCTGCGAGCTAAACAAAGGTATTTTAGCTTAAGCCTCAGGCATGGGAGGCAGAGTTCCCAGGGTTGGGCCATTATGTGTACTTTAAGCTATAGGCAACGTTCCTTTAGTGATAACTTGTAACAAAAGCAACAGAAAACAAAGGTAAAAGTAAAAGAAACAGATCCATTATGGAGTCAGGTTCGTTCTTCAACTGTTACAGCAGCTTTCAGTGTGTGAGCTCAGGGATGCGTGGAGCGGGGGTCCCCAAACCCCCAACTTTGCTTTGCACAGCAAGCAAAGCTTCATCTACCGCTCCCTGTCACTTGCATCACCTGAACCGTCCCGCCCCGCCGCCCCTGTCGGTGGAAAAATTGTCTTCCATGAAACCGGTCCCTGATGCCAAAAGGGTTGGGGACTGCTGCCGTGGAGCTCTCCTGGGCCCCAGGTAAGTCTCATGTAAGTCTGCCATGATGTCTGAAATCCCATGTGAAACTACAGGTATTTTACTTAGGAGGGAGAAACACACAAAGTTGTACACATTAGACAGCATATGGCATAATCTTGGAAGAAGATGCAGAAGTGGCAGATTTGGGTAAAAGGACATAAAGGTCCAGAACAGGAGGCGCTGCCGAACAGGACACGATAGAATCCTGAGCCCTGAGCATGGGGGAAACGAGGCTGTGTGAGCCAGAGGGGGAGGTGGGGACAGGAAGGTGCTAAAAAAGGCAAACCTCACCCACTTAATTCTACATAGAACTAGAAATAGAAGGATAGAGTGTCGGTACTGCTGGGGAAACCACAGGCTAAATTATAGACCTTTGCCCTGGAACAGCTGCTTTATGTGAAGATGTGAGAAATATATTATTTTTATATTAAAACAAATACAGATTTGCTTTGGGGATAATTGCAAAATCCAGGTGACTATTTTTTTTTTTTTTTTTGTGGTACACGGGCCTCTCACCGTTGTGGCCTCTCCTGTTGCGGAGCACAGGCTCCGGATGCGCAGGCTCAGCGGCCATGGCTCACGGGCCCAGCCGCTCCGCGGCATGTAGGATCTTCCCGGACCGGGGCACGAACCCATGTCCCTTGCATCGGCAGGCGGACTCTCAGCCACTGCGCCACCAGGGAAGCCCCAGGTGACTATTTTTTTTATTGAAGTATAGTCGATTTACAATGTTTCAGGTGTACAGCAAAGTGATTCAGTTATCTATCTATATACACAAATGTGTGTGTGTGTGTGTGTGTGTATTTTTTTTTTCAGGTTCTTTTCCATTATAGGTTATGACAAGATATTGAATATTTTTCCCTGTGCTATACAGGAGGTCCCTGTTGTTTATTTCTCTTACAGCAAAATTGAGAGAAAGGTAGTACAGAGATTTCCCATATCCCTCCTGCCCCCAGATGTACACAGCCTCCCTCATTTTCAGCATCCTTTCCCTTTTATATATAGCACAACAATCCAAACTATGACCCAAAGGTGGAAAGAGTTGAGGATGTGACGCTCTTTGATGGTAGGTTGGGGAACGTCTTTCAACGCACATCATTCAAACTCCAGTCCCCACACTTGAAAACTGGTTCCTATTGCACAGACTTGATAATTTGCACTATGTAATACATGCTGAGCCACGTTCCTTGGAATCCCCTTCTGAATTCCACAGACAACCTTGCTGCTGGCCACTCAGCCTGTTTATATGTTTTGTATGTGGTAGTGTGTATTTGTTAATCCCAAACTCCTAATTTATCCCTTCCCCTCTGCTTTCCCTTTTGGTAACCATGAGTTTGTTTTCTATGTCTGTCAGTCTATTTCTGTAAATAAGTTCATTTGCATCTTTTTTTAGATTCCATATGTACGTAATATCATATGATATTTCTCTTTCTCTGATTTACGCCACTTAGTATGATAATCTCTATGTCCACTATTTTAAAGAGAAAAACCCAGGAGGCTCCAACTTCAAATGTCCTGCTTATGGTGGACCTCTTGGGTGGTGACCTGGACTCAGATTTTCTCAGCTCAGTCACCTCCCCTCCTCTTGCTACTGAGTGTCACTGTAACACCTGGAAAAGCTACTTGCTGATGAGCTTCATGAATATGAAACTAAGAAGCCTTGTGCTGGGAAGCCGTATCAGAGCATAGCTCAGTACTAAGAACACAGGTTCTTTTTTTTGTTATTGAGCTGCATGAGCTGCTTGTAAATTTTGGAAATTAATCCTTTGTCAGTTGCTTCATTTGCAAATATTTTCTCCCATTCTGAGGGTTGTCTTTTGGTCTTATTTATGGTTTCCTTTGCTGTGCAAAAGCTTTGAAGTTTCATTAGGTCCCATTTGTTTATTTTTGTTTTTATTTCCATTTCTCTAGGAGGTGGGTCAAAAAGGATCTTGCTGTGATAGCTCAATAACAAAAAAACAAACAACCCAATCCAAAAATGGGCAGAAGACCTAAATAGACATTTCTCCAAAGAAGATATACAGACTGCCAACAAACACATGAAAGAATGGTCAACATCATTAATCATTAGAGAAATGCAAATCAAAACTACAATGAGATATCATCTCACACTGGTCAGAATGGCCATCATCAAAAACTCTAGAAACAATAAATGCTGGAGAGGGTGTGGAGAAAAGGGAACACTCTTGCACTGCTGGTGGGAATGTAAATTGATACAGCCACTATGGAGAACAGTATGGAGGTTCCTTAAAAAACTACAAATAGAACTACCACATGACCCAGCAATCCCACTACTGAGCATATACCCTGAGAAAACCATAACTCAAAAAGAGTCATGTACCAAAATGTTCATTGCAGCTCTATTTACAACAGCCAGGACATGGAAACAACCTAAGTGTCCATCATCGGATGAATGGATAAAGATTGGGCTCATATATACAATGGAATATTACTCAGCCATAAAAAGAAATGAAATTGAGCTATTCGTGATGAGGTGGATAGACCTAGAGTCTGTCATACAGAGTGAAGTAAGTCAGAAAGAGAAAGACAAATACTGTATGTTAACACATATATATATATGGAATTTAAGGGAAAAAATGTCATGAAGAACCTAGGGGTAAGATAGGAATAGAGACACAGACCTACTACAGAACGGACTTGAGGATATGGGGAGGGGGAAGGGTAAGCTGTGACAAAGCAAGAGAGAGGCATGGACATATATACACTACCAAACGTAAGGTAGCTAGCTAGTGGGAAGCAGCCGCATAGCACAGGGAGATCAGCTCGGTGCTTTGTGACCACCTAGAGGGGTGGGATAGGGAGGGTGGGAGGGAGGGAGACGCAAGAGGGAAGAGATATGGGAACATATGTATATGTATAACTGATTCACTTTGTTATAAAGCAGAAACTAACACACCATTGTAAAGCAATTATACCCCAATAAAGATGTTAAAAAAATAAAATAAAAAAAGAACACAGGTTCTTTTCAATCAAAGTTCTTGAGACATTTTTTTCTAACTGAAATCCTATCAGGGACTATAAAACCAAAGTAAGCCCGCTGTAAGCTTGCACAGGTCAGAATGCAGGGTTTGAAACACAGCCCGTTTCTGTCAGAGCTATTTGGGGTCTTCTGTTTCTTCCTTTGGAATCAATGAACATCCTCCATGCTTACTCAGTGTGATGTATCTAAAGATGTACTCAGACCCATTTGAGGTAACCGTGTTTCTAAACACAGGTCTCCTTTGCCTGGAAAGTTTAATGCATGCAGCTTTGCCTTTCAGTTCATCTCTGTGTTATTAACAGTCTGCGTGGTTGGGAAAGTGGAAATGAATGGTGTAGAAGGGAATAGAAGACCTGTTGTTAAGTCCCTAATCTGTCTCTTACCAGCTATGTGACTTTAGGTGGATCATTGTATCTCTCTGAATTTTGTTTTCTCATCTGGAGGATGGGGATATGAATTGCTGGCTTGCTAGCCCCGCAGGATTGCTGAGAGGATCAGAGAAGATCATGAAAGCACTCTGTGACCCGTAGAATTTGTGGAACCCATTCTGATGGGAGACATCTCATTGTTTGTGGACCCTCTGTTCCCTGTCACACCTCATTTCTCAAATTTGTGAGGAGCTACCAATTCGTCTTCTACTTTTGCTAGTTTATCTGTTCTTAACTGGTTGAAAAAAGATATCATGCCAGGATGCTGAAATTTCCAGCTATACCTTTTACTATCTAGGTATCCTTGGGCAAGTTATGTAACTTCTCTGAGGTTTTCACCAGGAAATTGGGAATCATAATAGTTAATGTGTAGAACTGTAAAGATTACAAGCAGCAGGCACTTGATACATAATAATTACTTATTATTTTGATGTCCTTTCTCCCCACCTCTGTTCACAAGTATTTCATGAGAGTCTCAAAAGATGGTCTAGATCCTTCAGTTAAAAATCCTCTCTCAAGGAGTCTGGGACACCTCTCATTGACACTGTACTGGATATCTCCCATTTGAGTTGTATTAATAGGTAGACTCTTTAATAGATATAGGGCTATTTAGGTTATCTATTTCATCTTGAGGGATCTTCTGTAGTTTGTGTCTTCTTAGGAATTTAGAGGTGAAAGTGCTCTTAGAAACCATGTAGCAAAGTGGTTCTCAAAATTTAGGGTACATCAGAATCCCCACAGCCTACACCCAGACACTAGTTGTAACAAATATTATAATGGAGAAAACTGTAGTAAGTATTAATGTTTTTCTTTCCCCCAAATTCCTGTTTCATGAAATGTTAAAATATCACATAACTCATAGACTCACTTTTGTGAAAAGACAGAAATCTTAAGAAAACTATTTGTTGCAAACCGTAATTAATGAAGCACCATCTGTGATATTCAGTGTTTTTTGCATGAGCTGTGACTAGGCTATTTTTTATGCTTTTTAGCACTCATGGGAAAGAGAAAAGTGTGTAACCAAGCAGAAGTGTGGCATGAACTATCTGATTGGCTGCATATGCAATGCAGTTGAGAGATTTTTGTCTATTATCTAGTGTAAATATATTCATTTTCACACTCTTCCGAGAAAACTTGATTTAAAATCTATATGCAACTCTATATTCTCCAACTAATCCTAAACATTGTCCCCAGGTCAATTCTTACAGAATACCTGCTTCCTTTTCAACCCTCAGGTAAAAACTCCTTAACTTGGGATTCAAAACCTTCTCTGTGCCAGTCCTTCCTGAGCCTCCAAATTTAGCTCTCATGACCAGCCTACTCCTGCTGCTACTGTCCAGCTCCCATCCAGCCAAATTCATGTTCTAATGGCCCCCAAAGCCCTGCCTGGAATGCCTCTCCATAGTCTATCTCTGCTCTCTGGTTGTCAAAATCCTACTGATCCTTCATCCAGTGATTTCTCCCATATGCTCTCAATCCTTGTTATTTAAAAAACATTTATAGATCTCTTAAACTCTTATAACCTTAAAGTATTTGGGAAAAAAAAAAGTATGGCACTTCAGTTAACTGTGATATATTTATTTTTTAAATCAGGTCTATTAAAGTATAATCTACATACGGTAAAACTGACTTTTTTGTAACAGTGTAGAATTCTATGAGGTTTTATGTTTTTTTTTTAAAAAAAACTTTTTATTGAGGTATAACTGACATACAGCAAACTGTAAATGTTGAAAGTGTAGAATGTGATAAGGCTGACATACATATACATTGATGAAACTCTTACTACAATTAAGATAATGAGGGACTTCCCTGATGGCACAGGGAAGAGTTAAGACTCTGCACTCCCAATGCAGGGGCCTGGGTTCGATCCCCGGTCAGGGAACTAGATCCCACACGCATGCCACAACTAAGAGTCCGCATGCCACAACTAAGGACCCGGTAAGCCACAACTAAGGAGCCCGCCGGCCACAACTAAGGAGCACATGTGCCGCAATTAAGGAGTCCATGAGCTGTAACTAAGAGCTGGTGCAACCAAATAAGTAAATTAAATATTTTTTTAAAAAACACATCATTAAAAAAAAAGATAATGAACATATCTATCACCCCCCAAGTTTCCTCATGCTCCTTCATAATCCTCATAATCCCTCCTACTCCTCCCTGTATCATCCCACTCCTCTCCCCAGGCAACCACTGATCTGCTTTCTGTCAATATAGATTAGTTTGCATTTTCTACAGTTTTATATAAATGGAATGATATAGCATGTGCTTCTTTTTGTTTGGCTCTTTTACTCAGCATTGTTATTTTGATATTCATCCATGTTGCACATATATCAATAGTTCATTCTTTTTCATTGCTGTATAGTATTCCATATGTGGATATGCCACAGTTTATCCATTCAGCTGTTGATGGACATTTGGATTGTTTCCAGTTTGGGACTATTACAAATAAAGTTGTTATAAACAGTCACGTCCAACTCTTTTTTTGAACGTATGCTTTCATTTCTCTTTGGTAAATACCAAGGAATAGGGATACCTAGATCATATGGGAGGTGTAAGTTTAACTTTGTAAGAAACTGCCAAACTGTTTTCCAATGTGGCTGTACCAATTTACACTCCCACTGCCAGAATATGATAGTTCCAGTTGCTCTACATGCTAACGAACACTTGGTATGGTCTCTCTTTTTAATTTTAGCCATTCTAATTTAATTTTAATTTGCATTTCTTTAATGAATAAACATATTGAACATCTTTTCATGTGCTTATTTGCCATCCATATAGCTTCTTTGGTGAAGTGTCCATTCAAATTATTTGCCCATTTTTAAATTGCGTTGTTTTCTTATTATTGAGTTTTGAGAGCTCTTTTTCTGGGTGCAAATTCTTTATCAGATATAAGGTTTGCCAATATTTTCTTCTAGCCTGTGGCTTGTCTTTCCATTCTCTTAACACTGTCTTTCAAAACGCAAAAATTTATAATTTTCATTATGTCCAATTTATCAATTTTTCCTTTTTTGGAGTGTGCTTTTGGTGCTATAGCTAAGAAACCTTTGTGTAACCCATACTCACAAAAATTTTCTCTTATGTTTTCTTATAAAAGTTTTATACTTATAGGTTATGTATTTAGGTCTATCATCCATTTTAAGTTAAATTTGTATACAGTGTGATGTATGAATCAAAGTTGGGTATTTTCTGTTGTTTTATTTTGTTTTGTTGCATTTGATATTCAAGTGTTTCAGCATGCTGAAAAGATTATCCTTTCTTCATGGAATTGCCTTTGCACCTTTGTTGAAAACCATTTTCCATATACCTGTGGTTCTATTTCTAACTTGCTTTTCTGTTCCATTGATCTATTTGTCTGTAATGATACTAATACCACCTTGTACCAATTATGGTAGCTTTAAAGTAAGCCTTGAAATCAGGTATGTTAGTCTCAGATTTGTTCTTTGTCAACATGTTTTGACTATTCTTAGTTCTTTGCATTTCTATATGAATATTACAACCAGCCTGTCAATTCCCACCCAAAAAAGCTGGGATTTGGCCTGGGATTGTATTGAACCTATAGATGAATTGGGAAGGAAATAACATATTAAGAATATTGAGTCTTCCAACTAATGAACATAGTATATCTCTCCATTTATTTAGGTCTTCTTTAATTTCTCTTGGCAATATTTTTAGAAGTCTTGTATATATTTTGTTAAATTTATCCCTAAACATATATTTTTGATGCTGTTATAAATGGTATTGACTTGTAATTTCAATTCCAACTGTTAATTGCAAAGATATGGAAATACAAATGATTTCTGTATATTGAGATTCTACCCTGCAACCTTGCTAAATTCACTTTTTAGTCCTGGTAGCTTTTTGTAGATTCCATAGAGTTTTCAACATAGACAATTATGTCATCTGTAACTAGACATTGTTTTATTTCTTTTTCTTGCCTTATTGCACTAGTTAGAACATCTAATATAATGTGCCTAGAGGTAGTGAGAGCCAGCAACCTTGCCTTATTCATGATCATAGGGGAAAGCACAACTGTATCAGTTTCTCACCATTGACTATATTAGCTACAGGCTTTTTGTAGGTGCTTTTATCAAACTGAGGAAGTTCCTTTCTATTTGTAGTTTGATGAGTGGTTTTTTAAATAAAAAATGGATGTCAAATGCTTTTTCTCAGTTTATTAAGATGATTTTTTGTTTGTTTGTTAATATGGTGACTTATATTGATTGACTTTTGAATATTTTAACAACCTTGCATTCCTGATACAGGAGCTTAATGTTATAAATTTTCTTCCAAGTACTACTTTAACAGATTACCACAATAATTTTTATGCTTTGTTTTCATTTTCATGCAGTGCAAAATAATTTCTAATTTCCGTTTCAATTTCTTCTTTGACCCTATATTGTTTAAAAGTGTGTTATTTAGTTTCCAAATATTTAAGAGGAGGGGTGTTGAGACAGCTTCCTGTTATTGATTTCTAATTTAATTCTATTATAGTCATAGAGCACACTTTGTGTGTCTTAAATCTTTCTAAATTTGTTGAGATTGACTTGATGACCCAGAATACGGTCTACTTGGACTTTCAAATTCTTGATGCTGTTATACTGGTACTGATTTATAATTTCAATAGAAATATATTTAATATGCATTTGAAAATTGTTGGGTGGAGTGTTCTATAAATATCAGGTTGATACTGGTTGTTCAAGCTTGCTATACTCTTACTGATATTCTGTCTTCTTGATATACCAATTACTGAGAGAGGTCTATTCAAATTTCCAATTATATTTGTGGACTTGTCTATTTCTCCTTGCATTTGTTTTTGCTTATGTCCTTTTGATGAAGTGACCCCCTTATCACTATCAAACAGCTTTTCCTATCCCTGGTAATATTCTTGGCTCTAAAATCTACTTTATCTGATATTAATGCAGAATTTCAGCTTTCCTTTCATTTGCATTAGCATGGCATATCTTTTCGTGTACTTTTTACTTTTAAACTATTCATGTTTTTATATTTAATGTGTGTGTTTTGTAGGTAGTATGTATCTGGGTCTTTTTTATCCAGTCTTAAAATCTCTGCCTTGTATTGGGGATAGTTACATTTAATTTAGACCATGCTATGGACAGAATTGTGTGCCCCCAACCCCCAACCCCTGCCAAATTCATATGTGAAACCCTAACTCCCAATGTGGCTATCTTTGGAGACAGACCTATAAGGAAGTGATTAAGGTTAAATGAGGTCATAAGAGTGAGGCCTTAATTCAATACAGCTGGTGTCCTTAGACGAGGAAGACAGGCCAGAACTTTCAGCCATGTGAGGACACGGCAAGAAGGCAGCCACCTACAAGCCAGGAAGAGAGATCTCATTAGGAACCTTGATCTTGGTCTTTCCAGGCTCCAGAGCTGTGAGAAAATAAAATTCTGTTGTTTAAGTCCATATAATACAATTATTGATGTGGCTAGGTTTAAATGTACTGTACTACTTGTTTTCAACTTGTGCCATCTCTTCTTTGTCTACTTTTCCCTCTTTTCTGCCTTCCTTTTCTTATTTTGATTTTTTGTTTGTCGTTGGTTTTCATTTTGAGGATACAGGGAGGTGCAGATACATTGTTGTGGGACTTCAGAGATAGGTGACACCTAATTAGGAAGCACTTCATGAGGCAGCTGGATCCGAAGGGGTCCTAAGCTTTGGACATACAGAGGTTGAGGTTAGGAGCATCCAAGGCTGACAGAAAATCACACCCCAAACCTCAAAGGTGCACTGAATATTCTGAGAACTAACATTTATGTTTGGCTGGCACAAAGGTGACATAAAGGACATAAGCGTAAAGGGTGGAACTGAAAGTACGTTTGAACCAAATGCTGGCAGAATGAAAATACCTGAGACATCAGTTCAATTTATAACAAACTCCATTTGATTTAAGTACTATATATGTTTTTTGAAATTTTCAAAAATTAATAACTTGCCTAGAGTCTCCTCAGCCAACACATAATTTTGAAAGTCTTTTCATGGGAAGAAAATGCACTTCTCTAACTTTTCCTTTGTTTACTCTGCCCCTAGCACCATAAATTATTACTTGCACCTGAGTTTTACCTATATATGTTTTCCCCTAGATAAGAAAAAAAAATAATGTCAGTCAAAATATAATATAGTAGGTAGCTCTGAAATATAAAATTAGTGAGAATGACCAAGCAATTCCTACAAGAAAAGTAGGAGTCTGCAAGTCTCTGATCTGGTAGGATAGCCTTTTAAAAAGCAAAAAGTCTGCATTACATAATATGAAACACTAAAACATCCGTTAAATTAAAAAAAATTTTTTTTAATTGAGATATAACTGACATACAACATTATGTTAGTTTTAGGTGTACAATGTAACAATTCAATATATGTATATATTTCAAACTAAGCAACATAATAAAGCTAGTTAACATCCATCATCACACATAGTTATATTTTTTCTTGTGTTGAGAACTTTTAAGATCTATTCTCTTAGCAACTTTCAAATATACAATATAGTATTATTAACGATAGTCACCGTGCTGTACATTATATTCTGATGATTTATTTATTTTATAACTGGAAGTTTGTGCCTTTTGACACCCTCCACTTATTTCACCCCACCCCTCACCTTCCTTTGGTAACCATCAATCTGTTCTCTGTATCTCTGTATCTATTGTTGTTTGTTTGTTTTTAAGATTCTACACATAAATGGAATAATATGGTATTTGTCTTCCCCTATTTACTTCACTTAGCATAATGCCCTCAAGGTCCATCCATGTTGTTGCAAATTGTGGGATTTCCTTCTTTATGGCTGACTAATATCTATATCTGTATATATCACATTTTCTTTATCCATTTATTCATTGATGGACACTTAATGTTTCCAAATCTTGGATATTGTGCATAATGCTTTGGTGAACATGGTGGTGCAGGTATATTTTTGAGTTAATGTTTTCATTCCCTTTGGATAAATATTCAGAGGTGGAATTACTGGACGTATAATAGTTCTATATTTAAGTTTTGAGGAAGCTCCATACTATTTTCCATAGGGGATGCCTCAGTTTGCATTCCCACCAATAGTGCACAAGGGTTTGCTTTTCTCCATAACCTCACCGACACTTGTTATTGCCTGTCTTTTTGATAATAGCCATAATAACAGGTGTTAGATGATATATCATTGTGGTTTTTGGTTTGCATTTCCCTGATGACTAGTGATGTTGAGCACCTTTTCATGTACCATTGGCTATCTGTATGTCTTTTTAAGAAAAATGTCTGTTCAGATCCTCTGCTCATTTTAAAATCAGATTGTTATTGTTTGGTTGGGGTTTTTTATATGAATTCTTTATATATTTTGGATATACGGTTTGCAATTACTTTTTCTCATTCAGTCAGTTGTCTTTTCATTTTTTCAATGGTTTCCTTTGTTGAGCAGAAGTGTTTTAGTTTGATGTAGTCCCACTTGTTTATTTTTACTTTTATTGCTTTTGCTTTTAGTGTCAGATTCAAAAAATCATTGCCAAGACCTATGTGAAGGAGCTTACCTCCTGTTTTCTTCCAGGTGTTTTATGGTTTTCAGGTCTTATATTCAAATCTTTAACCTGTTTTGAGTTAATTTTTGTGTATGGTTTAAGATAGTCGTCCAGGTTCATTCTTTGGCATGTGGCTGTTCAGTTTTCCCAGCACTATTTATTGAAGAAACTGTCCATTCCCACTGTATATACTTGCCTCCTTTGTCATAAATTAATTGACCACCTTTGTGTGGGCTTATTTCTGTGCTCTCTATTCTGCTTCATTGATCTATGTGTCTGTTTTTATGCCAGTACAATTTTGACCACTATAACTTTGTAATATAGTTTGAAATCAGGAAGTGTGATGCCTGCAGCTTTGTTCTTCTTCCTCAAGATTGCTTTGGCTTTTCAGGGTCTTTTGCAGTTCCACACAAATTTTAGGATTGTCCTATTTCTGTGAAAAATTTCATTGGAATTTTGATAGGAATTGCATTGACTCTGTAGACTGCTTTAGATAGTATGGATATTTTAACAATATTAATTCTTCCAATCCATGAGTGTGGAATATCTTTCCATTTATTTGTGTCTTCAGTTTCTTATATCAATGTCTTATAGTTTTCAGTACACAGGTCTTCCACCTCCTTGGTTAAATTTATTCCTAGGTATTTTATTCTTTTTATGAAATTGTCAATGGGATTGTTTTCTTAATTTCTCTGACAGCTTGTTGTTAGTGTATAGAAACACAACCGGTTTTTATATATTGACTTTGTATCTTGTAACTTTACTGAATTCACTTTTTAGTTCAAACAGTTTTTTTGGTGGAGTCTTTAGGGTTTTCTTTATATAATATTATGTTATCTGCAAATAGAAACAAAGTTATTTGTTCTTTTCCAATTTGGATGCCTTTTATTACTTTTTCATACCTAACTGCTCTGGCTAGGACTTCCAATACTATATTGAATAAAAGTGGCAAGAGTGGGCATCTTTGTCTTGTTCATCATCTCAGAGTATAATTTTTCAGCTTTTCACCATTGAGTATGATGTGAACTGTGAGCTTGTCATATATGCTCTTCATTATTTTGCAGTACATTCCCTCTATACTTACTTTGTTGAAAGGTTTTTTTTTTATCACGAACGGATGTTGAATTTTGCCAAATGCTTTTTCTGCATCTATTGAGATGATAATATGATTTTTATTCTTCATTTTGTTAATGTGGTGTATCACATTGATTCATTTGCCAATGTGAAACCATTCTTGCCTCCCTGGAATAAGTCCACTTGATCATGGTGTATTATCCTTTTAACATACTGTTGACTTTGGTTTGCTAATATTTTGTTGACGATTTTTGCATTAGAGCGATGATGGCTTAATATTGTTAAGATGGCAATAGTCCCCAAATCAATCTACAAGCTCAACAAATTCTGCTGAGGGAGGAGCTTCAACATAGTGGAAGAGTAAGACATGGAGATCACCCTCCTCCCCACAAATGCATCAGAAATACATCTAGATGTGGAACAACTCCTAAAGAACAACTACTGAACACTGGCAGAAGAACTCAGATCTCCCAAAAGGCAAGAAACTCCCCACGTACCTGGCCGGGTGGATGACAGGCTCATGGTGCTCCAGCCAGGCATCAGGGCTGTGCCACTGATGTGTGAGAGCCAAGTTCAGGACATTGGTCCACAAGAGACCTCCCAGATCCACGTAATATCAAACAGGGAAAATCTCCCAGAGGTCTCCATCTCAACACCAAGACCCAGCTCCACTCAACGACCAGCAAGCTACAGTGCTGGAAACCCTATGCCAAACAACCAGCAAGACAGGAACACAACCCCACCCATTAGCAGGGAGGCTGCCTAAAATCATAATAAGGCCACAGACACCCCAAAACACACCACCAGATGTGGACCTGCCCACCAGAAAGACAAGATCCAGCCTCATCCACCAGAACACAGGCACTAGTCCCCTCCACCAGGAAGCCTACAGAACCAACTGAACCAAACTTAGCCACTGGGGACAGATACCAAAAACAATGGGAAATATGAACCTGCAGCCTGGGAAAAGGAGACCCCAACCACAGTAAGTTAAGCAAAATGAGAAGACAGAGAAACACACAGCAGACGAAGGAGCAAGGTAGAAACCCACCAGACCTAACAAATGAAGAGGAAATAATCAGTCTACCTGAAAAAGAATTAAGAATAATGATATTAAAGATGACCCAAAATCTTAGAAATAGAATGGAGAAAATATAAGAAACATTTAACAAGGACCTAGAAGAACTAAGGAGCAAACAAACAGTGATGAACAACACAATAAATGAAATTAAAAATTCTCTAGAAGGGAACAACACCAGAATAACTGAGGCAGAAGAACAGATAAGTGACCTGGAAGATAAAATAGTGGAAATAACTACTGCAGAGCAGAATAAAGAAAAAAGAATGAAAAGAACTGAAGACAGGAACAGAGACGTCTGGGACAACATTAAATGCACCAACATTCAAATTATAGGGGTCCCAAAAGAAGAAGAGAAAAAGAAAGGGACTGAGAAAATATTTGAAGAGATTATAGTTGAAAACTTCCCTAATATGGGAAAGGAAATAGTTAATCAAGTCCAGGAAGCACAGAGAGTCCCATACAGGATAAATCCAAGGAGAAACACGCCAAGACTCATATTAATCAAACTATCAAAACTTAAATACAAAGAAAAAATATTAAAAGCAGCAAGGGAAATACAACAAATAACACACAGGGGAATCCCTATAAGGTTAACAGCAGATCTTTCAGCAGAAACTCTGAAAACCAGAAAGAAGTGGCAGGACATACTTAAAGTGATGAAGGGGAAAAACCTACAACCAAGATTACTCTACCCAGCAAGGATCTCATTCAGATTTGATGGAGAAATTAAAACCTTTACAGACAAGCAAAAGCTGAGAGAGTTCAGCACCACCAAACCAGCTTTACAACAAATGCTAAAGGAACTTCTCTAGACAAAAACACAAGAGAAGGAAAAGTCCTATAATAACGAACCCAAAACAATTTAGAAAATGGGAATAGGAACATACATATCGATAATTACCTTAAATGTAAATGGACTAAATGCTCCCACCAAAAGACACAGATTGGCTGAATGGATACAAAAACAAGACCCATATATATGCTGTCTACAAGAGACCCACTTCAGACCTAGAGACACATACAGACTGAAAGTAAGGGGATGGAAAAAGATATTCCATGCAAATGGAAACCAAAAGAAAGCTGGAGTAGCAATTCTCATATCAGACAAAATAGACTTTAAAATAAGGACTATCAGAAGAGACAAAGAAGGACACTACATAATGATTAAGGGATCGATCCAAGAAGAAGATATAACAATTGTAAATATTTATGCACCCAACATAGGAGCACCTCAATACATAAGGCAAAAACTAGCAGCCATAAAAGGGGAAATCGACAGTAACACATTCATAGTAGGGGACTTCAACACCCCACTTTCACCAATGGACAGATCATCCAAAATGAAAATAAATAAGGAAACACAAGCTTTAAATGATACATTAAACAAGATGGACTTAATTGATATTTATAGGACACTCCATCCAAAAACAACAGAATACACATTTTTCTCAAGTGCTCATGGAACATTCTCCAGGATAGATCATATCTTGGGTCACAAATCAAGCCTTGGTAAATTTAAGAAAATTGAAATTGTATCAAGTATCTTTTCCGACCACAACGCCATGAGACTAGATATCAATTATAGGAAAAGATCTGTAAAAAATACAAACACATGGAGGCTAAACAATACACTACTTAATAACGAAGTGATCACTGAAGAAATCAAAGAGGAAATTAAAAAATACCTAGAAACAAATGACAATGGAGTGTCTGGGGCCTGTGTTCCACAACGGGAGAGGCCACACAGTGAGAGGCCTGCAACTGCAAAAAAAAAAAAAAGAAAAGAAACAAGAAACATCTCAAATAAACAACCTAACCTTACACCTAAAGCAATTAGCAAAAGAAGAACCAAAAAAAACCCCAAAGTTAGCAGAAGGAAAGAAATCATAAAGATCAGATCAGAAATAAATGAAAAAGAAACAAAGGAAACAATAGCAAAGATCAATGAAACTAAAAGCTGGTTCTTTGAGAAGATAAACAAAATTCATAAACCATTAGCCAGACTCATCAAGAAAAAAAGGGAGAAGACTCAAATCAATAGAATTAGAAATGAAAAAGGAGAAGTAACAACTGACACTGCAGAAATACAAAGGATCATGAGAGATTACTACAAGCAACTCTATGCCAATAAAATGGACAACCTGGAAGAAATGGACAAATTCTTAGAAATGCACAACCTGCCAAGACTGAATCAGGAAGAAATAGAAAATATGAACAGACCAATCACAAGCACTGAAATTGAAACTGTGATTAAAAATCTTCCAACAAACAAAAGCCCAGGACCAGATGGCTTCACAGGCGAATTCTATCAAACATTTAGAGAAGAGCTAACACCTATCCTTCTCAAACTCTTCCAAAATATAGCAGAGGGAGGAACACTCCCAAACTCATTCTACGAGGCCACCATCACCTTGATACCAAAACCAGACAAGGATGTCACAAAGAAAGAAAACTACAGGCCAATATCACTGATGAACATAGATGCAAAAATCCTCAACAAAATACTAGCAAACAGAATCCAACAGCACATTAAAAGGATCATACACCATGATCAAGGGGGGTTTATCCCAGGAATGCAAGGATTCTTCAATATATGCAAATCAATCAATGTGATACACCATATTAAGAAATTGAATAATAAAAACCATATGATCATCTCAATAGATGCAGAGAAAGCTATCAACAAAATTCAACACCGATTTGTGATAAAAACCCTCCAGAAAGTAGGCATAGAGGGAATGCCTCTTACCTCAACATAATAAAGGCCATATATGACAAACCCACAGCCAACATCGTCCTCAATGGTGAAAAACTGAAACCTTTTCCACTAAGATTAGGAACAAGACAAGGGTGTCCACTCTCACCACTATTATTGAACATAGTTTTGGAAGTTTTAGCCAAAGCAATCAGAGAAGAAAATGAAATAAAAGGAATCCAAATCAGAAAAGAAGAAGTAAAGCTGTCACTGTTTGCAGATGACATGATACTATGCGTAGAGAATCCTAAATATGCTACCAGAAAACTACTAGAGCTAATCGATGAATTTGGTAAAGTAGCAGGATAAAAAATTAATGCACAGAAATCTCTTGCATTCCTGTACACTAATGATGAAAAATCTGAAAGTGAAATTAAGAAAACTCCCATTTACCACTGCAACAAAAAGAATAAAATATCTAGGAGTAAACCTACCTAAGGAGACAAAAGACCTGTACGCAGAAAAGTATAAGACACTGATGAAAGAAATTAAAGATGATACAAACATATGGAGAGATATACCATGTTCTTGGATTGGAAGAATCAACATTGTGAAAATGACTATACTACCCAAAGCAATCTACAGATTCAATGCAATACCTATCAAACTACCACTGGCATTTTTCACAGAACTAGAACAAAAAATTTCACAATTTGTATGGTAACACAAAAGACCCCACACAGCTAAAGCAATCTTGAGAAAGAAAAACAGAGCTGGAGGAATCTGGCTCCCTGACTTCAGACTCTACTACAAAGCTACAGTAATCAAGACGGTATGGTACTGGCACAAAAACAGAAATATAGATCAATGGAACAGGATAGAAAGCCCAGAGATAAACCCACGCACATATGGTCACCTTATCTTTGATAAAGGAGGCAAGAATATACAGTGGAGAGAAGACAGCCTCTTCAATAAGTGGTGCTGGGAAAACTGGACAGCTACATGTAAAAGAATGAAATTAGAACACTCCCTCACACCATACACAAAAATAAACTCAAAATGGATTAAAGACCTAAATGTAAGGCCAGACACTATCAAACTTTTAGGAAAACATAGGTAGAACACTCTGACATAAATCACAGCATGATCCTTTTTGACCCACCTCCTAGAGAAATGGAAATAAAAACAATAATAAACAAATGGGACCTAATGAAACTTAAAAGCTTTTGCACAGCAAAGGAAACCATAAACAAGACGAAAAGACGACCCTCAGAATGGGAGAAAATATTTGCAAATGAAGCAACTGACAGAGGATTAATCTCTGAAATTTACAAGCAGCTCATGCAGCTCAATATCAAAAAAACAAACAACCCAATCCAAAAATGGGCAGAAGATCTAAACAGACATTTCTCCAAAGAAGATACACAGATTGCCCACAAACACATGAAAGAATGCTCAACATTAATCATTAGAGAAATGCAAACCAAAACTACAGTGAGATATCATCTCACACCAGTCAGAATGCCTATCATCAAAAAATGTACAGGGCTTCCCTGGTGGCACAGTGGTTGAGAGTCCACCTGCCGATGCAGGGGACATGGGTTTGTGCCCCGGTCCGGGAGGATCCCACGTGCCGCAGAGCGGCTGGGCCCGTGGGCCATGGCCGCTGGGCCTACGCGTCCGGAGCCTGTGCTCTGCAGCGGGAGAGGCCACGGCAGTGAGAGGCCTGCGTACAGCAAAAAAAAAAAAGTACAAACAATAACTGCTGGAGAGGGTGTGCAGGGTGTGCAGAAAACGGAAACCTCTTGCATTGTTTGTGGGAATGTAAATTGATACAGCCACTGTGGAGAACAGTATGGAGGTTCCTTAAAAAGCTAAAAATAGGGCTTCCCTGGTGGCACAGTGGTTGAGAGTCCGCCTGCCGATGCAGGGGATGCGGGTTCGTGCCCTGGTCCGGAAAGATCCCACATGCCACGGAGCGGCTAGGCCCGTGAGCCATGGACGCTGAGCCTGCGTGTCCAGAGCCTGTTGCTTCACAGCAGGAGAGGCCACAACAGTGAGAGGCTTGCGTACCACACACACACAAAAAAAAGCTTAAAATAGAACTACCATACGACCCAGCAATCCCACTACTGGGCATATACCCTGAGAAAACCATAATTCAAAGAGTCATGTACCACAATGTTCATTGCAGCTCTATTTACAATAGCTAGGACATGGAAGCAATCTAAGTGTGTATCAACAGATGAATGAATAAAGAAGGTGTGGCACATATATACAATGGAATATTACTCAGCCATAAAAAGAAATGAAATTGAGTTATTTGTAGTAAGGTGGATGGACCTAGAGTCTGTCATACAGAGTGAAGTTCGTCAGAAAGAGAAAAACAAATACCGTAGGCTAACACATATATATGTAATCTAAAAACAAAAACAAAAAATTGTCATGAAGAACCTAGGGGCAAGACGAGAATAAAGAAGCAGACCTACTAGAGAATGGACTTGAGGACACAGGGAGGGGGAAGGGTAAGCTGGGACGTAGTGAGAGAGTGGCATGGACATATATACACTACCAAACGTAAAATAGATAGCTAGTGGGAAGCAGCCGCATAGCACAGGGAAATCAGCTCGGTGCTTTGTGACCACCTAGAGGGGTGGGATAGGGAGGGTTGGAGGGAGGGAGATGCAAGAGGGAGGAGATATGTGGACATATGTATATGTATAACTGATTCACTTTGTTATAAGGCAGAAACTAACACACCACTGTAAAGCAATTATACTCCAATAAAGATGTTAAAAAATAATAATAATGAACAAATTCTGTTAATGGGTATGAAGTTTCTACTGGGCATAGCAAAAGTGTTTTTAAATTGATTATAGTGATGGTTTCCTAACTGTGCATATGTTAAAAGCCATAAATGGTACACTTTAAAAGCAAGAATTGTGTGGTACATGAATATTATCTTTAAAAACTGTTATGTTAAAAAAAACAACAACAACTCTGGATTTGCTAATGACAGTCATTAATGACCTCAGCGAGAGCAGCTGAGTAGTGGTAGGGGTTGAAGACAGACTGAAAAGCGTCAAGAAACAAATGGAAGATGAGGAAGTAGGCAACAAACATCACCTGCCCTTTCAAGATGTTCTGACAAAGGAGATAAAGGAGTTCTAGAAAGGGGAAGGTTTACAGGGACTGTGATGTTTTAAAAAGGAGAAAGAGAGAAAATCCAGTAGAGAGAAAATGTTGGAGCCCATAGAAACTTGAGTTTCAAACACTGGAAGAAGATCTATCTTCTCTGATTTAAAACAGGAAAAATATTTCTTCCTAATATCTGTCTAAATATGACCTTTTCTTCCCTAAGATAATGTGGTGGCTTTCTCCAAGAGTTCCCATCATTTACATTTTACCAATTACTCCTTATTAGTCAGGATTCAGGTAATGGAAAGTATCACATTGCAAGAAATATAGCCTCCAAGGATTATAATTTAATCTTTATGTAATCCTTATTCTTTTATCTCCAGAATTGGGCTTTAATACTGAGGACGTAAAATGACAGCATCTCTCAAAAATGTTAAATTTTTAGCCAGCCAAAAAATAGGACTAAGGCCATCAATATGGAAGGATGTAAAACTGTGGTTATTTTCAAATCAATAGATAAACTTTTTCCCCTAATATCTGAGCCTAGATAACCATTTTAGAACTCTGGAACATATCCATGGATCATTCCAATTTACCTATTCCCTAGAATTTAAAATTATCCAGTAATGGCCTTTTACCAAAACTTAATTTCTGGGTTCATTATTTTCCAAGGCCGAGTCCTCCTGTGGTAGTTCTAAAATCTTTGTTATTTTTCTGAACGCTTAAATTCAATTCCAGCTAAAAGCTCTTGATGAAAATCCCTTGTATTGGTCTTCCCTGGTGGTGCAGTGGTTAAGAATCTGCCTGCCAATGCAGGGGACACGGGTTCGAGCCCCGGTCCGGGAAGATCCCACATGCTGTGGAGCAACTAAGCCCGTGCGCCACAACTACTGAGCCTGCGCTCTAGAGCCCGCGAGCCACAACTACTGAAGCCCGCGCACCTAGAGCCCGTGCTCCACAAAAAGGGAAGCCACCACAATGAGAAGCCTGCGCACCATAACGAAGAGTAGCCCCCACTTGCCGCAACAAGAGGAAGCCTGCACGCAGCAATGAAGACCCAATGCAGCCAAAAATAAATAAAAATTTTTTAAAATCCCTCATATTAATAAAGAGTTGGTGGTGGGAACTATAGTAATGTGTTATCTTTATTAATTTTCCTATTTCTAGGCCTTAAATTATATCCTGATGGGTGCTCTGATGCAGGGAAATACCATTCAGAAATGTAACAGAACAGTAGTACCATAGGGAACTGGTTCAGACGTGACCTTTTTGGAAAGGAAGAACGTCTAACCTCAGCAATTATTCATTGTAGGCAGCCTTCTTGCCATATCTCCCTTTCATCAGCTGGAAGCTCAATAATGTTAGTTTCGGCTGAACAATTTATATATGGATAGAACTCTTTTTTAATCATGGTAGAAGACAATTGTTAACCTTCCTGATATAGAAACGTTGGCACAGAAGCCAGAAGTTATACGGTCCAGAAATAATTTTGCTACAAAATATATGTAGCTTCTGATGCCGTGTTATGTCATCATTCTGCCCTTAGCCATCCTGACTCATTCTTTGCATTGGTGTTCACATTGAATTAACATAAATTCAAGACAAAAATCTCTCCATATCACCTTAGGAATGCTGGCTCATTAATTTTTTTGCTGTGTTAACAGTCCCTTATAATTCAACTTTACTAATGCATGTAACATTCATTTTAAACAATAGTAGCTTTATTTACAGGAGAAACACTAAGAGATTTGACATAGTAGTTAAGAACACATACTCCAGGGCCACACAGAAATCTGCTGTTACCCTTAAACCCATTCCTTTATAAATAATGTGCATTTGGCTCCCGAGTATGTGCTCTTAACCACTATATTAAGTGTGCATTTGAATCCCAGCTCTGCCATTTAATAGCTTTAGAATTTGGGCACGTAATTTGACTGCTCTGTGCCTCATTTTTTTCATGAGTAAAATGGGAGTAACAGTATTTCATAGGACTGAAATGGGAATTAAATGAATTACTCCATATCAAGAGCTCCAGAACAGTGCTGGGTACAAAAAACATCCTCAGTAAACGCTAGCCACTGTTATTAGTTCTTATTTTAAATTAACTAAGAAAATAATTCACAATATAAAATTTGAACCTAAATATTGCATACAGTGTTAGGAAATCTGATAGTGCTTGAGGAAATTCTCGCAAGCTGAACAAGCACTGGCGTATCATGGAGAACCAGGGGAGGTTCAAGCCTGAAGTGCAGGAGCAGGTCTTGTTTCCAGCCTTACCAACCAGCAGTGTGACTCTGGGCGTGGCCTCCTCCTGTCCCATGGAGTGATTCATCTACATAGTCTCTGAAATTACTTCCAGCCTCAAACAATCTATTCCTTGAATTCACATTTTTTGTGTTCTGTCAGCTAAGTAGTACTATTTGTATAATCTGAACAGAAACAAATAAATACCTGTAAAATAGTTTTCATAAAGTTAAAAAAGGTAAAGTAATATAGATAGAGCTCAAAGCCCAAAATATGAATGTGAGTGGCCTTGGCCCTTTAACGCATTTCGTTGTATGAACACTTCAATGAGAATTCCACTAAATACCGGAGAGGAGAGCCTGTCTAGGATTTTACAATGCACAGTATTGGGTCCAGCCTAACCTTCTCAGGGCTGACCACAGGGGGACTTCTGGCCTATGACTCCATTTCTAATCCTGATATTCTTATATTGACAATATGATAGCCCATAAATAGCTTCTCAGGAAAAAGCAAAATTGATCGTACATCATTTCAAATAAAATTAGAATAATGACTTGATTTCTAAGACTCCTGGACTTCTGGAAAACTTTTTTTAACTGAGATGACTGAAATAAAAACCTCTGAAAAATAATGGAATGATGGTGTTTTATACACATTTATTTTAAAGCATAATATATAAGAAAAAGTAGAGTGTCTCACAAAGCATTTGATAAAAAATAGCTTTAAGTACAATTTTTAATCTCTAAAGTCTCTACCAAGGATAAGTATATTCACTTTTAGTCATAAAAGTGCAATTTTGAAGGCAGATTTCAGACCTCTTAAGCTACATGATAGCTAATGGCCAGGACATTAAAAATGTGCATTTATAAAAATTTGAGGAAATTCATGAAAATGTTTTGTAAACATTATAAACAAACACCTACCATATAATGTGGGAGGTTTCATAATCTGCTTACAAATGCTTAAAGCCTGTCTTTTATAACATTATCTTATAAAGTTATTATTATAAAGTTTTAAACATTCTGGTTTAGATTTCCTTATGTCACCTTCACTAATATCAAGCACAGGTTTGTACTACACATATATATACACTACTTTTTCCCTTGAATAATGTTCCTCCCTAAGAATATCTTTAGTCTGAGGAAAACTCAGAGCATAGCAAAATGCTGCTTTAACTGCTTAATTAAATGTTGAGTGTCCACGTGATCTGGAAATGCTGCTTCAGACTTTTGAGCAGCAATGTAACTCCTCTGTAGATCTCCCATCTGTAAGAAAGACCAGACCAGAATAAGACCACAGAATGAGAACCAGAAAAAAAGACATATTATCTGCACAATGTAGAAACCCAAGGTGAATTGCTTGATTGTGCTACTTTAATTTAAAATTTTTTTCACCTAGATTACAATTCAATCTTGAAAAAATATGAGAAAAGTAAAATAACCAATTACATAAATAATTTCTGCTCTATTACAGTTGTCTAGTTATGAATTCATAGACCTGTGTTTTCTTTTCCTGTCACTGATAGTTATCATAAAAATAAATTGATGTCTGCATGCTAAAACAGCCAGCTCTGTAAGAAAACTATTTGTAATGTACCACAATGACATATTTTGATTAGGGTATTATCTTTTAGACAGAAAATTCAAGTAAAAACTATTGTATTTAAGATACAATAACATGCTCTGGGAGCTTTTAAATGGTTGCTAACACAGTAATGTTGGGCAGATAACCTGGTTTTAAAAGTTTATAAAGGACATATCTGATTTTCTTTTCTTTTTTTTTTTTCTTTCTTTTTTTTTTTTGCAGTATGCGGGCCTCTCACTGTTGTGGCCTCTCCCGTTGCGGAGCACAGGCTCCGGACACACAGGCTCAGTGGCCATGGCTCACGGGCCTAGCCGCTCTGCGGCATGTGGGATCCTCCCGGACCGGGGCACTAACCCATGTCCCCTGCATCGGCAGGCGGACTCTCAACCACTGTGCCACCAGGGAAGCCCGACATATCTGATTTTCAATAAACGTTGTGTTAAAGTCCAGTCCCCAAGAAAAACATACACAGTAACCGAATCCATCTGAATGTATCTTGATTCATGTATACATTTCTAAAAAGAGAAAGCTTTTTAGTGTGTACACACCAAAAAAAAAAAAAAATCTAGATCATTCACTTCTGGTAGTTTTTTGGTAACATGCATATGAATTAAAAACGTAAGCTTCCTTTTTTAAATCATAGCATTTCTTTTCAACATGCAATTTTCTCTTATGGAAATGTAGCCTTTGGCTTAAAGAAATATTTCATTTGCATTATATATTATTGAAATGTAATAACAGTCCTGAAAGAAAGTAATCAAGGCTTCTTTGTGGTTTAACTAAGTGGCAGCACAGTGCAGTGGAAAATATGTGGGAATCCTTGGGAGCTGGGCATGAATTCTGCCATGGGACTCCAGGGAAGTCTTTTAAGTTCCAGAAGCCCTGGGTTCCGTTAGAATATAAGCTGCATGAGGTAGAGGTTTCTGTGTTACTCATTGCTAACATCCTCTGTGCCGACAACAGTGCCTGGTACGTAGCAGAGGCTCAACAAATGAAACATCAGTTGTATGAAAAAATGAGTAGGGGAGGTAAGTGTTACCTACATCGCAGGGTTGTTGAGAGAATTAGTGGTTCAGAGAGCACCTGGAACAGTGGCCGGCACTTAACAAGCACTCAAAAATGACAACTTGTGAATAACAGCTTATTTTATTTTCAAAACAGAAATGAAAGTGCAAATGACTTCACATTCATGCTATGAAAAATGATTTTTATAATGTCTTTTGGTCTATAAAGAAAGAGTCTTTACATCAGCAAACATTTTTAGCCATTTCCTTATCCTCAAAACTTACCTTCCATGTTAAAAAGTAAGGTTTCCAAGTAAAAGTTATTAGATGACTTTTGTTTGTTTCCTCTTATTGTTAAAATGGCACATGATTCCTTTTAGCTCTTGTATGTTAACTGACTTGTAACGCAGTATCAACGGTTGCATTTTTCCCATATTGTTCATAGCTAAAACAGCTTTCACTAATATCCCTAATTTTACAGCATCACGCCAGACTTGATAGCAATATGACCTACAAATAATATACAGGATTTCCTTGCTGCAAATGCTAATTACTAAATCCTTCCCAAACCAGGAGTTAATGAATAGTTTTTCAATGATTAAATGTCATATTTGAAAACATAAAATAATTCTTCTGCAATCTATAATGGTGTTAAGTTTAGCTAATATTCAGTGATAAATATACTTAAAGTGTATTAAACTGTCCCTCAAAGTGAAGACATATGTGTACATCATAATTAAGCGATGAAAAAAATAATTTCTCTCAGGAAGTTATGGGTAGAATGTCCTTATTTTTATTTATTTTTTTTTCAGTACGCGGGCCTCTCACTGTTGTGGCCTCCCCCATTGCGGAGCACAGGCTCCGGACGCGCAGGTTCAGCGGCCATGGCTCACGGGCCCAGCCGCTCCGCGGCATGTGGGATCTTCCCAGACCGGGGCGCGAACCCGTGTCCCCTGCATCGGCAGGCGGACGCTCAACCACTGCGCCACCAGGGAAGCCCAGAATGTCCTTATTTAACTGTACATTTTTTAAAAGCAAGAAAGAAAAACAAACAGGTCAGATGATAAATTGACAAAGAAAGAGAATACCTTATCAGAAACTGTTGCAAAATTAAAATGCGGCTCATACATGTGGGGTGCTAAAGATGAAGCAGTTTGTAACAGTGCTCTTGCCTGTGTTAAAAAAAAAAAGAAAGAAAAGAGAAACCAAAGCTATATGAGCATATATTAGCACTGTATTTGTGATTTTTTTTTTTTTTTTGGTAAAAGAATACTTTACCCAGGATAGGACTTTAATAAACATAACCCTGTAATAAATAAGATGAATTCTTCATGAAATACAACTTACTGATAACCAGGAACTACCTATATCTTGCCAAAATTATATTAATAATAAAATGCTTCAAAATATGGAGAAAATGATGGAATCCAAAAGTTATGTGAGAAACACTGATCTTACAAAGTTTATATTTCAGTATGATGTACAACTGAAAAATAATGCTCTCAATGCTAAAAAGTCTTATTAATCTAGTTTTTGTTGATGTTGATTGATTTAGTAGGCTTCTAATTACCTGTTCTCTAATGCAACAACAAAAACCACCAGAAAACCATTGTAAATTCAAACCCCCAATTTCTGTGCTGGATGACACTGAGCAAGCATTTATTATACTGCTGACCTGAAAATGACAACTGAAGGCGGCTGAAAATGACAAGCTTTCTGTTCTCTAAAGTACTCAAAAGACAAAATTCACATCATTTTTTTGTCCCCTCTAGACTCAAAGGATCACACATTGCAGAGACCACTGAGAGACATGAGATGCCCGTACACTCATTGTTAAGATCACAAACTCCGCATTCCAAGCTGCCAAACAGCCTTTCAACTTGTAGCCAATCTTCTATGTATGACCCTGAGGACAAATTCTTTTATCTTTTTTTAATGGAAAATAAATAATAGTTTAAATAGGATGGTAGATATTAAATTTTGTTTTATGATTTGCTATTTTTTAAAAATTGAGTTATAATTTTTAATAATAATGAAACCTTTCACCAAAACATTTCAAATCAATTGTATGCTGGAGAAACTACAGTAAGTAGGAGGGAAAGAAAATCACCAACATGGAAACAGAGAAAATCATAAAGAACACTTGCTTCAAATGGACACAGGCAAAGTTCTATGACAGAACAAGTTCCCAGTTTAGAGTAGTTAGTTTTTGTTTAAAAAATACAAATCCATCTTATTTACTTTGGGAAAATTTTGTGAAACAAAGGCAGCATCCAGTGACGTTTCTTTGCTTGTTTTATTAAGTTTATCAACGTGCTTAGGAGACCAGGCTGGAGGTTAACATCCTGGCGTGCTGCTCACTGCGTCTGTGACCTTGGGTAGTTACTTACCCTCCTCTAGTCTGTTTCTTCATCTGTAAAACAGAGAATGTAATATCTATCGATGTTGATTGCCATTAATATTGTATGAGTGTATTCAGCATCTTAAACTTCCTGTTATGTAAATAATAACAGTAATAATAATACAATTTATTAAGCATCTATCATGTGCTTTTACTACACCAAGGGCTTTGCATGCACAATCTGCTCATCTTCACAAGGACACCTTCGGGTCAGTACTGTTATTACCCTATTTTATTTATTATCCACTCATTCCACCAATACTAAGCACCTACCAAGTGTCAGGCAATGGGTTTTTTTTGTTTGTTTTGTTTTTTTTCCGGTACGCGGGCCTCTCACTGCCGTGGCCTCTCCCGTCGCGGAGCACAGGCTCCGGACGCGCAGGCTCAGCGGCCATGGCTCAGGGGCCCAGCAGCTCCGCGGCACGCGGGGTCCCCCCGGACCGGGGCACGAACCCGCGTCCCCTGCATCGGCAGGTGGACTCCCAACCACTGTGCCACCAGGGAAGCCCCAGGCAATGTTTTTGATACTGAAAATATAGCAGTTAGAAGACAGAGAAGGTTCCTTCATGCAGCTAGCATTCTACATTCTACACATAAAGATGAAAATATCTGGTAAAATGATAAGTATTGTGAAGAAAAAAATAGTAGGAGATGTGATAGCACCTGAGGGCTCCTTTAGACTGATGTTCAAGCAGGTCTTTCTTAAAAGGTGGTAATTAAGCTAAGACCTGAATGATAAAAAGAAAAGAATCATTTCAGGATCTGAAAGTATTTTCCAAAGGCACTACAGTAAGAACAGGCACTGCCCAGCAGCAAGCAGCTAATGTTTCTGGAAGTCAGTAGTGAAGGAGTAGTGGCAAAAGATACAGTCTGGCGGGACCCAGAGGCTAGATTAGGTGGGGCCACGTGGCTAAGGTTTGAAGTTCATATTTTACTCCAAGTGCAGGGAGAAGCCTTTGGAGGATGCTAAGCAACGTAGTAATAAAATAATCTTGTTTTTTAAAAATATCCTCTAGGCTAGCGGTCCCCAGCCTTTTTGGCACCAGGGACCGGTTTTGTGGAAGACAGGTTTTCCACGGGCAGGGGTGAGGGAGCGGGATATGGTTCAGACAGCGATGCAAGCGATGGAGGCGTTGCGGTATGGCAGATGAAGCTTCGCTCGCTCGGCTGCTGCTCGCCTCCTGCTGTGCCGCCCGGTTCCTGACAGGCTTCAGCCCAGGGGTTGGGGAACCCTGCTCTGGGCTGCTCTGAGGGAGATGTATTATAGGGTGCGCCTACTTGCTGATGGAAGCGGAAACAAAAGCAAGAGCTAGGAGACCCTTGTAGTCACCCAGGCAGGAGATGAGAGCAGCTCGGAGAAGGGAGCCGGGAGGGGAGGACTGAAGAGGTGGGGGTAGAACTGACAGAGCTCACTGGACAGCACGGAGGCAAAGGGTGGCAGGGAAGGCACTCAGAAAAGACAGGTTTCGAGGGTGGGTCCTAGGATTTTGGCTTGAGCAGCCGGATGGCGGATGGGGGGCGGTGTGAGTGGCGGAACAGTTCACGAAGATAGGGAAGCCTGGGGAGGTGCAGATTTGTCCTAATAAAATCAAGTGTTCTATTTTGGATACTGAAAGGTTAAGTAACTTGTCCAAGGTCACACTGCTAATACGTGACAGAGCTGGGATCAAACCCAGGCCAGTCAGACTCCAGAGCTCATTTTAAAATTATAACGTAAAGAGAGCTGCACGTGGCAGCTTTTCTTTGAAGAAAGAAGACTGTCCACAGTAACCCAGTAGTTCACTGACCTGTTCGACATGGCCCTTCCGCATCTCCAGCACGGCCAGGTTGTTGTAGGCCTCTGCGTGGTTATTGTTGTTGACTAGAGCCAGCCTGAAGCACTGATGGGCCAGATTTGTATCTCCTATTCCCTACAAACGAAAAGCACAAACTCGTACACACAAATCCATTCACTTCCTCCTGCCACCTCCATCCTCCTTTCCTCATACAAATCTTTCGGCCACCACAGAATAAACAAGTACCAACACAGGAGTCAAGTGTGAATTGTACATAAGAGGATTTAACCTAAGAAGATAAAATGAGCTGCAGTGACCCCTAGCAATCTCCAAATTGCTACAAAGACTGTAACCAAACCTGGATTTCCAATATCTGAAAACTTCTTCAAACTAACATGTGGCTACCTTCTCTATTACAGAAATTACATTACAGAAACAACATACCACAGCCACATGTCCCAAGTTGTACCAGACGTCAGCTATCTCTTCTTCATTTTCAGCCAGAGAAAGGGCACGTTCAAATGAGGTCAGAGTCATATCATACTGCTGGGCATAGAAGCAACAGAGCCCCAGGTTGTTAAAAAGCTGGCAGTTATAGATACCCATCTGCAGGAGTCGCCTTTTGGAAAAAGAGCGCACAGAGTTTGGTGTCAGACCAACTTTATAAATATTAAGACATATTTTTTACAAAGTTAGAAATGAATTCACTTTATAATTTTTAATACCCTCCAAAGAACATAAAGTATTATAGTAAATGAAAAATATTTTAGAGCAAATACAAAAGCATGTCTTTTGTAATGGTACTAGTCATAGGAAATGCATCCAGAGGCAAGGTCAGAAATAACTTACATAACTTTTTTTTGCCCCAAAAGCTTTGTTAGAGAATCAAAATAATCAATAAATAGTCACATAAAGTAAAACCCACACATTTTTGCCTCATACAGCTTTGGTGTTTGTAGGTAAATTTCTAAGAGCTTCTAGTCAAATTTGAGGCCTGTGTTTAGCATTTACCGCCAAGTTTTCAGCTGAGTTGGATGCTGTTTTTGGTTATTTGTATTGTGTGGTTTAGCTGCATCTAACGACCTCCGATGAGCTTCTACTCAGGAAGACAAGATTGTCAGAGGATCCCCATGTTATCCACTTAGCTTTCACACTGCAGCTCAAGAACCTCATTTTGCTTCTATGTGTCATTAATCCCAAAGGATGAGAGTTCAAATAAGCATACGAAAATCACCCCAGCTGCCATGAGGAACCCATGAGCCACTGTGGGGGTAGGCGAGTGGAGTCAGCTGTATGTGCACAGGCTACATTCGTATTATTGTTTTATGCTTCAAAATATATTTGGAAAGAACTCTTGTCAGCTGCCAGTTATCTCCTTGTATACTACCCAGGGGCTAAAGAGGAAATGATAATTTAAAAATTAATTTCAGGAACCATCTATAGGATAAAATAAGTACGTGTTCAAAGAACCAGTGAGAATAATTTGTTTAGATTTTGAAAAAATATTTGGACAAGAGTTGACAATACTTCACAAAACCGGAATCCTGTTTAAGGTCCTCATCAGGATTAGGGCCTGGGGCCCACTGCTCTTTGCAAATCACATTAATATTTTACCTTCAGGGTCTTGATATTATGTACAGTGGTATTAACGGAGGCAGTGATGTGGAAGTGCTTCTAAGAACTGTTAACCTGTTATTGGCGGATAACAAAACGGCCAATTTATACAATGACAAGGTGTTAAAAACTCAGGCAATTATCCAGGTGTGTTTCTGCAAGATGCCAAATACTTGTGCATTTCCAAATTATTAGATATAGCTTTAATATTCATAAAACATCTGGGTGCTTGAATTTTTAGTCTCATATAGACATGGCCTAAACATTATTTCTCTACATTTTCATCCCATCTTTATTACTGTTGCATCACTATTTCATAGGAAAGCAGTTCTACAGATTGAATGTGAAGTGCACCTGTAAAACCGGAGGGCTACTTCTGGTTGATCAGAGTAAAAATGGTTGCTTCCAATGCATGCAATGGCTTCCACATGAGTATTGTCCTGTTTCAAAACCTCTTTGTAGTATTCAGTGGCTGATGAAATATTGTTCATTTCCTATTCTCCATCAAGACAGAAGAGCAATACTGTATTAATATTGGACAAGAAATTATTTTTATTCTGATTGGTTTAGATTATTTTATTCAATTAAATATTTATTAAGAGCCTACCATATGCCAGACTCTGTTCTAGGCCCTGGGGACACAATGTGAACAATAAGATAAAATTACAGTCGGCCCTCTGTATCTGCAGGTTCTGTAACCACGATTTCAACAAGCCACAGATCAAAAATATTCAGAAAAAAATTCCAGAAAATTCCAAAAAGCAAAACTTGAATTTTCTGCACTAGCAATTATTTATATAGCATTTACATTGTATTTATAGCTAGTTATATAGCATTTACATTTTATTAGGTATTATAAGCAATCTAGAGATGATTTAAAGTATACAGATGGATGTGGGTAGGTTATATGCAAATCCTACGCCATTTTATATAAGGGCCTTGAGCGTCCATGGATTTTGGCAACCAAGGGGTCCTGGAAGCAATCCCCCCTGGATACGGAAAGACGGCTGTACTGTCCTCAAGGAGGTTACATCTGGTAGGAAGACAAACAAATGAACAACTATCTAAGGGGAAGTTCTTTCAGTTTTTCACCACTGAGTATGATGTTAGCTGTGGGTCTGTCATATATGGACTTTATTATGTTGAGGTACGTTCCTTTATGCCCATTTTCTTGAGAGTTTTTATCATAAATGGATGCTGAATTTTCTCAAAAGTTTTTTCTGCATCTATTGAGATGATCATATGGTTTTTAGTATTCAATCTTTTGATGTGGTGTATCACATTGATTGATTTGCGAATATTGAAAAATCCTTGCATCCCTGGGATAAATCTCACTTGATGATGGTGTGATCCTTTTAATGTATTGTTGGATTTGGTTTGTTAATATTTTGTTGAAGATTTCTGCATTTCCTCTAAGATCAGGAACAAGACAAGGATGCCCACTCTCACCACTTTTATTCAACATAGAGTTGGAAGTCCTAGCCACAGCAACCAGACAAGAAAAAGAAATAAAAGGAATCCAAATTGGAAAGGAAGAAGTAAAACTGTCACTGTTTGCAGATGACATGAGACTATACATAGAAATTCCTCAAGACACCACCAGAAAACTACTAGAGCTCATCAATGAATTGAGTAACATTACAGAATACAAAATTAATACATAGAAATCTGTTGTATTTCTATACACTAACAACAAACTATCAGAAAGAGAAATTAAAGAAACATCCCATTTACCATTGCAACAAAAAGAATAAAATACTAGGAATAAACCTATCAAAGGAGGTAAAAGATCTATACTTGGAAAACTATAAGACACTAATGAAAGAAATTGAAGACGACACAAACAGATGGAAAGATATACTATGTTCTTGGATTGGAAAAATCAATACTGTTAAAATGACTATACTACCCAAGGCAATCTACAGGTTTGATGCAATCCCTATCAAAATAGCAATGGCATTTTTCACAGAACTAGAAAAAATAATTTTAAAATTTGTATGGAGACACAGAAGACCCTGAATAGCCAAAACAATCTTAAGAAAGAAGAACAGAGCTGGAGGAATCATACTTCAGACTATACTACAAAGCTACAGTAATGAAAACAGTATGGTGGACTTCCCTGGTGGCCTAGTGATTGGGATTCTGGGCTTTCACTGTGGTGGCCCGGGTTCAATCCCTGGATCCCTGGTCAGGGAAATCCTGCAAGCTGCACGGTGCAGCAGAAAACAACAACAACAAACAAACAAAACCAGTATGGTGCTGGCACAAAACCAGACAGACATATAGATCAATGGAACAGAATAGAGAGCCCAGAAATAAAACCAGGTACTTATGGTCAATTAATCTACCACAAAGGAGGCAAGAATATACAATGAAGAAAAGACAGTCTCTTCAATAAGTGGTGCTGAGAAAACTGGACAGTTACATGTAAAAGAATGAAATTAGAACATTTTCTCACACCATATTCAAAAATAAACTCAAAATGGATTAAAGACCTAAATGTAACACCAGAAACCATAAAACTCCTAGGAGAAAACATAGGCAGAACACTCTTTGACATATATCATAGCAATATTTTTTTGGATCTGTCTCCTAAAGCAGGGGTCCCCAATACCCAGGCCATGGACCAGTATCGGTCCGTGTCCTGTTAGGAACTGCTCCACATAGCAGGAGGTGAGCAGTGGGCGAGCGAGCAAAGCTTCATCTGCAGCTCCCCATTGTTCCCCATCATTCACATTACCACTTGAACCACCCCCCCGCCCCTATCTGTGGAAGAATTATCTTCCACGAAACTGGTCCCTGGTGCCAAAAAGGTTGGGGGCTGCCGTCCTAAAGCAAAGGAAATAAAAGGAAAAATAAGCAAATGGGACCTAAATAGACTTAAAAGCTTTTGCACAGCAAAGGAAACCACTGACAGAATGAAAAGACAACCTAATGAATGGGAGAAAATATATGCAACTCATATGACTGATAAGTGGTTAGTATCCAAAATATATAAACAGCTCATACAATTCAACAACAAAAAATAAACAACCCAATTAAAAAATGGGCAGAAGACCTGAATTGATATTTTGCCAAAGAGGACATTCAGATGGCCAACATACACATGAAAAGATGCTCAATATCATTAATCATCAAAGAAATGCAAATTAAAGCCACAATGAGATATCACCTTACACCTGTCAGAATGGCTGTCATCAAAAAGACCATAACTAACAAATGCTGGCAAGGATGTGGAGAAAAGGGAACCCTCGTACATTGTTGGTCAGAATGCAAATTGGTGCAGCCACAGTGGAAGACAGTACAGTGGTTTCTCAAAAAACTAAAAATACAACTACCATATGACCCAGCAATTCCACTCCTGAGTATATATCTGAAAAAAACAAAAACAAAAACACTAATTTGAAAAGATTCATGCACCCCAAAGTTCATAAAATTGCTAAAATATGGAAATAACCTAAATGGCCATCAATAGATGCATGGATAAAGAAGATGTGATTACACACACACACACACACACACACACACACACACACACACAATAGAATACTACTCAGCCATAAAAAAGAGTGAAATTTTGCCATTTGCAACAACATGAATGGACTTGGAGTGTATTATGCATAATGAAATAAGTCAGAGAAAGACAAATACTATATGATGTCACTTATATATGTAATCTAAAAAATACAACAAACTAGTGAATATAACAAAAAAGAAACAGACACAGATATAGATAACAAACTAGTGGTTACCAGTTGGGAGAGGGAAGGAAGGATGGGCAAGACAGGGACAGGCGATTAAGAGACACAAACTATTATGTATAAAATAAGCTACAAGAATATATTGTACAACACAGGAAATATAGCCAATATTTTATAACCATAAATGGAGTATAACATTTAAAAATTGTGAAACATTATGTTGTACACCTGTAACTTATACAGTATTGTATATCAACTATATCTCAATTAAAAAATTACATCTATTAAATGTATCACCAATTTCATCAATACTATTAGTATTATGAGAATGGTTTTGACCCTATAGACTCCTAGAAAGGACTTCCCCAGGAATCTCTGAACCACACTTTGAGAAATGTTGATAATCAGAATGATTTGGGAGCCTTTCTTCCCACTCATTCCCTCATTCCCATGAGGCAAATGAGTATGGCTGTCTCAGCCCCTTCTGGGTCTCTTTAGAAGTCAACTTTCCTATAAGATGCCTACATTCTCTGCCCTGCTGTGTAGAGCAGGCTCTCCTGGGTAGGGTACACTCATGTCTGTGACAGGATGGATTAGTCTGTGTAACTCAGAGGTAGAACAATATTAAGTCCTTTTGGTCATAATCTAGAGCCACATGCTCCAATTCTGCTTTTATCAATAATAAAATTAATGGTTTATCCTCCATTTGTGTGAATCTTGTATCTATTTTTCAGTTGGTTCTCAAATTGGAGAAACAGGAGTGTTATTTATTAGTCCCATAAAACCCTGATATAACATCCACAGATTGATCCAAACTCATGCTTTATATAATTTTTTCACATGCTTTATATTTGAAATTCTTATTCAAAGTGCTTCCAGGATTTGGTTCCTAAAGAGAAGAGGCTTTTTCATTCATTGCTTATAGCTGAAAAATAACTAAACTTTTTTCAAAACACAGGGATGTTGATACATTTGTTAGTTAACTCTGAGTTAATTTTCTCCTGAATTCTACACTGCTTTTATACACAACTATTCCACGTTCTTAATATTTTAAGAACATAAGAACCAATTGAAAAGTATAAAAAATAATTTCAATAGAAGTATATTTTCTATTTTTTGGTAAAACAAAAGCCTCGTAAAACTAAAAGGAAACAACAAATGAGCAACTTAACTCACCACCCTGTAATCCCCACCCCTATACGTACAATAAGTCCTTCCCTGACATGGGCTGTTTGTGTCCTCCCAAAATTCATATAGAAGCCCTAATCCCCAATGTGATAGTATTTAGAGGTGGAACCTTTGGGAAGTAATTAAGACATGAGTGTGGAGCCCCCATAATTGGGATTAGTGCCCTTAAAGAAGAGACACCTGAGAGATGATCTCTCTCTCCACCATGTAAGGATAGAGCAAGAAGGTATCCAGACCAGGAGGATCCCTCACTAGGACCTGAAATGGCCAGCACCTTGATTTTGGACTTCCTAGCCTCCACAGCTGTGAGAAATAAATTTCTGTTGTTTAAGTCACCCAGGTTATGGTATTTTGTTATAGTAGCCCAAGCAGACTAAGACTTGCTCCTTCCAAAGAATAATCTTCACACTCAGGATGTGACCTGACCAGTGAGCCTTAATGGCCCCATGAACCATGGGGCCCCCTGAACATGACTTATCTGGTTTCCAGGGCAACAGCACCCCACAGTACAAGGCTTCATGCAGTGTTACAGCTGCCAAACTTGGTGTATTAGTCTGCTTGGGCTGCCATAACAAAATACCATAGACTGAGCGGCTTAAACAATAGAAGTTTATTTTCTCACAGTTCTAGAGGCTAGAAGTCCAAGATCATGGCGTCAGCATGGTCGAGTTCTAGTGAGGACTCTCTTCCTGGCTTGCACCTTCTCACGGTGTCCTCTCATGAGAGAGAGAGAAACAGAGACAGAGAGAGAGGGCTCAAGTGTTTTCTGTTGTCTCATCTTATAAGGGCACTAATCCCATCACAAGGGCCCTATCCGCGTGAGCTCATCTAATCCTAATTATCTCCCAAAGGCCCTATCTCTAAATACCCTCACATTGGGGGTTAGGGCTTCAACATATGAATTGGGAGGTGGGGGGAGGGGACATAACTCAGTCTGAAACAGGTGGTAATGTCCAATTCAAAGAAGACTCCAGCCTCAATGGTCAATTGTTTCAAGGCTTTCAGTTCTCTAAAATTACTTTAGTAGTCTGTAACTGTTAATCCCATACTCCTAATTTGTCCCACTCCCTCTCCCCTTTGGTAACCCTAAGTCTGTCTTCTATGTCTGTGAGTCTGTTTCTGTTTTGTACACCTGAAATTAAGACAATATTGTAAATCAACTATACTTCAATAAAAAAGAAAAAAAAGAACATCTTAGAATGTTTGTATACTTGATAGATGGGCATGGACTTAATTTATGTAATCTCTAGGAATTTTAGACTGAAACTAACATGTTTTTGACAACCTTACATGCAGTTTTTCAAACTTGTTATTATAAAATACGTGTGATGTTAAATAAATTTAAATGCATGTTTAAAAATCTCATAAGTAATTACAAATCGCCTCCAAATGGCTTGTACCAATGTACACTCCCAGCAACAACGTTCATACATGACCTCTGTTCCTCCACACCCTTGACAACCTTAAATGCCACGGAACTTATTCATCTTTGTTAACCTGATTAAGTAAAAAATAACATTATTGTTTGAATTTTTATTTCTTTAATCATTACTGAGGTTAGACATTGAACACACCAGGTATTTACATTTCTTTTTCTGTGAATTGTGGATTCGTGTCTTTTGCCAAGTTTTCTTATCCTGTCTCTTGTCCTTTTATTATTGGTTTATGTGTATGAGTGGCTTGGGGGGGAAACCACCCTCCTGGGCTCAGGAGAGCTGGAGACACAGCTGTAGCTCGGGGATCCCTGGACACTGACTGTTTTCTCCTTCCAGATGCAATGAGCCTGTGCTGATGCTGAATTCAGTTCAAAACCCAGCGAGGCCCTGTGTTTATAAACATTCCCTTCAGAGGAGAAGCACAGATGGTTTGGTTGAGTTGTTCCAGATGTATGTTAACCAGCGCCGGTATGAAAGGGCAGCGGGGTAGCTGAAATGCAGCTGGGGTTTGGCTGTTGTCTCATCTCTGGGGGGGGACTTTACTGGCGTGGAGACGGTCAGCAGCCACTGTGTGGGCTGGAAGGACAACAACGGTCACACTGTGATCTCACCTCCACAACTGCTCTGAGGAAATACCGAGTTTCCGTGTTTACATGCTTGACCAAAATGAGAATTTATAAGTTTGTGTATGCACAGGTATGTGTCTATGTGTAATTCTCCATCAACTGGAAACCACCTGAAACCCAGCAATTGTTAAGCAATGTATAAACTGAGGAAATGAAAAGAAGCCCTTTTTTCTGTCCCAGGTATGGCAAATATGTGCCCTGTTTGATATTTTTACCTTTTTTTTGTTTGGGTTTGCTTTTATTGGTATTTTTGTTTTTACAATATAGAAAAGTTAACTTTTACGTTCTCAAATTTATCAATTTTTTTCTGTTATGGCTTTCTGACTTAGTATCATGCTCAGGAGGGTCTTCCCCATTCCAAGTTTATACAGATAATTCATCTGTATTTTCTTCTGGAACATTCATGGTTTTAAATCTTTGAGGCACCTGGTAGCAATGGGTTCTTTTAGTATAAGAAATCATTACTCATCCAGCTCTATTTCTAAACTATTAAATAACCCAATAATCCAATTGGTTTAATAGACAATCTTTAGCACATAAATTTTCATATGTATGAATAAACACAGATTCTATTTTTGTCCTTTAAATAATATCTTCAAGCATATAAATGTCACTTCAAGTGTATAAACAACCGTGGTATCATTTAAGTGATTTTATAGTAGCTGTTAGTGGTTATTTTTGAATCAATTCACAGAATATTAACTCTAATTAGATTTTTAGTTATTTAAAACAAAACTGCAAACAAGGAAGTGAATTTTGCGATGATCCTCAAACTCTGTTATACTTCAGAATCACCTAGTGAGCTTGCTAAGCAGACAAAAACCTACATCCCACCTTCCAGGACATCTGATTCAGAAGACAGAAAATGGGCCTCACTCTCAAAACACTCCCAAAGTCACTTCTATTCACAGTAAAGTTCAAGGACCACAAGAATAATATTTCCTAGGGTAATGTTTCTCATCCCAAATACCTTTTAACATAGAACAATTCAAATAAAGTTTACCATACAAAGATTTCCAGTGTATTCCTTTTCTCCTTATGTCTCAATGGATTGAGGGTTAATTACTGAAGTTTGTTCCTTAGCGTGGCAGCCTACACAACATATGCCTTAAGGGATTTCTGCATGTCTATCATACTTTTCTCTGCAGGGATTCTTTTCCTTTATTTATTTATTTTTTTTTATCACTTTCATTTTGGTCTTGTTTCTTCTAAATGAACATGTTGTGCTGCCTATTGTTCATTGCTTGTTCTGTACAGAAACTTGTTTAAAATGATTGCTAATTTTATTTGGTTGTGGTTTTAATTTTTCTTGGGGCCTTTTGTTTATTCATTTGAAAGGCAGGCCTTCATCTGAACTGTTCTATTCTATGTTACAAGGTATTTGAAATTAGAAACATTTAAATCCCTATCTCATACCATTCTCTATACTCTTCTATATGTCTGAAATACTTCATAATAAAAACTTAGTTTGACTAAAGCATACACTAAAATCTCTTATTCTGTTGGTAAATCACAGGCCAACAATCATAATTTTATAACTGTTACCCTTTATAAGACCCCAAGGGACTATGACCTTACTTAAGTAGCATACAACCTCAATTTTACAACTTTTTGAATGATATGAACCTTACCTCATAGATCCTGGCAATTCCACAAAGTAGGGCTACTTCTCCTGGAAACTTATCTAAGCCTTGTTTGAAAAGATTTAAAGCAGTCACAGGTTGATCCAATGAGATGTAAACCTAAAACAAAGATACATTTCGATAAAAGTACTGGTTCTTAAAATAATAACATTTGTTATGACAAGTTTATAATTATTGCTTAGTAACAAATTATCTCCTAGATATTACAGTAAAAACTTTTCAGAAATCTGTTGGATTAATTTCCAATAATGATACTATACTTTTATCTCCACATGTTGTATATGAAGCATTCATTCATTTATTCATTCAGCAAACACTTACTGTGGACTTACTATTGTCACAGAGACTGGCCAGGACTAGAAAAGAAAGGATCAAGGGAAAATCTTTCTAGGGTGGAACAGACATAAGTATATCTATAGGCTGGCACTAAAGACCAATTATGAGGCTGATTTTGAAGATGCTGGAGAAAGAGGGGACGACCCATGGAAGAAGGTCTGAGAAGGAGCAGCCGGGGAGAGCCTCTGGAGATGGCGGTTTGGGAGAAGGACCCTTGGAAATAGAGGAGAAACAGAGTTGTAGGGTACAGGGTCAGGGAGTTGAGAGGGTTGGCACTTGATAGTTTCTGCTTAATTAGCAACTGGAACATTAGCGTGGATAAACCATATACTTATTAGGAATTTCTAAAATAAGAGAATTATAGTTTTATGTATAGAAACATAAGATTATGACATTTTTTTCTTCATGACCTTGGATCCTCTGTTTCTTCCTAAACATTCAGATTGTGCTTTGAAGAGGCCCAAATGGATACACAGAAAACTGCTTGCGGTATTTACTGCTGAAGTATGAGATTAGAGGGAAGGGTATGGATGAAAACTTTTCAATTATAACCTTATATGCTTCTGAACTGCTTTTTAAAATATAGTAAGTATATAATTCCATATACTAAGTAATATAAAATATTTAATAATTTTTAAATTAACAATCTAAAATTTTAAGAAATAATGTGGTTCCTAAAATCTGCTTCGTCTCTATTACTGAGCAATAATTCCTTCACATATTAAAGAAAATAAGTAAATTGTACCTCTATATAGTCATGCAGGCAACACTGGATTTAAACAAATCAATTTATGAAAAATTGGTCAAATTAGAACTATTAAATATGACTCTAGTCATATTTAACAATAGTTAAAAAGTACTTTTTTTAATCACGTGGCAAGTGATTATCAATTAAGATGATTATCAATTAAGATGATAGTCAAATACTGTGACCTGAGTTATAATTTCAAGCTGTCAGAAGTTTACTATGATGTTTAGAAAACTCTTTAAGAATTTTAACATATAATGTATAGAAGATACTTAGAACCAGATAGTTTCAAATATTTCTGAAAAACCACTATAAACATACTAAGATTATCACAGTAAGTTTATATGGGAGAACTTCCATTTTGTTTCCTTTTAGTATGCAGACGTTAATACCATATTTTTTTTAATTTTATTTTATCTATTTTTTATACAGCAGGTTCTTATTAGTTATCCATTTTATACATATTAGTGCAATACCATATTTAGAAAGTAGTAGCACTTCCTTTAATAGCTCATCTTCTTTTCAACCTCCTTTACCACACTTTTTTTTTTTTTAACCACACTTCTTAGATTTAAAAAATTCTTAAAGATATAGCAAGATGATATCCTAACCACCACTTCAACAAATGTTTCTTTAAAGTAGCCTTGGTGAGGGTAAAGAAGTAACTTTATTCCAATACTGAAAATTCTAGGTGGCCCTTCATTTCTGTTGTGGTTTGTGGATGGCACTACAGGGCAGTGAGTCAGCTCTGGAATCAGAAATTCCTGGGTTTGAATGCTGGCAAATAGCCAAATGAGCTTGAAAATCTTAGTTACCCTCTTTAAGTCTCCCTTTCCTTAAGAGTACAAAGGAAATGTTAAAATCTGCCTCGTCATGTTGCTATGAGGGTTAAATTGCATATGGAACAGACCCGATAGAATACCCTCCCACTGAGTAGGTGCTCAGTAAATGGGAAATATTGTTTTTGTAATAATGGCAGAGCCAAAAAGTGAAGGACCTACATAAAAACAATCCCTGCTCTCTATAGTCTGCTTAGGTGGGAGACAAGTGTGCTGCAGAAAAGTGCCTCTCTGGGGCTTGTTACCCATGGGGGTAGTAAGCCTGTGGCATTTTCTTCTGTTCTAATGGGCAATATTTCAAAGGTGTTGTCTTATTTTTCACGGCAATCAATTTTTCCTGAGATGGGTATTCTCCGTATGTTCTCACCTTTTCCCTTATTATTAAAAAAGAAAAAAAAACAAAAAAAGTTAAGTCTGAACACATTAACTTGTCAAATATTCCTACAGAAACTGGTAACTCTCCCCATGCACTGTCAGAATTTAAACATTTACCCTGAGAAGACAAATTCCACTCAAATTAAGAATACTTACTTTTGCCAAGTAGAGAAATGTATCTACCATTTCCTGCTGCTTCAGGGCTGATTTAAATTGTTTTTCTGCTTCACGATACATTCCTAACCTAAGAACAGCCATTTAAAAAAATCAGACATTCAATTTAAAATAAATACTACAGCATTTATTCATACCTTGAGGATATGAATTAGAGACAAATTACATCTGTAAGAGTAAGCATGTAGCAAAGAAGGTGATGTTATACACACATACATATTAACATGTATGTTTATATAGTTTAGGAAGATTCCTGTTTTCCCATATTCACTGCCTAATGCTTAAATGGTATGTAAAGAGTTTGTCTGAAGCCTAGTCACAGCAGGACTAATAGCTGCCAGGGAGCAAGGTCACACCAGTTCACCACCCAAAGAGCTTATGATCAGCTGACATATGTCACATGACCTCAATAAATGCTTAGAGCCTCCATTTTATCGGAAGAACTGAAGATGACATTTCTTTGAAAACATCTGCTTTGAGATAAAAGCCCATTTTTTTAAAGTGAGGTATAACTGACATACAACATTATATTAATTTCAGGTGTACAACATAATAATTTGATATTTGCATATATTGCAAAATGATCATCACAGTAAGTCTAATTAACATCCGTCACCATACATAGTTACAGACTTTTTTCTTGTGATGGGAACTTTTAAGGTTTACTTTCTTAGCAACTTTCAAACATGCAATACAGGATTAACTATTGCTGCAATGCTGTATGTGACATTCCCATGACTTGTTTATTTTATAATTGGATGTTTGTACATTTTGACTCCCTACACCCATTTGCCCACCCCCTACCCTCCAGCTCTGTCAACCACCAATCTGTTCTCTGTATCTATGAGCTTTGTTCTTTATTTTTTTAGATTCCTCACATAAGTGAGATCATACAGTATTTGCCTTTCTCTATGAGATTGATTTCACTTAGCATAATGCCCTCAAGGTCCATCCATACCATCGCAAATGGCAAGATTTCATTCTTTTTCATGGCTGAATAATATTCCATTGCATATATACATATATATACACACATACATATATATATATTATATATATATTTCTTTATCCATTCATCTGTTGATGGACACTTAGATTGTTTCCATATCTTGGTTATTGTAAATAATGCTGCAATGAACATGGTGATGTAGATATCTTTTCTTTGAGTCAGTGTTTTCACTTTCTTCAGATAAATACCCAGAACTAGAATTGCTGAAACATATGGTAGTTCCATTTTTAATTTTTTGAGGAAGCTCCATACTGTTTCCCATATGGCTGCACCAACTTACATTCCCACCAACAGTGCATGAGGGTTCCCTTTTCTTCACATACTACCAACACTTGCTATTTCTCATCTTTTCAATAATAGCCATTCTAACAAAGGTAAGGTGATATCTCATTGCGGTTTTGGTTTGAGTTTCCCTGATGGTTAGCGATGTGAGCACCCTTTCATGTACCTGTTGGCCAGCTGTAATGTCTTCTTCAGAAAAATATCTATTCAGAGCCTCTGCCCATTTTTTAATCGGATTTTTTTTTTTTTTTTTACTATTGACTTTCATGAGGTTTTTTAATATATGTTAGATGTTAACTCCTTTTGGATATATGATTTGCAAATATTTTTTCCCATTTGGTAGGTTGCCTTTTCATTTTGTTCATGGTTTTCTTTGCTGTGCAGTAGCTTTTTAGTTTGAAAAAGTCTCACTTGTTTATTTTTGCTTTTGTTGCCTTTGCTTTTGGTGTCAAATCCAAAAACTCATCACCAAGACCACTGTTAAGGAGCTTACTGCATGTTTTCTTCTAGGAGTTTTATGATTTCAGGTCTTATATTCAATCTTTAATCCATTCTGAGTTAGTTTTGTATATGGTGTAAGATGGTGGTCCATCATTCTTTTGCATGTGGCTGTCTTATTTTCCAACACAATTTATTGAAGAGACTGTCCTTTCCCCATTGTACATTCTTGACTTTTTATAAATTTTTTAAATTAATTAATTAATTAATTTGTTTTTGGCTGCATTGGGTCTTCGTTGCTGTGCGCGGGCTTTCTCTAGTTGCAGTGAGGGGGGCTACTCTTCGTTGCGGTGCCTGGGCTTCTCGTTGCAGTGGCTTCTCTTGTTGCAGAGCACAGGTTCTAGGCATGTGGGCTCCAGTAGTTGTGGCATTCAGGCTCAGTAGTTGTGGCTCATGGGCTCTAGAGCACAGGCTCAGTAGTTGTGGTGCGAGGGCTGTTGCTCCTCGGCATGTGGGATCGTCCCAGACCAGGGATCGAACCCGTGTCCCCTGCATTGGCAGGCAGATTCTTAACCACTGCGCCACCAGGGAAGTCCCTCTGTTGTAAATTAATTGACCACATGTGCATGGGTTTGTTTCTGGGCTCTGTATTCTGTTCCATTCATCTATGTGCCTGTTTTTATGCCAACAGCATACTGTTTTGATCCCTATAGCTTTTTTTTAAATTTAATTTTATTTATTTATTTTTTATGCAGCAGGTTCTTATTAGTTATCTACTTTATACAATCCCTATAGCTTTGTAATTTGGTTTGAAGTCAGGGAATGTGATGCCTCCAGCTTTGCTTTTCTTTCTCAAGGTTGTTTTAGTTCTTCAGGGTCTGTTGTGGTTCCCTACAAAGTTTAGGATTGTTTGTTCTATTTCTTTGAAAAATGCCATTGTAATTTTGATAGGGATTGTACTGAATCTGTAGATTGCTTCAGGTAGTATGAACATTTCAACAATAATAATTCTTCTAATCCATGAATGTGAAATATCTTTCAATTTACTTATGCCTTCATAAATTTTTTTTATCAGTATCTTATAGTTTTTGGTGTATAGGTGTTTCAACTCCTTGGTTAAATTTATTCCAAGTTATTTTATTTTTTGATGCTATTGTAATTGGGATTGTTTTCTTAATCTCTCTGATAGTTTGTTATTAGTGTACAGAAAGCAACAAATTTCTGTATATTCATTTTGTATCCTACAAATTTACTGAATTCACTTATTAGTTCCAATAGTTTTTTGGTGGTGTCTTTAGGATATACTATATATAGTATCATGTCATCTGTAAACAGACAGTTTTACTTCTTCCTTTCTGATTTGATGACTTTTATTTCTTTTTCTTGCCTAAACTTCTCTGGATAGGACTTCTAATACTATGTTGAATGAAAATGGTGAGAGTGGGCATCCTTATCTTATTCCTCATCTTAGAGCAAAATCTTTCAGAGTTCCACCAATGAGTATGACTTTAGCTGCAGGCTTGTCATGTATGGCCTTTACTATATTGAGGTACATTCTCTCTAACCCGCTTTGTTAGGAGTTTTTATCATAAATGGATGTTGAATTTTGTCAAATGCTTTTTCTGCATCTACTGAGATAATCATGTGATCTTTATCCTTCATTTTGTTAATGTGGTATATCACATTGGTTGATTTGCATATATTGAACCATCCCTGCATCCCTGGAATAAATCCCACTTAATCATGGTTATGATCTTTTTTTTTTTTTTTTTTTTTTTTTTTTTTTTTGGGCCTCCCCCGGTCGTGGCCTTCCCCGTGGCCGGACGCGCAACCTCCGCGGCCACGGCTCACAGGCCCAGCCGCTAC
>NW_006799727.1:2487489-2525658 GCF_000442215.2 Lipotes vexillifer
TCTGCGGCATGTGGGATCCTCCCGGACCAGGGCACGAACCCGTATCCCCTGCCCCGGCAGGCGGACTCTCAACCACTGCGCCACCAGGGAGGCCCGGTTATGATCTTTTTAGTGTAATGATGTTGAATTTGTGCTAATATTTTGTTGAGGATTTTTGCAACTACGTTCATCAGTGATATTGGCCTGTAATTTTTTCTTGTGGTGTCCTTGTTTGGTTTAGGTATCAGGGTAATGCTGGCCCCATAAAATAAGTTCAAAAGTGTTCGCTCCCCTTCTATTTTGAGAAACAGTTTGAGAAAGATTGGTATTAATTCTTCTTTGAATGGCAGAATTTACCTGTGAAGCTCTCTTGTCCTGAATTTTTGTTTGTAGGGAGTTTTTAAATTACTGATTCAATCTCCTTACTAGTACTTGGTCTGTTCAGATTTTCTACTTCTATGACTCAGTCCTGGAAGATTTTATGTTTCTAGTAATGCATCCATTTCTTCTAGGCTGTCCACTTTGGTGGCCTATAATTGTTCATAGTAGTCTCTTATGATCCTCTGTATTTCTGTGGTATCAGTTGTAATACATCTCCTCTTTCATTTCTGATTGTATTTATTTGAGTACTCTCTCTTTTTTTCTTGGTGAGTCTAGCTAAAGGTCTGTTAATTTTATCTTTTCAAAGAACTAGTTCTTGGTTTCATCAATCTTTTCTACTGTCTTTTAAATCTCTATTTCATTTATTTCTGCTCTGATCTTTGTTATTTCCTTCTTTCTGCTAACTCTGGGCTTCATTTGTCCTTCTTTTTCTAGTTCCTTGAGGAGTAAAGTTAGGTTGTTTATCTGAGAATTTTCTTGTTTCTTGAGTAGGCATTTGTTGCTATGAACTTCCCTCTTAGGATGGCTTTTGCTGCATCCCATAAGTTTTGGTGTGTTGTATTTCCATTTTCACTTATTTCAAGGTATTTTTTGACTTTGCATAAACCCATTTTTAAACTCTAAACAATTTTAAGGTAAACAGTAATTGCCACTTGAGTAAAACAGCTGTACCATTTTATTATTCTATAAACATTTTCTTTTCCTTTTTTTGTATCTAGTCTATGAACTTCAGACTTGTTCCTTGCCTAAATATAACTGTCCTGATGTCAACACCCACTTCTTCCGCCCAGGGAAATGAAATCAATCATTAAAGCGCACTTCAGCCTGTCCTTAATAGATCTGTTGGGCTTTCTCATAACTACTCATCCCCAGACATCTAAGAGCTACTTAGGCACTTTACGATAATGCTTTTGTTTTGTAAAATAAAGTCAAAACAACATACAATATGGTCCATTATGTTACTTTCATTCTTGAAAGAATAGCTTTGTTCTTTTTTCCTAACCCAAGCCTCAAGTACTGGCATGGCTATACCCAGCTATTTGGGTATAGCCACACCAATGGACAATGTGGGACAATGAGGTTAAAAGTGACCCCAAAATCTGGCCTAAAGTTAGAGGATGTGTGATGTAGTAGAAGCCCCTACCGCTTCAAAGGTCCCACAACTTTTACAAGGAGTATTCATAAAATGTTATCAGAGAACTCTGAAGTTCTGAAGAACAGCTTTATATTTATATACAAAGCTTCAACTGAACATTTAAGTCTTAAACACGTGGCTGAAGTTCAGTCACTGAATTCCATGAACACCTAATTATCCATGAGAGTCTGTATATTTGTAACTAAGTTGTCTCTTTCGAAAAACGATTTAAAAGGGATTACAATAAAAAGATACATGTAAAATAAGAATATGAAAACAGATTTATTAAAAAAACAATGGAGAATAAACAAATTAAAAAGCAAACAAGCAATCAGAGCTACTGAACCACCTGGAAACCAAAGAAAGGCAAGAAGAATGAGTCGTATGTGTTTTATTACTGTACCCTTAAGAGATCATTTCTTCTAGCCCTATCAAAAAGGAATTTATCACATGGGTTCCTGTGCAAAGGAAATGGAGTGGCCACCATGTGTAAAGAAAGTCTAGGAATAATGAAAACATCAGTCAAGTTCACAAACACAGGACAATATCAAAGAATCAGAGTCCAGAGATGATCTCCACCAACTGCCAACTTTTTCTCTCCAATTTAATTCAATAAACATTGTCAAGGATCAACACTGCCAACTTCTCTCCAATTTAATTCAATAAACATTGTCAAGGATCAACTGCATGCACATTTAATGATGGTAAGGAGTTGCAAAAATGAAGATAACAACCATGTTCTGAAGGCACCAGTAAAGATTGAAACAAAACGTATTTTAAAATAAATTTAATTGCATTATGGCCAATGAGAAAAAAAAAGTGTTTTGAGAGCACAGAGGAGGAGCAAACTAAGTTTCAGCGGGGAAGTAACAGGCAAGATTTTGACAGCTAGATAGGATGGGGTGGGGGTGAGGGAATATCTCTGATGGAAGCAAACTATCAGCATAAGCACACAAGCAGGAAAGTACACAGCATGTTAGGGGAGTGCTGAGTTGTTGGGTTTAATTGAAAAGGAAAACTCAACAAGGAATGAGAGAAGTAACAGAAAAGTGAAAAGCTGTAGACTGGGACAAAATCATGGGTGCCACACTTAAAATCCAGACTTCATTTCAGAGATAATGGAGATTAACCAAAGAATCCAACAAGAGCTGTTTTTTTTGCAACAGTTACTCTGACAGTGGGGTATACAGAAAGGATTGATGGGACAAGAAAATGGAGGCAGAAAACCCAGATAAGAACCTAATGTAGCAATTCAAACAAATGACACTAAAAGCCAGGATTAAAGCACTGGAGTGGGAATGGGTAGCAGTGGAGCAACTGTAAGAGCTACTGAAGAGGAAGAACCAGTAGAACTTAATGATCAGGAGCAAAGAGACAGAAGTCAATATGGGGCTACATCCTCTGGCAATCCATCCTTGACCTTTCTCTGGGCTCCCATTGCACCCTGCACTTGCTTCTATCAAAATGGGAACCACATTTATAATTGTTTCCTGTTCTCTCTCCTCCATTCAACTGTAAGCCATTTGAGCGAATGAATAAATGAATGAATGCTGAATACATAATAAGAAGCTATTAAGGAACATAGGAGAACAATAATTGACAAAATATACTCATTTAAATGCCATCTCATATGGATGGCAGAAGGAATCCAAGTTGTGCTTTTCTCTCATTATTATAGATTTCTGAGAGTTTTGCTTAGAAGCTCAAGATTTCAAGCTTGTCTTCAGAAATTATATTCATAGGAGTTTAATGTTATAATGGTCCAAAATTACCTTTTAGCAGAAAATGCTTCCTCAATCTAACAGTAGGAGAAAATACTTCAGAGTTCTATGTGAAATATCTAAATGGAAAATAGTCTTAATTTCAATAGTAGAAGAATAAGCATCCTTTTTATTCTATTTATATATTTCCTTTTCCTCACAGTGTTTAACTAATAACTAAAGTTAATAACCATCGAAGGATGCTCACAGTACCTAGTCTACCTTGTTTTTGAATAATAAAAGACATATTTATCTTTATAAAATATAATTGTTCATTTTCCTCTATTTTTCAAATGCTCCAAGTGCATTTCAATATCAAGCAATCATTTCAGATCCTATTTACCAGTTGCTATATAATATTCATAAATTATTATAACTTTTTTAATCTCTCAATTAATTTGCTTAAAAATGTGTTTAAACATTAAGTGAATTAGTGTAAGACTATTTAGATCCTAGAGAAACACCATGGGATTGTGCAAATAGTAAAAGAACTGGCATCGGAAAGCTGAGCTCAAATTCTTGTTCTGCCACATACTAGCTACATGAATTTGGGAAAGTCACTTTATCTTTCTGAGGCTCAATTTCTCTCATCTGGACAAAGGGCTAATAATAGCAACTATATCCAAAGTGCCGTAAGATTTAAGTGAGATAATGTAATGTGTGGACAAGGCTATCTCAACTATAAAGCACTTTACAGATGTGAGGCATCAGTAGAAATAAAAACTTGATGGGGAAAGAATCTAAAAAAAAAAGTGGATATATGTGTATGTATAACATTCACTTTGCTGCACACCTGAAACTAACACAACATTGTAAATCAACTATACTCCAATAAAAATTAAGAAGGAAGGAAGGAGGGAGGGAGGGAGGAAAGACTTGAGAGCCAAGAGGAGTGGAGTGAGAACCAACAGACTCGATTCTAGTCCCACGTCTTTTACTGACTAGGTCCTGATGCAAATCACAACCTCTCTTTGGCCTCAGCTTCCTCATCTGAAAAGGAGTGTTGGATGTGACGGTCTCAAAGTTTTCCCTTCCCAGCTCTAAAATTTTACTTTTCTAAAGGTGTCAGTTCTTAGTGCCATCATGTGATTGCTAAGTAAATGCTTCCTCACGTAAGCCAAAGACACAGTTCTCCTTTCTTCATGAGGAAATCTATCCCCCAGAAAAGGTTACCAGATTTGAGACTCTAAAATATGTTGCTGCTTCTAAGCCTTTTCCAAATAATCAAAATTTTACCTGTAGTAACATTTTCCAATCTGCACTTTCCACCACCAGTCCTTGTACTGAGAATGCTCTGTGGAAAGGGCAGCCAAATCCAAAGCCTTTGAAAAGCAATTCATTTTAGATTAGGATTTTCTTTTCTAACAATAAACAGAAACAAAAAATAATGAAATAAACCATATAATTAGCATCAATCAAAACATGCATTAGAAATCAGACAGAAACTCAAGCTGCTCATGTCTCCAGATGGCCCCACCAATCTTCCCTAAATAATCAGTTCCAGACCAGAGGACCGACAGCAGATGAGAAGTAAACAGTGATCAAAGGGAAGCAGATGTACAGTCTATTTGAATACAATTTTAATATACAAGGTACGAAAATGGTATTTAAAAATCCGTCAGTTTTTACCCTCTCCCAACCAAAATGCCTCCAAACCCAGGGGAGTCAAGCCTTTACCACGTAAGGCAGGCCCCACTTTAACGACAGGTGTAGAGAAATAGAGAAAGATCAAGTATGCAGATAGAAAAAGGTTTGAAAACAGGGTCATGAAGAAGAGTGAAAGGAGCTGGGGTACTTAGGTAACTGCCGTCTTTTAACAACCATCATTCCATTATTCTGACATTACCTTACATGCCAGTAATTCTAAAGGTCAGACTTTCCTTCACTGCAGACTGAAAAAGATCTTCTTAACTGCTTTTGCATTTTACACGTGTTTATCCCTTTCTCTCTAACGTCTTCTAGTTTGTTCCTTCTAGTGATTATTTAAGATCAGACAAGAGACATCTCATTAGGAATTAGGATTCTATACCAAAAAAGTGGAAACCATTTGGACAAAGAGGAAAGTAAATCAATCTTTATACAAATTCAAAGCTCACAGAAATCTGAAGCTCATATAAAGATTTGGTGAATAAAAACTCAGGTTATTAGTTTTAAAAGAATTCTGATTTTTTAATAATACTTGTTATTCTTTCTCTTAAGGTTGAAAACCTTTTATTCTTTAGTCAGTGTTAACATCATGATGATATCCAACAGCTCAGTTAAAGTAACTCTTAGATTTTCAGTTCTATAATCTCAGAATGCATCCCATATTATTGCCCATTTCTTAATATTAACTCTTCTCTGAAATGAATGCCAGGAGATCTCCTTGAATCTCCTACTGCAAAATAAATAACTTTCCTGGTGTTCCCCATCTTCCCTCACTCCAGGGGAGACTTCTAAATATGCAAACTATTTATAAAGGAATGGTGTCACCATGCTGAGGTTCTAAAGGACTTGAAAAATCAACACCTCTACTTGAAAGCTATGGAAATTAAAAACGCTACACACTATGTTCGTATGCTTATTTTTCTTTTTTTCCCCAAGCAAGAGGTAAAAATGGAAGTGAAAAATGAAGAAAAAAAGTATAATTTCAATTATCATTATCTCTGGAAATACCAGAAAACCATATTTCAATCAGCTCAGTTCAGGAGTAAATTGTAAATATCTGAATATATTCATTTTAACTTAATCCTTTAAAAGACCTGTTCCAGTGAATAGATCAGATTCACTTTCATGTTTAATATAACAGACCTTCTATTTTTCAGAAAAATGTCATTCTAAATTTTTTTTACACATTCTAATTTTTCCAAGATTAGACTTAGTGCTGATTACAGGCTGCTGATTTTGCTTTCAGATATGGTTCCTATGTAGGACCCACATGTTTGTCTAAACCAATTAAGGAAATTAATATGATTACTGATGTAGAATAAAAATGGTTAAAAAATTACATATTAATGATCACTCTTCATTTGAAGACTGGGGCTGCACTAGACAAAACCACTTGTGACTATTTCAAATGGACTCTAAATTCCCTGAGGACAGGCATCCACTTCATAACACATCTCTGTTGTTCTGTAATGTCACTGTGTGGTTAGGAGGCCCTCAAGAATTATTTGTTGACTGAATTAATTCTATTATTTACTTCTGACTTACGTTGAAAATAACTTAAGAACCAAACAAAACTGTCATAGTAATAAGATTCGTAATTAAAAGCTATTAACATTTTAAAATTTTAAAGAGGTTACAGAGAGCTATATTTCTTTAAAGTCTTCCCCAGTTTTTCAAAATAAATTACTATATACTTATATTTAAGGATCTTTGAATAAGTCAATCAATCCGATATCTAGATATTAATAAAGACCTAGAAGGTCATAAATAAAAGGCGTAAGTTTATAAAAGTCCATAAGAACAGGGAACCTTGGCAGATCTCGACAACATGTTTGTGAATACATCCAACTTCCTAAGTAATAGTGCTCCAACCTCTAAAGTTTAAAAAACAGTCATCCTTTCACTATTGTTAGAGTTGTGACAACTTCAGCATGACAAAATTAAAGAGCATATGGAAATAAAGATTCCAGAATCACCAACCCACATGCCCCTTCAGTTTGTCAATATTGCCAATACTGCCCCAAGAAGGGAGAGGAAGGGAGGAAGTTATTAAGAACTCAAAGGCAGAAATACAGTTTTCCATAGAACAAATTCTATTTTTTTCAATGTAGCTGAAAAAACAACATTCTTCAACAAAATTATGTAAATGCCAAGATGCAGAACAACATCTTCAAGATGAATAAAGACATCATCACTATGACCTATAAACAGCATATGATCTGTCAACTTTCTGAACCCATTGCCTACAACTCTTCCCCTTCAAAGACCTCACTCCAGCCACAGTGGCCTCCTCACTGTTCCTTAAACAATCCAAGAATGCTAATATTCAGGGCCTTTGCAGTTAAAGTTCTCTCTGATTTACGTGCTCTTCCTCCACCTAACCATATGGTTTGTCTCCCTTCATACAGGCCTGTGTTTAAATGTCTTTTCAGAGTGGACTTCACTGACCACCTCCCAGCCCATATAAAAGGACATCTTCCCCCATGTCATCTATTCTCTTACCTGGTTTCCCTGCTTTATTTTTATACTGCTTATCCCATGACATTTTATATATTTTTAAGTTTGCTAACTGTCTCTATTCCTTGCCCAACCAGAACGTAATCTCCAAAAGAGTAGAGATTTTTGTCTGCTTGCTTCACTCTGTAATCTCAGGGCCTAGAACAGTGCCTGGCACATTGTAGTGGCTCAAAATATGTTGGATGAAAGAATAAATGTGCAATAAATGAATTAATCTTCAAAAAGTCAGGATATAGCTTTATGATACTCTAGTAATTATAAATATTTACTCATTTATAAAATGGGATAGTATTTGAATGTTTCTTTTTAATGACAGTGTAACTACATGATTTTATATATCACCCTGAAACCCTCTGACCAGCTTTATATTGAGTGAAAATGGCATGTACTGACTTTTATTTACAGAAATGTGCATGGTTTCTCAGTTGCCCCAACCTTAGTTTTCTCTTTTCTCGATGTGACCACATCCACTATCACTTCATTATTGATAACTCCCATACTCTGTGTATCTGGCCCAGGCCCCCCTATATTTTAGTGTCACAGCTTCCAATACATACAGTGACATCTCCACTTGGATAGCCTTTCACAATTTCTAACTAAAAATGCCTTCAAGTGAATTATTCAGCTTCTTTACAAACTGACGTCCTTCCCTAATAATCCCATTTCTATTAGTAAAACAGTCATTCTTCCAGCATCTTTAAGAGGCAAGTTTGAGCTGTCTCTTTCTTTTGTCTCCCATACCAAATCTAGCATCATGTTCTGTCACTTCTTTCTCGAAAATGTCTCTTTGACACTCCCATTTTTGAGAATATGCTGTATTTATTTCTCTTTCCATACCTTGCTCATGTTTTTAACCCTTCTTTTACATTTTTTTCTCTCTCTTTCCAAAAAATCCTACTGATTTTATGGATTTTCACTAATATTATCCCCTGATTTTTCCCCTTGATCTTCGGTACCAATTTCACATTCTGGCAATTACCTTTTTAACTGTTTCATTATGTCAATTTTATTTCCTCGGCTAGATTACATGGCTTGTAGAGGCAGGAACAAATATCATATTTTTATTAGTTTTCCTAGTACATAACATGATGGTTGACACATAGAAAACACAATTGAGAAAAATGCTTTTGTCCTCCTGAATACTTAATATATAAGGTTTTTTCCTTGAATAAGAAAATGACAGAAAATACTATCATTAGACACTGTAGAATTAACTACATTTGATTGGACAAGATTTGTGAAGTTACTGCTCATTTGCATATTAGCATGTTGAAAAATGACACAAATGGAGAAGTCCTGAGCATGTAACCTTAAAATTCTCTGTTGAAAGGCTACCAAGATGACTGATTATTGATTATTGTTGAAGCTGGGTGATGGCTGATACAGGCTCATTATACTCTCCACTTGCACATGTTTGAAATTTTCTATCATAAAATGTTAAAGGGGAGGAGATGGGGAACACTACAAAGAGACCAGAAATACATGTATTAGTAAACCTGTCATCACTATATGGACCACAGAAGAAAACGGATCAACAATGCTAACTATCAGTATAAAAAATAAACTTTAACACAAACATACTACACAGCATTCTCAATTATCTATATCTTGCCCTTTAATGGAGATCTACTACTCTATGGATCAGGCACAAGTCTTACGACTTCTATTGTTATACAAAGTTTCCTACTGAAACTGACAGTAGATTTGAAAGTATCAGTAATTCTCCAATCTTCATAATTCCATCTGTTTATAAGGTAAGAAATAGAACATTTCAGAATCTAAATCCCCAAAGTCATAAAAATCACATTAAAAAATAGTGCAAATTCAAAACTTACAGTCTTAACATCATTTTCATGATGAAAGATATACTCGAACAAAGCCTGTGAAGAAAAAAAAATGCAAAAAAATACATTAGGTTTTATTTTAACAAAGGTACTTTACTGTCATATCAAAACTCAAAGGCCATTCTGACAGCAGCTAGATTGAACCAAAATAACAAAGTACTCTAAAGTGCCTGGGATTTATAAGTAAAGGGTCTATCCATCATTTGTTACAACCATTCATTTTAAAATAAGGCTACTTATAACTGGTTCCTGTTTTCACAGAATACGAACTGGAAAGCTCAAATAATTCAACAATTTTTTTCATATTACACATACTATTTTATCAGAAAGAGACAAATGAAAAGACCAACTTTAGGACTGTCATAAAACTGCATGTATTATAACATGATTATGATATTAATAATGACACTTTAGACATGGGAAAATCTGGAAGTTCTTTCTGAAACAAAGTAGAGTTTAACTGTAAAGTAGGGAGTTTTTCCTTAATATGCAGATGCCTCTATGTGCAGCCAGGGCTGAGAATCATTATTATAATACTGCCCCCAACCTATCTGGATAAATAAATATTTACCGGACTACCTCTTGGTGGTACTACATTTGTCCATAATACCATTACTTCATACTTGCAAAGAGGCTAGCACCCCTGAGAGATATCAAGATTATTAACAGAGATGACCTGAAGGCAACCAAAAAAAGAAAAAAGAAATCAGGATGAGACCCTCTTTAGAAAACTATTCCTAATTCTCCATTTGTTCTCTTATTAAAAAAAAAAAAAAAAAAATTTATGAGAGCAGTTGGTGTTACCTCTGCCATGAAAAGGATGTTATAACACCCAAGATGGTGTCAAGGATTCACCAGCCACCCCAAGCAATATGCCAACATTAGAAATGAGTCCTGATAAGTCAAGGCAAGTTGGGGACCAAAGACAGAGAAACCTGGCATTATTTCTACAACACACTAAGTAAGTGCAAAATCTAGTTCGTCTAAGTCTAGTAACATAGACCAGGTCTGTCCTGGAAGCATCCTAATTTGAGGGAAATGCCTCTACTGACTACACTCCCTGGTTAGAAAACAACAATGGTATTAAGTAGCCATTCAGCCACCTCAAATAAATGGCCTAAAAAGATAAGGAAGCAGATATTCCTCATAAAGGAAAGGGAAATAAGTGAAACTTTATGATTTTGCTAAATGAAGTTGACTGGGTTGCTATCAAATAAGAAATTAAGAAAAACATCATTGGGGGGCTTCCCTGGTGGCGCAGTGGTTGAGAATCTGCCTGCCAATGCAGGGGACACAGGTTCGAGCCCTGGTCTGGGAAGATCCCACATGCCGCGGAGCAACTGGGCCTGTGAGCCACAACTACTGAGCCTGCGCGTCTGGAGCCTGTGCTCCGCAACAAGAGAGGCCAAGACAGTGAGAGGCCCGCGCACTGCGATGAAGAGCTCACCGCAACTAGAGAAAGCCCTCGCACAGAAATGAAGACCCAACACAGCCAAAAGTAAATAAATAAATAAATTTTAAAAAAAGAAAAAGAAAAACATTATTATAGTCTGATTCCTTGTTTGCCAACTGGCATTCTTTTTCCTGATTTAAATTTCAAGTCTGTATGGATAGTGTCCTTTTTCATTTTCCCTAGAGTGTTTAATATTTACTAAATATGTTAAACGCCAGTAGAACTGATAATAGGAATGAGCTCAGCCCTCATGCACAGAATTCATAGAGATTACAGCTAAAAACCTGAGCTAGGCTTACACCAATTTCCAGACGCTAACTGCTCCTGGCTCTGAATTATTCCATGCTCACCTCTAAAGTTTTCTGTACTGGAAAGGTCACAAACATCCTCCTTTCTCTCCCTCTCCCTCTCCCTTCTCACTCTCTTATCACTTTTTCTCTTGCTCTCACTTTCTCTTTAATTTAGAGGAGCATTTAATAGTTAGAAGTACTAATGTAGTTGGCTTGCTGCTGTCTGGCTCAAGTAATCTTTATTAAGATGCCTGATTAATTATTAATTAGAAAGAGAACATTTTTTTATCTTCTTTTTGACAGTTCTAAAATCCTACAAGGTTATAAAATTATTTTTCTGAGAACAGTCCACGCTGAAAAAGAAAAATACACACACATACAGATGATCTCCTAAACTTCATTACCCAAAGATGGTGGGTAATGGGTAACATCTGCTTTCTTTGTTATAAATTGCTGTTCTTTATTAGGAGAAAAACAATTTCCTATTATAATGGTATACATGCTTTATTTCTGACTGACTTTCCTTAACTCAATACTAAGAGAAATTTCAGATATTAGAATAATTAAACATTTCCATTTCAATCAAGACAAGGTCTTTTCTTCACAAATTTTTATCCATTTCCTGTAATGTTATGATAACGTTTTGAACATTACTTCATAACATAAAATAATTTTAAGTACATACCTTTGCCAATTTAGGTTTCTGGGCATATTTTGTTAAATTCAGTCTAGATAAATTTATAAAAGGTCCATCAGGACTTGTAAGCATGGAAGCCTATGGGGAAAAATGATAGAACAAGAAATCTGAAACTTTCTCTTGAAACACAAATTGAGTTTAATGTGCAAAAAATGATAAAGCCAACACAAGTAAAAAGAATCACCTTAAAAAATTTTCCATATAATTGTCTACTATAAAAATAGTGAAAAATGATTAACATAACATAAATTACTTTGGTCATACAAGGCTATGGTAAAGCTGACAGAATTTACCGTTCCCAGCCTGACAAATCTTCCAGATGAGCTGGTAATAGGGCGAGCTGTGTAGGCAGTTCTGGGTGTTCTGATGGCCTGTTCCATAGTGCCTGGCCTTCCACTTTGTGTGCTGGGTCTAAGGAAACCTGTAATGGGTCTTCCAGCTTGAGTGATCGGCCTGTGAAGATTGTAAATTGTTAAAATACAAAGAAGATCAATAAAGGAAGATTCTCATGCAGCCTGGTCAATATTTAGTGGCAAAGGGAATGAAATAGGAGTACACTGAACATACCTGACAGCTGGACTAGGCCCTCCTGTCTGATTAGTTCCAGGGAGTTTCAGAGATGTTCCAGGACCTATAAGACGAGATGGCAAATTCAATTTGTATATTATTTATTGATCTGTAAAAACTGTCCACTAATGCAATTTTCACAAATGTGCTAGCCTGGTGAAAAAGACATTAGTAACAGGAAATGTATCTAGAAAAATGTGTTTGAGATTAATATTTATTGAGTACCTATCATGTTACTTTTGTTATTACATTTAATCTCCACACTAATTCTGCAAGGTAGGTAGTACTAACCCGTTTAGCAAAGGCTTAGAGATTTAAATAAACAGGTCAACCTGTTAGTAGAGCCAGCATTCAAACTCAAGACAGGCAGGCTCCAAAGCTCCAACACATCAAAATGACAGTTCTATACTCATAGTTTATTTTTCATACAAACTTCTTCTCCCAACAAAGGATCAGTTACCCCCAATATCTAGAATTTAGATATTTTAACTCCAAAAGAGCAAAATGATAGGGAAAAAAGACATCTTAACATGAAACATATGTACTTTTTTTCTCAATTTCCACTGAAGCATTAAAACAGCTATTACCTTCCAAACATATATAAATGACTGATAACTGTCACAACTAACAAATTACCAGCAAGATACCATATGTCATGGTAATCATCCAATACCATTCACAGCAGCACACCTGCAAGCTGGGACTAGGCCATTGTGACAATCCTGATGGACAGTCACTGCCTAGCAAATCACTCCATCACCTCACATCATGCATTACAGCAAATCATCTTCAATTATTACAATGAAGTGATGTTTTCAAATTATCATTTTTTTAGAACACTTCTGTTGTTTGGATGCTTCCTGTGTTTAGACTCTCAGATAAACAATCTTTGATATATTAGATAAGCAGTTCAGATAGAATGCCTTTTTATAAAATATTTTAAAATGCATAATATAGCTTCTACTGAAAAATAGTTATACATCAATCTCACACCTTAAGTTTAAGATAATATAATTAAGTTGTGCCTTTGTACTATAAGGCAGAATAGAGGTAATATTTTTTCATGCATACACGTGTTTCATGTATGTGTCTTATTTTTATTATAAAAAAGTACACATAGAGAGTATTCCTCCTCCTAATGGCTTTTCATTTACTTAACTGAAAAACCAGTACTTACGTGGAACCTGAGCAATAGCATTTTCATCCAGTATCATTTCTGCAATTCCTTCCTGATCTATGTCAATTTCATCTATGTACACCATTTCAGTTAGTGCTCGTGCTTTTAAAATCCAGGCTGCCTAAAAAGCATAGATAAGATAAAGCATATCTTAAATTGCATTAGAAGTAGTGCATAGCCTATAGAAATCAGTCATCCTTTATTATTATCTAATTTTTTATCAAACATGTTTACCATACTTAATGCATGATACTAATTTAAAGGGCTATGTCCAGGAACTAACACAAGAAGGCAAGGTCATTATTAATCAAGAAACAATCAATAGATCAATTACCTAGTAAACAAAAGTGTGGTAATTACCTAGTAGTCTTCTAACATGCCTTTTTATAAGTGAAAGAAGATCTTTGTAGAAAATTTTACTAGAATAATAATTTGAAAGCAGATGAGTAAAGCTACAACCACGTGTTCTTTCTGCCTTTCTCCTTCAGGGCCAAGTTCCTCGTGAAGACGTCCCTGATAGTTTAACTCTGAACCTACTTCCCTCTTGTCTTTCTTAGAAAGCACTTTCTTTTATACTTCTATTATTATGTACTTACTATATTCAACCAACTCTATAATGATTTGGGCATATGTTTGCCCTCCCTTCCCCCAGAACACAAGCTTTTTTACCTTGTTCACTTTTGAATTTTCCATAACACCTATGGTTTGTGTACACAATAGGTATTCCAAAAATGTTGACTTGAACTAGGATTAATTTTTCCCACTTCCCAATAACTAATCAACACAATCTTGGTTGCTTTGTGATCTAGCCAGTAGATCAGCTAGTAAACCTGCTAGAAAGTGGGGAAAAAATGGAAAGGTAATTAAGGAACCTAGAAAATATCTCATCAGCTTTGCTTTACTCTGAGAAATTAGACGTAAAGGTGTGCACAATTAAATACCTTGTGAAATATTTAAAACTGCTTTATCAGAAAAGTTTACCGTTCTGCTTCAATAGAAGCAGAGAGCAATAAAGCTTGGTGTCCTGTGGCAGATTTGGGGAGAAGGCAACCCTTGAGGCAGCAGTATAGGACCGACTCTATACTACAGGGGAAGCAGCAGCAAGGGAAATCTGGAAAGGGGTTAGGCCTCATCATACTAGGAATCTGTCTGTGAAGCATGCTGCATGAAGGCAAGGGACCGAGGGGGGAACAGATGGAGGCTACAAGAGGACCAGAGAGTCCTCACATAAGGATATCGAGATGCACTGAATCATCAGCGTGTATTTATTGAGCACCTCCTACTTTTGTAGCACTGGGCTAGGTTCTCAGAAGGAAATGCGAGAAGATAAAAACATGGATCCTAATTTTCCTGAACATATCACCTACTGAATTAAATAACAAGGCAAAGCAATGCATGATATGTGACAAATGAGCTACATGGAAAATGGTTTTACAAGAATTAGAAGGCAGAGATCCTTTTGTGGGCTAAAGTAATTGGAATGTATATTTTTAAAAATTTTTAAACTGACTCACTCTGTTATAAAGCAGAAACTAACACACCATTGTAAAGCAATTATACCCCAATAAAGATGTTAAAAAAAAAAAAAAATTTTTTAAAGAAAAAGAATTTTTAAAAGTCTCCATGATTTCCTTTTAATGGGAACAAAAGGAAATTACATTGTTGCCTTTGGTCCTCACCATGAGGTATTATCTCCCCCGTGTGAGTCCAGGTCCTCCCAGACGCAGATGCCAAGAGGGGATTGAATGTGCAGGGCAGAAATAGAGACACAGATGTAGAGAACAAACGTATGGACACCAAGCGGGGAAAGTGGTGGGGGGAGGGGGTGAGAGGGGAGGGGTGGTGGTGGGATGAATTGGGAGATTGGGATTGACATATATACAACTAATGTGTATAAAATGGATAACTAATAAGAACCTGCTGTATAAAAAAATAAATTAAAAAAAATGTTGAAATGAAAATATATATATATATATATATAATATCAGCTGTCCACAGAGCTTGTCATCACAGGAGACAGCCTACCACAGCGGAAAAAAAAAAAAAGAAGGCTGTCTTCACAATATATTTAGGTTCCTCAAGTGAAATTACATTTGATTAGATTATTGGGGTTTTGTCTTATACTTTTCTGGTTGAGGTTTACTGGATTCTTAACAGATAACTTAGAATAAAATATTTCAAACGTTATGTGTAAATTTAGCCCAATTGAATGAGAAGAATATGGACCCAAAGAACTAATTTGTTAAAAAAGCCAGTTCCAATTGGAACTGCATCTAACTGTGGGAGCCACCAATGATTAGGAAAGTTGCCAGATTGACACAGCTATTCTCAGGGGTCAAGGAAGTCGTCACTCATCACTGGCTTGGACTAATGGTTTAATTTAACTTTAAAGATGGAAATAAGTAATCCTGATTTAAGTCCTCACAGTTCCTATTGCCCTGCAAGTATCTGATGGCTTTAATTTTTCAAAAGGGCATATTCTTTGCTGAGCACCTCTGGTGGAAAGGAGGAAGGACGGCAGCATTTTCTGTTCACACAGTAAAGCAGGAATGTGGGCTTCACTAGTTCATTTCCATATTCCCAGGGTGCACCTACTGCATGCCGGGTCCTGGGAACAGAGATGAGTAAGTCACAGCCCAAGTTCTAGCTCATAAGAATTTCAGTGTTATGGGGAAAGTGTAAAAACGAAAACCTGGAACATGCTATAGAAGGACAAAGAAAGGCACGCAGCTGCCTTGGGGTGGAAGAAAAGGTAAAGGAAGAGAGTTTGCCCCGGCGCCAAGACAGGAGAGTGCGTGCCAGGTAAAGCGTGTAGGGCAAAGGAAGGCCAGCTTGAGGGCTCATATGGAGAAACAAGAGCGTGGTAGAAGAATCAGGTTCAGCTGAGGAGAAGCTGCTTGAGAAGAAGCTGGAGAAAAAGGCAGGGGCCAGTGAGGGATCCTGTATGCCACCTGTATGCCATGATGAGGCGTTAATAAGGCTTCAGGAGTATGATTTGGAGTCCTAGTTAAATTGACACTCTAAAAGTCAAGTTTTTATTATTACAGTATCATTTATACAGTTGGATATTAATTATCCAGGCACATATTTTTTAAATTATCTTCATACCCATTCTGTTATCTCATAGTCCAATCCATCGTGCTTCTTGACTTCTATCCTTCTACTGACCCCTCAAATATTAAGAAGGTGCAAATTATTTTACATCAGGCTAAGCAAAACATAGGAATGTAAATCCACTATTCCCTCCCAACCAAATGAATATATATGCTTCAGAAGCCAAATAGGAAGATCTTTTCTTTTTTAATTTTATTCCATAAGAATTCACTTTTTCAAAAAGGTAAATCTATATTTGTTTCAGTTTCTAAAACCTCATTATTAAGAATTAGAAATAATGATGTGATTTCTGATATTTAAAGATCTGCAATAAGATCTACTTGCACCATTACTTAATTTTAAATTTCATCAGTATTTGAGACTATTAATTTTCCTGACTTTCCTCCTTCTATCCTAACAAAAAATGACCTTGAAAATCATGTATCACTGCTTGATTAAACATCAGATTGTATTCAAAGAACTGCTCTGGGCAACAGGAACAATTCTTGGAATTTTAATGAAAACATTTTATTTTGGAGGCAAGCCAAGCATGTTTTACAGCCCTAAATTCCTCTGCCTGTTTAAATATTTTTTAAGTTCAAAACTAATCAGTGATTAAAATAAAATGCATACAATATTGTAAATCAACTATACTCCAATAAAAATTTTAAAAAATAAAATAAAATGCATAACAAAGCAAACTGGTAACCCTACACTGCCACTTGAATCTGAATAAAACTATAAATTGGTTTTTATCAGAAATACTTAAGTTGTTAATAAATGACAGGGTCATGCAGTTTATGTAGATAAATTTGAATACCTACGTATTGGAAGTCCTGTAAAATCGACAAAAATAATAGATGCTTAGGAATTTTTTTTAAGGGAAAAGCATAGATTCTCCCAATCTAAATGAGTAATCATCACATCAATTATTTCCTTTTTTATCTGCGAAACACAATCCCATCTCATTTACCTGCTGAGTTAGTCTATATATAGGACATTACTCTTGAGGCAACTATCTGCCAGCTAACATCAGGAAAATACTGACTTACCTGTACTACCTTCTGTGAGGTCAATCCAATTTTAGTGATAAAAATAGACAAATTAAAAGGTTAAAACTCTACTGACTGAGTAAAACAGGTTTACACTGTTTTGTTCCTCTTAATACAGAATGCAAGGCGATGTAAGGCCTTTTAAGACATGTAAGAGACAATTTTACTAAGTTATTCTTAGAATAAAGCTACCAAAAGAACAGTCTGTCTAACCTGATTTAGACATCATGAGAATGAGTAACATTTGACACTCTGCCTACTCTACGAAAATGAAAATTTAGGCACAAAATGCTGACTTGTTATTGTAAAGCCTCATTTATTTTGAAGGGATAAAAACCTGCAAAAGAGGAAAGGCAAAAAGTGTGAATAGTGAGCTCAAAAGACTCCAGTCAGCCTTGTTCCCTTCTGATTCTTTTAGATCACTATCCAATTAAGTCTATAGTAACAGAGCAGGAAATACCAGATACAGGTCCTTCATGAAGTCCCTGTGCTGCTTTGAAACTTTCAAATACCACTGAAAGTTTTCAAACCACACCAACAATGCAAATTATTGATGTTTTAATTTAATTTTAACTTTAATCAAAATCTTCCAAAATTACTGAAAACAAAAGGCACAGTACTTACTCTATTTATACCTTAGGTGATTCTTATGACTTGTACATGTATTATACAAAAAATAGTTTTGCACCCTCTATCAATTTGGAAATCATGATTATGAACATTCCGATGACAAATGTCATCCTTTTAAAGAACAGAGTACTACATTTTGACCTATTTACCATGTTTGATTGAAACTACACAGGCCTCCATCAGAGTATTTTATAAACTACTTTCTTCTAAAAGGTTTGATAATTACACATGTAAACCCCATGAGGTTCAAATTGTTTATTTATCTAAACAACACTTAAAATTCACTCTTGCTTGGCAGGGCAAACCCCTGGCAATATTTAAGTTCTCTGATTTACAGCTCTCTCGTCCCTTCTCCTTATTCCCAGACTTACTGGAAACACTCTTGGGCTAAAAGCTTCACTGGCCAGGAGGCCCCCTAACCAGACCTCCTCTTCCTGGGTTCCCTTTCCACTCATCTACTGTCTCATCCAGTTAGCAGGTCTCTCTGGCCACCTCTCATTTCTAACAAAGTTCATTTGGTAGATGTGGCTGTCTGGCCAAGTCTTTTCTTCCTCACAGTGGCAGGCACCTCTCTCTAAAATCAAGACCTTCCCAAGCAGAGTCGGCTTACTCTTTACTCAAGACCTATGATCCAATCCATCACAGTCTTTTCAGACACTCCTGACATCTTGGCTCCCTTTCTAAGCCTCTGACTCCCCTTGCCTCCACCTTTATTTTTCTCATCATCTAGGTCAATATTGGTCATTTCTATTTAAGCTACAAGTCTTAATGAGTAGAGTGCCCTAGTTTTACATCCATAGACACAAAGTATTAGAAATATAATAGTTTATATCTACAGAATGACTGGTAGATACAGCTAATTTTATAACAGCACAAGCAGATAGGCAGCAAATTTTCTAATCTATAGCAACAACTAAGCAATAGTAATTAAGCTATTCTCTAAACTAAAGGTTGCAGCTAAACCTTTACCTGAGACACTGGCAATTCTGGATCTGGTTCCTGGAAAGCATTAAGAAGGTAGTAAACATTTTTAGGATAATACAGTTTCTAAAATTAAAAGTCTTAATGACCAACCAAGTATTTGTAGGTGGACTCAAACTCATTCAATAAAAACCCAAACATGAACTTTAATCTTTCCCCAAAAGTGCCCTCACAAGTTCTGTACAAGTAACACCCTATCCACTGAAGAGTGCTAAATTTTCTATGATCAGAAAATTCTAATTACTGTTACCTCATTTAGAGCACAGAGAAGAGATCTTTACATATTTAATGAATTCACAGTATCTCAGGAATTAAAAATAACTTTACAACTATACCAAGGAAGCTATTTTTATATTCAAAAACAAGTTCATGGTGGTTAAAGCATTCAGACTTTAATCCCTTGAGGAGGAGGAGGAAAATCCACATACTATAAACCCTTCTATTCCCCATAAACATAATGGGATCAGTAGCTAAAGATAAGAAATTAATTCTGACTGCAATGTCTTCCGAGAAATTTTTATCAATAGACTATGTAATATATATCAGGGTCAGGTGCTGATAAACTCAGGGTTTTTTTCTGTCCAAAATTAAATAGAAATGCATTGGATAAAAACACAGATTTACAACAAATTTATTTATAAAAGATCTACACTTTCACATCTACAGTCAGCAGCCTCTGAACACTCAATCTGCAGCATGTTTTACTGGGAAAGCTACTAAGAAACAGAAAAAGGAAAGAAAAAAAAATCCTTGCTTTCCTTGCTTTCTACAGCTCTAAAATCCAAAAAGAATACCCGAAATATTTTTTAAAGAATATATTATGTGTGCAAGCAATGTGTAAACCATCTGGTCACCAAGCAAGGATAAGCAATTTCACATGACACACAGTAGCAACAAGAGAGGAAAAGGCTAAACTAAGCTAGAAAGTGAGAGCCCTAGGGGGTGGGAGTTAAGAGAATTCTTGGCAATCAGCTGAACAGAACACAAAACAGCAACTAAGAAGACACAGCAATTGGAGGTTTTCAATGCCAGCATGCAGAAGAAAGAGCTGGAAAAAGAATAGATTTCCTAGATCCCACAATCCATACTTAGAGAAATACACTGATACAGGCAATGAGATGACAGAAGAAATAACCCCTTCTATTCTTTCTTCTATTTATTTGTATACATGTCTAAATGATCCCCCATTATCTCATTTGAGTCCCACAACAACCATTTCAGGGAGGCAGGTAAGTGTTATTATCCATTTTACAGATCAGGAAACAAATTCAGAGATGTCACGTAATTTGCTCGAGGTCACACAAAGAAGCCAGAGCTCTTTCTTGCCAGTCCATCTTGGAGATTAAAAAAAATGAGGTGGATACATAATAAGGCAGGATTGAAAGGTAAAGTGTAGGAGAGATACAAGATAAGTTCCATATAGAAACAGGTAAAAAAGTTTACCAGAGGTGATTATAGACAGCGTTTGAAAAGGAAAACAGTTAAAGAAGACGAGCCACGGAGAGTAAGTAAATGCTGGACGCTTGTTAGTCTGCAGGGAGATTCCTCCAGTGGCCCAAATTGACCCCGGCAGCTCAGCCTCAGAGTGCTCTGTTCACCAACGAACGCCTTCATGCTCTCTGTGTCTTGTCCTACCCTGCAGGATCGCACTTACGACTTACCAGGCAGGTAAAGAACGTTAGGGACCTGATGTGAAATGAGAAGAAAATGAGAAGCGAGAGGATGGAAAGGTGTAGAGACCGGTGAGGTGGTGTGGATGGAAGATGGAGGCAAGGCTTAACCACGAGTAGGCAGAGAATACGTTAATTCCACAACATTCTCCTGGCATCCCTGGAACCCCGAGAGGCACTGAAAACATTCTATGGGGGAAGGCACATAATTAAATAAATTACAGTACAATGTGTTAAATGCCATACTCAAGCATGGACCAATCACAGATGACTTAGATGGAGGACAGAAAAGCAGAACATGAGAGGTAAGGAAGTCATGGTAAAAGGAAAGAGATTATTCTGGAAATGATTGTGTACCAATGATCTATGAATTATATTCAACATCATTTTATCATCAATTACACTGGACACTTTCCTCACAGATGCTCTCCAGATTACCAACAATCCTTTCAGAAAAATATGACAGAATCCCACCTGCAAATATCTCTAGCTAACTAGAGAAAATAGCAGCTCACTTTTTTGATCACTTAGCATGTGTTAATGAACTTAACGCTCACAACAACCCTTTGAGGTAGGTATGTTGTCATGGCCATTTTACGGATAACTCTGAGGTCAAAGTGTGCAGGCAGTATTTGAACCTAGACACTCTCAGTCAAGAGCATGCACTTTGCTTTACATATGAGACCATAGCAAGGCCGGAACGCTGACTACTGTAGGGTGTGGGAAGACCAAGGCCAGGTATGGCTGCTCTGGAGATCCACCAGGAGCAGCAGAACGATGGAGGAAAGAGTCAGGATATTTTAATTTAGAGACAGGGCAAATTTAGTGATTTTTTTTTTTTTTTTGCGGTACACGGGCCTCTCACTGTTGTGGCCTCTCCCGTTGCGGAGCACAGGCTCTGGACGTGCAGGCTCAGCGGCCATGGCTCACGGGCCCAGCCGCTCCGCGGCATGTGGCACAAACCCATGTCCCCTGCATCGGCAGGCGGACTCTCAATCACTGCGCCACCAGGGAAGCCCAAATTTAGTGATTTAATTTTTAAATCACTAAGACCTTCATCTGGGTCTCTCTCAATTATAGTTTTTATGATTTAAATTAATCCACATATACAGGAAACCACAAGTTAGGTTCACTTGGTCTAGCAAATTATTTCTATGGGTATTATCAGCATAGTTTGAGTAGAAAGAATCAGGCCCAGGCCTAGAGTCAGAAAACCTGGGCTTGGTCCTCAGGGAGCCACTTAGCTTAATGACCTTGAACAACCTCCATTACCCAGTCCTCCTCTCAAATTAGAGCAATAGTGCCTACTTTATAGGATAGCTTTAAAAATAAAACCTTGAAGATTATTTCATAATTTTCAGAGTTCTTATACTACAGTAGTTCATGAAGTATAAGGTGGTAGTACTTTCAACAAGAAGTATTAACCACACAGAATTTCTTTATAAATACATGTACACAATGAACAGAAAAGCACCCAACTCTGTATTACTTCCTTTTTCAGAACTCAGAACTGACTCCCAGTTATGGCACATCAAATTAAAACTTCCCTTTGAATCTCCGTGAAAGTGAGTAAGAAGACAGGGAAAGTAGAGTGGCACTGCCTAGAACCAGCAAAAACTCACCAGCATAAACTTCAATTCACAGCAGTTTGCTTCCTTCCTTCCTCCCTAGGATATAGCTTTCTCTTAGGTTGTTGCTATTACTTTAGGGAATTAAATCTCCAGATAATTCTGAATGCAACTTCCAAATTGCCACCAATACTTACTCTGGCTAATGAGTCTGCCCAACTCTGCTCTTAAACTACAGAGTCATTATTCAGAATTTAGCAAAAACAGGAAGGAAAAGAATGTAAGAGAACAGAGAAATGAATGGATTTCAGAAGGTTTAGGGAAATCTAGTGACCAAGGAGCCAAGTGGGAATGTAATCTTTAAAATTCAGCAACGTGAACTGCTCTGCAGAGCACAGAATCAAAAGAATGCCTGGTTATAAGTCTCCATGGCCCCAATGAGGAAATAAATTAGATAATCATACAGAAAGATGTTTATTTGGCTTGGATCACCAGATCATTGTCTCAACCAACTACTAACATACAGCTCACTGGGGACCCCTGCTTCTTGACCTTTCATCTAAGCCAGTGGCTTTCAGCCTTTTCTCCACCTTCAAACCATTGACAGTAATAACCCCCTCCTCTCTGCAACATCTCTCATTATAAGCAGAGATTGGGGGTGGGAAGAAAAATGTGAATTACCCCCATTCTGATAAACAGCTAACCCTCCCACTCCCAGAATCATAGATTTTAACAATTTAAAAATCTATCAGAAATATACCTCATTAAGAAAAGTATATTAACTTTAAAAAAAAAACGACTACCTCTATGTTTTATGAACTGTTGAATTATACTGGAGCTAAAATCGGGGCTGCTTTTAAAGCTATGAATCTGACATATGGAACACAAAGAACAGTAATCAGATTAAGCAACTAATCAGGATGACCGACATGAGCTGTAAAAGCAAGCATTCCCTCTAGGTCATGTTGCTGCGTGGAAGGCCATTTTGCATCTCTCTTTTATGTCTTATAACTTTTAACCACTTTTCTAGTCACGATTTAGAGAAAACTTTGAAAAAAGACAGCACTTCTCTATGAATTGATTGTTCCTACTGTCTTTTGTCAAATGGGGAAACTACGATGAATTAACCAGTTATCCTTCTTTATTCTTAACTGATCAGAACTTTAATGTCCTTCATGCTTACAGACCCTGCCCTCTGTTTCACACCATTCTGCATCTGGGAAAAGCAGTTCAGAATCGATCTTTTTCAGGAACCCTTCCCAAACATCATGTTATTACCTTCAACCTACCCTTCAGTCCTCCCGTATCCAAATAAAATTGTGTAACTCCAAGGAAACAAGCTGGTCCATAGTATATCATACCTCTCCAGCCAACCTGACTACTCTGACTTTGGCAAGAATCAAAACTAAATAAAATCCACATGTCCTAATAGAAAATACAAGGCACTAATTAAATATTTTTGATGATACTATACCAAAATGGTATCTCTTAAAGGAGAACTAAATGTAGAAGAAATAGTCTTAGAGGTGGGCTTCATTCCAAAAGGTTAATGTATCACCACCAAAACGTCTTTTTGAAGCTCCCTGGACCAGCTTATAAAAAGATTAGCAAATAGCAAATCACTTTAGAGAGGTTCTCCTCATCTGGGAGAAAAATAAGCAAAACCCAAAGTGAATATTAACATAAAAAACAAAAGCTATTTTTGTTCTAGAAAAAAAAAAAAGCAAGAGCAAAAATGAATCCATTTGGCACTCAGGAGAAATATTTTAATTTCCTTTCTCTTCCATGTGTCCAGGCACTGCTTCAAAGTCACTCATTCGTAATAAAATCAGTTGCGTGGCACAGGAATGGTAATTCAAGAAGCTGCAGAGGAAAAAATATTCTACTTTAAAATGTAGAAGCCTCAAAAAAATGCCCATGAGGCTAAAGGGGTACATGAAGATAAACCAGGGAAACCGCAGGGGCTGAGAATCATCTGCCTCTGCTCTGATCACATTACCATTAGCTTTTCATAGATTGCTAGTCTCTCCATTTAACTTCCTCCACTGAAACAAGAGCGTTGTGAAGAAATACCAATGATGATAATGACTATCAGAAACACTCTCCTGGAGGGATCCAGGAAGAATTTGCTCAACTGATTTAAAAAAAAAACTGACCCTCGAGATAAGAAATGAATTAAGAATGTCCATAATGCAATTACATGTGTATGAAAAGGTGAATACATATAAGAACCTATGGTGCTGAGAATTAGGATGGGGGGCAGGGAGAAGCAAAGACCACCAGGCAATTAGGGTGATCTCCATAAACAGAGTGGAAGCTGGCACACATAAATAACACCATCCAGATGCATATATGAATATGATCAAGGCACTCATTCAGCAAAAAAAATAATGACGGCACCTGTGTGCCAGATTCTGTGGCATTCCATACAGATCTGCCATCGTGGACTCATATTCTAAGAGAAAGAATGAGAATTTTCAAGCTTTTAATCAAAGGAACCTCCTAAAGCTTCCTAAAGCTCCTCATTAAATGTCATCAGCACTCTAACATAAATATTTAAATTCTTTTTAATTAATTAAGAAAAAAGCAGGATTGCTTTAAGCTTGGGGAAATAATAATGGAAAATATTTCCAAAATGAAATAACAATTGGATACAAAATGCACACATCAGTGCTAAGAGAAGCACACAGAGAAAAAGCGCAGTGTTTAAAGGCTGGATCAAAGAATAACTAATAGGAGTGAGCCATGTAAACTTTTCCGAGGCCCTAACCAGGAATCCAAAGGCCGGTTTGGTAAGGTAACATCAAGTTAAAACTTCTGTTCCGGGCTTCCCTGGTGGCGCAGTGGTTGAGAGTCCGCCTGCCAATACAGGGGACATGGGTTCTGTGCCTCCGTCCGGGAAGATCCCACATGCTGCGGAGCGGCTGGGCCCGTGAGCCATGGCCGCTGAGCTTGCGCATCGGGAGCCTGTGCTCCACAACGGGAGAGGCCGGATAAGTGACATGGGATATAAAAGAGTGGAAATAACTACTGCAGAGCAGAATAAAGGAAAAAATAATGAAAAGAATTGAGGACACGCATCGGGAGCCTGTGCTCCACAACGGGAGAGGCCACAAAAGTGAGAGGCCTGCGTACCGCAAAAAAACAAAACAAAACAAAAACAAAACTTATGTTCCTGGTGAAGTGCTACTCGTCATTCTGACAATATATATAGTTCCTCCTTAAATAAACTATCTCAGCATAACAAATAAAAAGGATTAGAAAGGGAAAAAATGTCATAAATTTCTTCTAGATCTGGTACAGATTCTCGGCAGCCTTTGATACTTGTAGGAGCTAAACATATCAACCCCTGCTTATAACAATAAAACAGTAACAAAGAATTACATTAAAAAAACATTTCTAGGATATTAAAATTAATTATGTATCACATTATGAAGTATTATTTCAAATCCACAATAAACAGGACAGTGGAAGAGGCCAGGACTTAACAAGATCTGTTGCCCTAATGATCTTAACCATGTCAGATGATTAACTAATGACAACAGCAATATTTCCCAGTATGATCCTGTATCTTTTATTCTTCACTACCATTACCAAAATCAGATCCACTAACCATTCCTTGTAACAAGTCTTAATTTTCCAAGAGGGCCAGCAAGGCCTAAAGGGAACTATATAAGAGGCCAAATAAAAAGATCCAAGTTACTACCTTGTTTAGCTGTTAATTTTGTAGACTTTAAATGAAGTTCTTAATTTGTTCACCCTGTTCTCCCTAGGTACAAGGAAAGGGGTCAAGATCTCCGCTACAGCTCCTTCTTAACCATTAATACAAATGCTGATGCTTTGCCTATGCAGCTCCCAAAGTGACAACATCTCCCCAGGATAAATTTGTACCTCTCCCCCAAAAAAGGAATCAGTCAGCGGTCAAGTAAGTTTCAGAATACTGTCTTAATCAAAATTAGGCAGGTTACCTTCCTTCAGGACTTCTCAGAGCCTTTAATCCAAGTACACAGATATGTCAAATTCCCATTTAGCTAAAAATCTTGAAAAAGGAACAGCAAATGGGAAAATGTACTGGAAAAAGTTCAGAAACACAGAGTTTTGAAAAATTAGGCTACATAAGCACCAAAGAAGCAGCACAGGATAGACAAAGGGAATGGGCTTACCAGCTTTGTACCTTTGGACAAATTACTTCACCATGTGCCTCAGTGTGCTCTATCTGTAAAATGGGGGAAATAGTACCAACTTCCTAAAATAGCTGAGGATTAAATGAGATAACATATAAAACCCTCTGAATCAAGCCTGACACAGAGTAAATACTCAATAAATGTTACCTATTATCTTTGTTACATACTTTGCAAGGTTATTCTAAGCAAAGAAATACACACAATTTATAGAATTTATCCATGGCAAGTAGTAAGCACTCAATAAAAGGTCATTGAACACTGTAAAGTCCTGATCACAGTGTCTAGCACAAACTAAACCTGAACTGCAGTACTGAATGTCACTATGATTACATATTAAGTTTAGAGACACGGAAAACAAACTATGGTTGCCAAAGGGGATAGCAGGGTGCGGGGGTGAGGGGTGGTGGTGGATAGATTAGCAGTTTGGGATTAACATATACACACTACTATATATAAAATAGATAACCAACAAGGACCTACTGTATAGCACAGGTAACTATAACTATATTCAGTATCTTGTAATAACCTATCATAGAAAACCTGAAAAAGAATATATGTATGTATAACTGCTTTGCTGTACACCTGAAACTAATACAACATTGTAAATTAACTATACTTCAATGGTTAAAAAAGATTAAAAGGTCTTAACCATTAATAAAAACACTGCTGCTTTGCCTGTAACACATTTCCTAATGTGACAACATCTCCCTAGGATGATAACAACAAAGATATCTGAGCCTCGCCCACTGCCAAAAAAGGAATCAGTGATCAAATAAGTTTCAGAACTATTGTATTCATCAAAATTAGGCAAAGTTTCTTTCTGCAGAACTCCTCAGAACCTTTAGTACCAAAGTAGGGAATATACATTTCCCAAATGCATTTAATGAGGAAACTTTCTTTCACTGAGCACTCTTGGGACTGTTGTTCTTTGGAACACAGAATGGAAACTATCCTAACTCAATGGAAAAATAGAACAATGTCTGGTACATCACTGGTTTGTAACAAACTTTGGTTGTACAAATGTAAAGGGGTCCATATTTTGTCGTGGTTGCCAAACATATTTGAGGGTGGAATCCTTTTTTTTTTTTTTTTTTTTTAAGCAGCATTTGTGGGACTACAATGCCAGGAAACATACTTGGAAGCGTGCTTGTCTATGGAAATACAGTCCTATTAACCAATGTGACCTAACACAAGCACAACCTAGTTTAGCATTCTTACTAACACAGATTGCTCTGTGGGAGATGTGCTATCTATCTGAAGGCCAAAAGATTCACTTTAATAGGTTATCCTCAATCCATTTGCTGGGCACTAAGGCAGAGCCTAGTGACAGTTTTCACGCCTCAGTTTACGGAACTCCCCCTCAATTTTCCTTTTTTTTCTAACATCTCCAAGGCAACACCACTAGAGGAAAAGCTGGGAAACTATAACTACATGGGTACATTCTGCATTTAATAGACGTACTGACAAACTACCAGAGCTCTGCTCTCCCTTTTTCTCCTTTTTTGTCTCTTCCAGGAACTACCTGACCACCAGAGTTGTACCTCTCTTATACCTAGCATAAAAGCCTTTTCACTCACTTTATTTAATATTATACTTTATTTAAGAAACCCTAAATAAACTACTATAATCAATGCCATCTTTCCTTCTTTTACAGGAACTTTTTTCCCATCCCTCCCTCCTAATAATGAATGTATCTTTTCCTCTCCTAGATTCTCATTCTTCTAATTTGCATTATTTGCCTCAAGTTGCACTCAAGCCCCAGCATCAAAGGCTCCCCACTCTTGGACAACAGTCTTAAGATGAACCAGAAGGATTACACGTTTGATCAAAAGAAAAAAAAGGCAGCTATTTCAACAGGGAGTGGGAAGTTACAGATATTTATGTTTATACATAATGGTTTTAGAAATCAACACCGTACGTGCAGCGAGCTTAAGAGCCCATCCACATGCAAGTATAAGGGAACTAACAAAGTTCGTCACCAAATTGTTCCTTTAAGCGACGTCTGAAGGAAAGGGGCTGCTGAAGTTTGAGGAGGGGGCGGTCGTAGCACAGCACGTGTGGGTCCCGCGGGTAAGGACCCACCGGCCAAGGCTCCAGGGGGTCTCGCTCCAGGTGCCTGTGCTGACCACAAGGTCAACCTCGCCCTGCGCCTTCTTCCCTGGAGACCCCTCCCGGGGACCTGGGAATCCCCCAGAGCCCTCAGCCTTATTGCCGGGATCCACAGGGCTGACGGGGTCCGGCCTGTACCTGGTCATACGGGGACTTCTCCAGCATCTGCGTGCACAGATCGGCGCAGAGCTGGAACTTCCTGCGCCTAAAATAGCTCCAGGCCAGGAGCAGCGGATCCATCTCCGAGCCCATGGCGGCGGAGAGCCGGCCGCGGAAGACCAGGGCCCGGCTCAGGGAGGGCGGGGGGCGAGGAGCAGGCGGCGTCCAGCCCTGCCCGGCAGCGCGCGGGGGCAGGGGCCTTGCCAGAGAGGCGCCCCGCATCGCGCCTGAGAATAGGAAAAAGAAAACCCACCTCGAGTAGAACTCAGCTATAGGACTGCCAAACCTTGTTTTTAAAAACTTTATACTTTTAAAGGCTACATATTTCATTAATTTTCTAGAAGAAGGAACCGTGGCTAAAGTAAGAGGCAGTGACTTAGACACCTCCAACCGGGGTCCTCCACCCACCCAGAGGAGGACCGGTTCGAACTCTCCGCATACTGTGCCAGTCCCAGAAAAATCCCGAGAGTTGACCGTACGGCCGGTCGCTGTCATACTCTTACCCTTCAGGCATTCTTACCCCCATCACTTATGCCTCCGACTTTAGAAACAGAAACATGAGAACAGTTTCTCCAATATCATCTCGCCCACCAGAACCCAAAGACCTAAATCCTAAAACTCCCAGTCGGTTTCTCTAAATCCCTGTCACCCAATTTTGGTGTCTGAGTGAAAAGGTACATTGAGGATTGCTTAGTCCAAACCGTTCTTTTTACAGATAAGAAACTGAGATGAGCTCAGAGAAATTATTAACCTAGTGTGGCGTGGAGTTAGGGAGCTGGATTGAAATCCAGATGACTACAAACTGTTAATGCCATTTGTTAATTCCACGATGCCTAGGGGTTCTGGATTGATTATAAATCGGTGACATTTTTGCCAAACAAAATAATGTACGAAACAAAAAAAATTTTTAAGGCGGTTTTGAAACACCATCTCCACGTACTTGTTGTTTGTCAAATGTTTACTTGTGCAGAGTGATTTCTTCAGGTACAATTCTGACTTTCCTCTAGAGATTTACACAGATGACAAATATCTTTTATGGTTAGGAAAAGAGAGGTGTGACCAAGTTAAGTCCAGGTTGACTTCATTATGGAGGACTAGGGGATATTTTTTCCTTGCCTTCTTCCTACCACAGTGAGAGAGGCAGGAGAGGAAAAGTTAACTCAATATTGAAGAACTTTCTGATCAGGTCTAAATCTCCTTTACGGATAAGAAGCGAACTAACAGCTCTTAGTAAAGATAAGTCACTCGTAATTTTCTCAAACCACTAAGGTACCATAATGAAGACATTATATTGAATCCAGATATATATACGTCTCATATATATCAAAATGAAAGCTTTCTAAAATAAAAAATGGGTTGTGAGTAGTTTTTTCTCCTTTGCTAAGCAGTCATTCTTGAATTTTTGTATCTTGGAAGCAATTAATTATCAGGATTGTGATTATTCCAGTTATGTTTATTGCAATTAGTCCATTTGTGTTTCCCTGGAGGTGCCTCTAGAAATGTAACCGGTTCTAATGCAGCAGCCCACTGTTTCTAGGGGTCAGGACTTTAGGACATTACATGCTGGAACTGGCACTTGGGCTCAATATTTCACAGGGTCCTTTTGTTTTCTGGTAAAATGTAAGTGGAATCTATGTAAGTGATTCTCAACCCTGGCTCCATATTAGATAGATTTTTTAAAGTAAACTATTTTAGAATATATTTAGATTTATGGAAAAGTTACAAAGATAGTACAGAGAGTTCCCATCTACTCCTCAACCAGTTTCCCATTGTTAACAACATTACTACAGTACATATGTCACAATGAAGGAACCTACATTGGTATACTACTGTTAACTCCACAATTTATTCAGATTTTCGTAGTTTTCCCCTAATACCCTTTTTCTATTCCAGGATCCCACTTTGGATACCATATTACATTTAGTCATCAATGTCTCCTTTGCCTCCTCTGGTCTGTGACAGTTTCTCAGACTTTTCTTGTTTATGATGACTTGACAGTTTTGAAGAGGGCTGGTCAAGTATTTAGTAGAATGTCTGGGGAGCTTTTAAAAATACAGCTGCTCACATTCCATTCCTAGAGAGTCTGACTTAAATGGTTTGATATAGGGCTGGAGCATCGGTTTTTTTGTTTTGTTTTGTTTTGTTTTTGTTTCCCATGTAATTCTAATGGGCAGCCAGGGTTAAACAACCTCTGTGCTGAGTTCTAAATGGTTTTGTATCCATTGTGATTATCGCCAACTTCCTAGAGAAAAATATGTGTGTGTGTGTGTGTGTATGTATATATATATATAATTTTAAGAAAATGTAATTCATCTTAGCTTCTTCCAGAAGGCTGTTAATTTCTTTTCTTTCAGAAAAGTCAAGTGGACGAGAAAAACTGTAGAATCTTAGCAAATTGCAGATTGTTAAGCATGTCCAAATATGGCATAAAATGTTACTTTAAAAGGTTATGTACATTTGTTTTTTTAATTTTGTTAATATGTGTATAGTTAATTTTATGAATATATAGATAGATTTTGTTACATATTTTATAATTGCTAATCCATAATGCAGAAACCTTTTTTTTTTTTGGCCATGCCACGCGGCTTGTGGTATCTTAGTTCCCTGACCAGGGATTGAACCTGCGACCTCAGCAGTGAGAGCATGGAGTCCTAACCACTGGACCTCCAGGGAATTCCCAACCATTATTTTTTTTAATGACATGCTAGTGATAGGAAAAATAGTAGATATAACAGTTCCTGGTGAAGGGGATGGATAAGAATTACTAGGGCTATTTTCCTACTGGAGAAAATGAAGCATAGAGAAACGACTTAATCTCTTTGAACAGGTCCATTTCACAGTCAGAGCTAGATCTCAGTTCATGGATCCTTATCTTTTGCTTTCTAGCAACTGGATCTCTTTAGGTTAATTCAGTTTAAAATCAGATACGGAAGACAGTGTAACTTTAAATGCAAAAGGTTAAATTTTCTTAAATGTTAAATTGGAATCACTCAGGCCGTTTAAACTTAACCCAAAACAAAAATAGAAATGTAACATGAGGTATTCTCTTGCTCAACAGCTCCTATGCTTGGTGATAAGAATGCAGAGAAGAAAAAGACAGATCTGCCCCAAGGGTACTTATACATGAAGAGTAGTTACAGGAAAGAGCATTGGGCTTGCGGTTAGACTTGCTAGCTGTGTTTTCTCAGGCAAATTAGGAATCAAGATAGGATGGTGATTAAAAAGTGGGCTCTAGAACTATATTCCTATATTTGAAAGCCTGTCTCTGCCATGCACTAAATGTGAGGATCTTAGACAAGTGGTTTAATGGCCCTGTACCTCAGAAATGTGCTTCATCCATGACAGAATAAGTGTTTTCCGTATGCTTTAAGAATTTTAGATTCTGCTTTAAGAATTTTAGACTCTGCTTTAAAGAACAAGAAAAATAATGGGATGGATGAAATTCATAAGAAATGTTAAGAATACATAGTAAGTACATCTTTAACCTATAGGACACAGTAAACATAGATAGAACAAATAGACACTTATGGCTTTTTCGCAACGGGTTTGCCGCCAGGATACAGGTGTCGTGAAAACCACCGCTAAACCTAAGCAAAAGTGGGAAAGGAGAAGACGCACATAACATCGTTGTCATCGGACACGTAGATTCGGGGAAGTTCACCACTACTGGCCATCTGATCTACAAATGTGGCAGGATCGACAAGAGAACCATTGAAAAGTTCGAGAAGGAGGATGCTGAGATGGGGAAGGGCTCCTTCAAGTATGCCTGGGTCTTGGACAAACTGAAAGCTGAACGCAAGCGTGGTATCACCGTTGATATATCCCTATGGAAATTCGAGACCAGCGAGTACTATGTGGCCATCATTGATGCCACAGGACACAGAGACTTCATCAAAAACATGATTACAGGCACATCCCAGGCTGACTGTGCCGTCCTGATTGTTGCTGCTGGTGTTGGTGAATTTGAAGCAGGTATTTCCAAGAATGGGCAGACCCGTGAGTATGGCCTTCTGGCCTACACTCTGGGTGTGAAACAACTAATTGTTGGAGTCAACAAAATGGATTCCACTGAGCCACCCTACAGCCGGAAGAGATATGAAGAAATTGTAAAGGAAGTCAGCACCTACATTAAGAAAATTGGCTACAACCCCGACACAGCAGCATTTGTGCCAGTTTCTGGCTGGAATGGTGAAAACATGCTGGAGCCAAGAGCTAACATGCCGTGGTTCAAGGGATGGAGAGTCACCCGTGAGGATGGCAATGCCAGTGGAACCACACTGCTTGAAGCTCTGGATTGCATCCTGCCACCAACTCGCCCAACTGACAAACCCTTGCGTTTGCCCCTCCAGGACGTCTACAAAATTGGTGGTATTGGCACTGTCCCTGTGGGTCGAGTGGAGACTGGTGTTCTCAAACCTGGCCTGGTGCTCACCTTTGCTCCAGTCAATGTGACAACTGAAGTGAAGTTTGTTGAAATGCACCATGAAGGTTTGAGTGAAGCCCTTCCTGGGGACAATGTGGGCTTCAAAGTCAAGAACGTGTCTGTCAAAGTTGTTCGTCGTGGCAATGTGGCTGGTGAGAGCAAAAATGACCCACCGATGGAGGCAGCTGGCTTCACAGCTCAAGTGATTATCTTGAACCATCCAGGCCAAATCAGTGCTGGCTACGCACCTGTGCTGGATTGTCACACAGCTCACATTGCCTGCAAGTTTGCTGAGCTAAAGGAGAAGACTGATCGTCGTTCTGGGAAAAAGCTGGAAGATGGCCTCCAATTCTTGAAATCTGGTGATGCTGCCATCGTTGATACGGTTCCTGGCAAACCCATATGTGTTGAGAGCTTCTCTGACTATCCTCCTCTGGGCCGCTTTGCTGTTCGTGACATGAGACAGACGGTTGCTGTGGGTGTCATCAAAGCAGTGGACGAGAAGGCAGCTGGAGCTGGCAAGGTCACCAAGTCTGCCCAGAAAGCTCAGAAGGCTAAATGAATATTATCCCCAATACCTGCCACCCCAGTCTTAATCAGTGGTGGAAGAACGGTCTCAGAACTGTTTCTCTCAGTTGGCCATTTAAGTTTAATAGCAAAAGACTGGTTAATGATAACAATGCATTGTAAAACCTTCAGAAGGAAAGGAGAATGTGTTGTGGACCATTTGTTTTGTGTGTGGCCGTTTTAAGTTATTAGTTTTTAAACTCAGTACTTTTTAATGGAAACAACTTGACCAAAAATCTGTCACAGAATTTGAGACTCATTGAAAAAGTTTAATGGGAAAAAAAAAATAGACACTTATGTGTTAAGTGTAGATTAAACTGATGAAACAAATGAGAGTGTTAATTTGTAGATAGAAAGAGATGGAAAGCAAAACCTTAAATGTTCACAAAGCATGATTCAGCTTTACCTACCTCAAATTGGCCACCCACTGGTATCTACCCATTCTAGCCCACTTATCCTGTGGTTAAAGCATGCACTGCTGCCCACCAAGTCATCACCGAGCTATAGCTGTGGCCATGCATACTTGCCTTTTCATCTCTCCAGTAGAACAAGAATTTTGGGACCATGAACCTTCCATCTCTGAACTTGCTTGTTTGCCCTCAACTCTGGTTCTTATAACCACACAATCTGTGGTGTAGGCAGTTGAGGCAAAGAGTCAAGATATAGGAGGCTTAAGTGACCCACAAGTAGTGTGGTCATTCTACCTGCTTTCACTAAATGTCTTAACCTACCTAATCTCTTTCCTCTTGCTTCTCACTGTATGTTTTAAGTAGATTTAACAAACTAAATGATTTGAGCCTCTTAATTTGGTTTATGAGCATTTCAGTTCCAGGACCTCTGGGATAGCCTGCTAGGTTGTATACTTAGAGGCCACCGTAGCATTTCCCCACTACGTATAATATGGGGGTGATGCTGCTGCTGAGGAGGAGGGTTATGATGACAATGATGATGATAATAGTAAATATTTTATGGGAAGGTTGTAGAGATCAAGTCGATTTAATTCAAGTAAGGCATAATTACATTGTCTTTTCAAAGAACATACAGACTCATTGGAGTGGAAACTAGCAATATGTGCAACCAGGGATCACATCAATTTTCAGTCAGAAAAGATTCATTACATGCTAGAGATAGAGCACTTTGAGACAATGTCAAAGACATTGAAGGTAGTTCTCATTTTCCCATTTGAGGAAGTGCTTGATAAATATCTGTTGATATTGATGGTGATGCAAAAAAAAATGGCTTTAAATACAAACTATGAGATGCCAGAGATACAGAATGAATAATGCATTTAAACAAATAAGTTCAATAAAACCTATCCGGGTAATGGATACAAATGAAGACACAGGACTGGGCAATTCTACTTCTGCACACATGGTTGGTGAAGGGCTCTGCAGTCAGCAGCTCAGGAAAAGGTTCACAACAGCATGGAGCCATGTGACCGGGAAAGAAAGTGTGGAAGGAAAGAAGAGGCAAAGGTGGGCTGAATGTGACACATGATACAATGGAGTTTGCATTTAAAGCCCCCAGAGAAGTTTTATAAGGGAATAAAAGCAACTTGACTGATTAAGAGTGAAGGACAGGAGATTGCTTAGGATACTATGGCAGGAGTCAAGGTGTGAGAAGCTGGGAGTAAGGAGAATGGACAGAAGAGGCTGAAAAATGTTAAAGTAGAATCCATAGGACTTGGACACTTGATTGGATATGTGGAGGGCATTTGGCTAAGGAAAAAGAGAAATCTAAGCTAGCTCCCAGTTTTCCAGGTTGTGAGGGGGCGCCAGTCACCAAGATCAGAATGAAGGAGAAAGAATAAGTTGAGAAAAAAAGGGATTAAATTCAAATGGGACATAATGATTTTAAGTGTCTCTGGGACAGCCAGATGGAGATGTTCTGTTGATAACTGGAGACAGATACATGTCAGAAGCCATAGAAAGAGGTCAGGGGGAGAGAGAAAATTTGAGACTCATCTAATCATACGTCTGCTCACTGAAGGCAATGGAGAGGATGAGATACACCATGGAGCATATGTGGAATGAGAAGAGAGCCAAAGAAAGTACCCTGCAGACCCCCAGAATTCAGGGACAGCTAATGAAAAGAGGAAAGATGAACCATACCAAGAAGAAACAGTCAGAGATGTAAGAAAGCAGATGTAAGAAAACCAGGTGAGTGTGGCTTCATGAAGCCAAAGCACAGAGAGAATTTCAAAAAAGCAGAGGCATTTCAACCATGTTAAATTCTGAAAAGAGATGATGGAAACTAAAAGCTAAAAAAAAAAAAAAAATCACTGGACTTGGTCATTAGTCATCTATTTACAATATTTTTCAGAGAAGTCAAAAGAGAATAGGCACAGAAATCTGAGTGCAAGAGGCTGAGGCAAGAAATAGACCTAAAGAAATAGACATATATATACAGCTTACTCTTCCAAGGGACAGACACTAGTGCAAATGATTTTAAAATACTTGCAAAGCCACATGCATATGTGTGAATTAATAGAAGTGTTATGCTTTTTGGCTATTTACCACGTAGTAGATGTTCTTTCAGAATTTTAAAGCTATAGAGTTCTATTACTGGCAGTTGCATAAACCACTGATTCTGGGGTGGAACTTTTTCTCTAAAGTGGATATGATCCGAGGTAACATGTTTACAGTCTTTTTGCTCAGGAAGAAGTGATACTTCGTCTTGGGCTCTTTACAGAAAAGTGAGCTCATTATTAGCACCAACATAAGAATTATTCTGCTTTTTAAGTTAAAAAAAAAAAACGAGGTAAATAATTCTCAGCACTACATAAGCAAATCACTACTTGATACTACTTAAAGGAGTAACTAACAGAGTTATCTATATACCAATGTAAAGATGACTAACATTTATTGAGTCTTACTCTAGTTAGTAGTCTTCCTACTAGCCCTTGGTACTATTATTATCTCCATCTTAGAGAGGAAAGAACTGAGACTTAGTTATCTGCTCAAAGTCAACCAACTAGTGAGTGGCAGAATCAGAATTTTAACTCATATTGACTCAAGATCCTACACCCTCAACCAAATGTGCAACTTGAACTTTTGAAAGTACAAATACTCTAGTCACACTGCATTTCTCCCTATTCTCTGTACACTTCATGTACTTTCAGTATTTTGTGCCTTTGCATATGCTGTCCCATACCTGCAGTGTCCTTATCTCCTTCCCCCATGCCTTGTGTCTGGTTGGTATAGATCCAAGCCAAATTTCAACTCAACTTTGAGCTCCAATTCTTCAAACACCTGTCTGAAAGATACTCAATACTACAAACAATAAATGCTGGAGAGGGTGTGGAGAAAAGGGAAACCTCTTACACTATTAGTGGGAATGTAAATTGATACAGTCACTATGGAGAACAGTATGGAGGTTCCTTAAAAAACTAAAAATAGAACTACCATGTGACCCAGCTATCCCACTACTGGACATATACCCAGAGAAAACCATAATTCAAAAGGGCATGTGCACCACAATATTCACTGCAGCACTATTTACAATAGCCGGTACATGGAAACAACCTAAATGTCCATCAACAGAGGAATGGATAAAGAAGATGTGGCACATATATACAATGGAATATTACTCAGCCATAAAAAGGAATGAAACTGGGTCATCTGTAGAGACATGGATGGACCTAGAGACTGTCATACAGACTGAAGTAAGTCAGAAAGAGAAAAACAAATATTGTATATTAATGTATATATGTGGAATCTGAAAAGATTGGTATAGATGACCTTATTTACAAAGCAGAAATAGAGCCACAGACAGAGAACAAACATATGTATACCAGTGGGGAAAGGGGGGCTGGGATGAACTGGGAGATTGGGAGTGACATATATACACTATTGATACTATGTATAAAATAGATAACTAAATGAGAACCCATTGTATAGCTCAGGAAACTCTACTCAGTGCTCTGTGGTGACCTAAATGGGAAGGAAATCCAAAAAACAGGGGATATATGTATATGTATAGCTGATTTGCTTTGCTGTACTAACAATTAACACAACACTGTAAAGCAACTATACTCCAATAAAAATTAAAAAAAAAACGATACTCTCAGTACTCCTCTTATAAAACTTATTGTGCTACATTGTAATGTCTGTCTCCCTAGCAAACTTTAATGTTATTTAGCCCTTTTCCAAAGGCCAGCACATGGTACATAGTAGTAGTCATTTTGTAGATGTTTGTTGAATGACTAGGTGAATAAAGTTCAATAAATACAATACTTTTCTACTAAATGCAAAACTAACAGTTTTATATATATATATATATATTTT
>NW_006799728.1:0-4337 GCF_000442215.2 Lipotes vexillifer
GGGGGGGGGGGAGTTTGGTCACCTTTTTGTGAAGTCAATAGCAGTCCTTTTTTTAAGGGGTCCTGGGTTTTTTTTCCTAAGTCTTAGTTTTCTCCAGATTTATATATTAAAATCTCAAGTCCATTCTGCCTTGATGTTTCAATTCCATTCTCTCTCAAAATGTTTCTTCTTTCCACAGCTGCCAGCTGCTTCTCTAGACTTCTTCAAGATCCTAGTCTCTCCATGACAATGCATTTGAAGTGACACATTCTAAATACTTGGATAATGATGTAAGTCACTTATTAAATACTCATGTCAAACTTTTCCAATTTTTTTAACAACCTGTGTGAATTTATTTCAAACCTTTTTCAGACTCCTTTCCCCCACATATTTTCTCAAATCCCACAACTTAACTGGCACCAACTTCTGATAATTCACATAATATTACATCTCAAGCTTCTTTTTAGAAGCAGCTACCTAATCCACCATTTCCCTCTTCTTTCCAAATCTCATCTGGAATTTATTTTTTCCTTTTGACAATGCTGCTAATTTCTCTCATAGTTTGATGATTAAATTCTTGCATTGATTAACCAGAGATGAAATATGGAAGAAAGCCTTTCATTTCACATCATAATGCTAGCCATACTTCTATATTACTACTATTTGTGTGAAATTCTGCAATATGTTTGCAATAACAAGGTAATCTATAATTGGCACATTACACCTCCAATACTTACCCTAAAATGTGGTTAAAGGGGATTTTCTAAGTAGCAAGAAACTTTCATAGTTTTAAACAGCTTTGTGGCCCTACCAGAAGCATATATAAACACACCATTCAAGGTAAATAAAAGGTTTCTTTAAAAACAGATAACTGTGAAGAGAAAATCACTGATAACATATACATATAAAATTAAAAATTACACATTAAAACATGTGAAATAAACTGAAAAGCTTTTTCTGCCAGGCTTGAAACTTGTGTTTCCCCAGCAGAAGTCAGTCATGTCACCAGCACATTCTGTGAAATAGCAGTGAGTTGCATTCCTTGTACTGCTACTGCTTCTTGTATAAGAAATGTTTTAAAAAGAAAACTGTCAGTAACTTGCACACATGCAGAACCAGAAGGCACCAAACACATCATTTTGGAATTTTTCACAAGTCATTATCTTTACATTGTTGTATTTTAGAGCTTCTAAAGAACACATATGAACCACAGAAGGGTTTTCCAGCCATAGAGCCACACCCAGGAAGTTGTGATAGGCCCAGGAAACCCATAGTTTCTCAAAATCTTCTTGTGGAGCCACAGAAGCCCCATTGTGAAGGTGTTCTCAAGTGTGGTATTTCTTTTACATTTCTTAAGAGAAGTGGAGGGAATACCATAGGTAATGCTGGTCACTCTGTAATAGCCATGGCCTCAAAAAGCCATTCAACTTTCAAATTAGGAAAGACTGAGAGAGGTGGCCCAACAAAACATAGGTTTTTCCTTTACCAATCACTAGATAAAATTTCTTTAACCTCCAAGGGAAATCAAAACTCTTTGATATTTAGCAATTTAAGGATCGCATAGGAGGCAATACAAAGACTGATGAGAAAGAGGGAGCTGGATAGAGAAGTTTACATCCCAGTATAAGTCCCTCTGAGGGTTGGAACCTATTTGTAAAAGATATAACAGGGCTGTTGTTTCCAGTAGCATGTTCATAGCAACAAATCACAGCATAATACTAACACATATTCTAAAACGAAGAATCAAATATATTTTAAATGCATAGCTAAAATGAAGGGAAAGTAATAGAATTCTTTTCTGGTAGAAAACAATGAGAATGTTGAATTTACTGTTGTATGAGTTCTGGAGCCTGTCTTAGCCTTGGGGATGGCATGGAAATTTTAGACAACCTAGAACCTGGGTTTTAATGAGCCCCGTGCCCTGCAGTTGGGAGACAAACACTGGAACCCAGAGCATGAAGGAATATCAGAGCTGAGAACACCTCTCATAAAACCTAGGTACTGGAAGTGCAATATCCTTAGAATATAAACCAGGATTTTAAAATTCCCCTGGGGAGAGAAAGAAAGAAGTAGAAACAGAAAGAGAAAGAGATAGAATGAGACCACTTGTCTGTCATGGCCTTGCCTCTGGGTGGAGAGGAGAAAAAGTCACTCCTAGGGATTTTTCAGGATAAGACTTCATTCATATGGATTTGGGGCCTGACTTCACACTACAGGCAATTCCCTAAACACCCCCTGCCAAAGAAAAGCAAAAAATTATGAATAAAGCTGTCCCAGGTTGGTAGTGCACTAAAATACCCAGTAAAAGTTAATATCTATCATTTTTAGAAGAATGCAGTTTAAATTCAGGTTTCAAAGAATTCTCACAATAAAATGCCAAGAAAAATGAGCTCACAGTCAGAAAAATCATCAAACATAAGAAAATAAGCAATCAAAGCATCAGAAGAAACAACAAACTACACATTCAGAAACTCAAAGACTCCAGTACTGAAACTAAGGTATACAGAATATAAAATAAGAATGAGCTTCCGTTTCTGTATGTTTAGAGAAATATGTTAAAGTAACCAAAAATTTTCAAAGCTGACAAGCTGATTTGAAAAGTAACAACTAGACATTCTAAAAATGAAAAATATAATAATTGGAATAATTGGAAACTCAATGAGTAGCAAAAAAAAAAAAAAAATGGACATACAAAAAGAAAACACATAAAAGAGGAATCAGGAGGGAAAATAAGACCCAGGATATAGCAATAAGAGACAAAGAGATGGCAAATGTGAAAAAGTGGAAAAAAAGACAAAGAGTAACAATTAAACGGAAGACAACATATGTGTAAGGAGAGTTTTATAAAAGTTTTAATCAGAGCTTATAAAGAAAAAAATGGAAGAAAAAAGCATTTAAAGAGATAGTGACAGAGATATTTTTCCAGAATGCTGAAAGACACTGACTTTCATAGTTACGAAGCCAAACAGATACCAAGCAGAATAAATAGAAAGAAAACCACACTTACACATCTCATAATAAAACAGCAGAACAATGAAAAGAAGTCCTTAGAAGTAGAGAAGAGAGATTACTCACAAAGGAAAGACAACTGGACAAACATCTGATTTTTCAACAGCAACAGTGGCAGCCAGAAAACAGGGGAAAGATAACTTCAAGATTCTGAGAATGTATTATTGAGGAGGAAAAAATAAATATAAACATAAGTTTTCTGCCACCTGACCCTTACTAAAGGTACTTCTAAAGGATGTAATTCAAGAAGGAAAATCATCCTATAGCCTGTGATGCTAGATATAAGGGCAGGTTAAAAAAAAATTGGTAAGCATGTAGGTAAACCTAAACAGACAAGGAGGTAAAAAACAAAATAATGGTTTCTAATTTGTGAAGTTAAAAATAGTGAAAATAGTAAGAGAATTAAACTCTGGTAGTTAAGGCAATCTAAAATTTCTGTATGAGGTGGGAAAAGGATAAATATACTTTAAGTTAAAAGTATGTATTAAAATCCATAGGTTAACCACTTATAAAAAGTAAAAAAAGAACATAAAGGTCAAACGAGTACAAGGAAAACTAGTACAATGCTAGTTGGTACAATGTACTAGTACAAAACTAGTACAAGGAAAACTAGTACTAGGAAAAATGGAACAAGAGGGGAAAATATGTCAATCAATTTCCAAAAAAGACAAAGGAGCAAAAGAGGAAAAAAAGGACAAAATAGAAAGAACAAATAGAGAGCACAGAACAGAAGGGGTATAAATGCATCTAAATACATTTTTGAAAATACAACTGCGTGACGTTCACAAAAAAGAAATAATGGTGGCCTAGAAATATGTGAAAAAAAAATTCTCAGCCTGATTTGTCATTAGGGAAATGCAAATTAAAATCTCAAGGAAATATTTCATATCTTCCAAATTGGAAAAGGTTAAAATTTTGACATATTATTAAGTGTTACCAAGCATATGAAGCAATGCAGACTCTCATAAACTGTTTCTAGGAGCGGAAAACTGTTCTCTATATTGCCTGGTAACACTGAACATACGCCCACTGGCCAGCACAGCCAGTCTACTCCAGGCTGCTTGTGGCTAGATGCAATCAATTATTCAGGCAGTTAATAATCAGTTATAGAGTTCCTACTGCCCAGGCCCTGTCCACCTGCCTCCCAGGCTGAAGGGATCAATACTCTGGCATCTATATAACCCATTCTTTTTTTTTTTTTTTTCGGTACGTGGGCCTCTCACTGTTGTGTCCTCTCCCGTTGCAGAGCACAGGCTCCAGACGCACAGGCCCAGCGGCCATGGCTAATGGGCCCAGCCGCTCCGCGGCATGTGGGATCTTCCCAGACCGGGGCACGAACCCGTGTCCCC
>NW_006799730.1:0-208 GCF_000442215.2 Lipotes vexillifer
GAGGCCTAGCATCAGGCCCTTAGCTGGGGACACTGTCAGGGCATGATGTAGGAGCTGCATCAGTGCCTTTGTTGGGTCAGCAATAGGGTCTGAGTTAAAGACATGATCAGGGCCTGAGGTAGTCAAAAGATTCAAGGCCTCAGTAAGGCATAGCTTCAGGGCCTGAGTTAGGCACAGCCTCAGGCCTTCACTTAGGGGCAGAGACAGG
>NW_006799731.1:0-216 GCF_000442215.2 Lipotes vexillifer
GTATGGTTTAGCCTCCATGTGTTTGTGCTTTTTACGGTTTTTTCCCTGTAGTTCATTTCTAATCTCATAGCATTGTGGTCAGAAAACATGCTTGGTATGATTTCAGTTTTCTTAAATTTACTGAGGCTTGATTTGTGACCCATGGTGTGATCCATCCTGGAGAATGTTCCATGCACACTTGAGAAGAAAGTGTAATCTGCTGTTTTGGGATGGAAT
>NW_006799732.1:0-243 GCF_000442215.2 Lipotes vexillifer
ACAGATTGCCAACAAACACATGAAAGGATGCTCAACATCACTAATCATTAGAGAAATGCAAACAAAACCACAGTGAGGTATCAGCTCACACGGGTCAGAATGCCCATCATCAAAAAATCTACAAACAATAAATGCTGGAGAGGATGTGGAGAAAAGGGAACCGTCCTGCACTGTTGGTGCGAATGAAAATTGATACAGTCACTATGGAGAACAGTATGGAGGTTCCTTAAAAAGCTAAAAATA
>NW_006799733.1:0-2859 GCF_000442215.2 Lipotes vexillifer
GGGCTCGAACCCATGTCTCCTGCACTGGCAGGCGGATTCTTAACCACTGTGCCACCAGGGAAGAACCAAGAGGCATACTTTTGACTGTATGTTTTGAAATTTTTGAATTTTATACTGTGCGTGTGTATCACCTCTTCATTTTTTTTCTTTTTCTTTTCGTTAAAGGCAAGAAGAGAAGAAAAAGCAATAACATGGGCTTTGGAGCTATGCAAACTGAATTTGTGACCTTTTCTACCACGCAGGTCCAACTATATAAGGAGGGGCCTAATGCAAAATGAAAATGTGGGGCTTCTCATTCAAAAAGGCAGTGAAGGGACTTCCCTGGCTGTCCAGTGGTTAAGAATCCGCCTTCCAATGTAGGGGACTCAGGTTCAATCCCTGGTCAGGGAACAAGATTCGACATGCCACAGGGCAACTAAGCCCATGTGCTCTAGATCCCGTGCGCCGCAACTACTGAGCCTGCGTGCCACAACTACTGAGCCCACGCACCACAGCAAAAGATCCTGCATGTCACAATGAAGATCCCGTGTGCCGCAACTAAGACCCAACACAGCCAAATAAATAAATATTTAAAAAATTGTTATTGCCCCCCCCCCTTTCTCCCACAGTCTCTCTGTTGACCTGCCATTGTGTTTTGTATTTGCTGTTTAATGCCACGAAGGTCCTCACAGGTATTGGGCCCCCCACCTCTGGACCTGGCACTCTCCACCCTGCCCCTTCCTGTACCCACACCCAGGCCCCCACCATGTGTGCCATTAGTTAACTTCTCTGGGGCTTCAATCTCTTCATCAGCAAAACGGAGGTTTTAGAAAATACACAAAACCTCACACATTTTTTGAAACTTCAGTGAGATTTTTTGTGTAAAGTGCTTAGCATATTACTTGATACCATGCCACAAATCATTACATGTTGAATATAACTATTAAATTACTAATGAGACTATAATTTGTGTTATGTTAGGAAAAATGAATAGGTATATCAGAATTCTCATCATTAAGTACTTTATTAAAATAGCGTACAGTGGTATAATGAACACATACAAACATCACAACAGGTAGAAACATCGACCACTGTAGATTAAACAGGAGTGTTCCTCCTACAGTTTTAGGTGGAGTAATGTGTCCCATCCCATCCCCAAAGCTGTCACCCGTCCCTAAAGCTGTCAGCTATTCACCCATCTGCAGATAATATCAGCAAGTTCAGAACGAAGCATCTGACTATTATGAATCCATTTGGGGAAAAATTGGTCCTGATGAGACACATGTGGTTCACAGAAGCTGGATCAAGTACCTGAGTTCCCATGGCAACCAAGGATATCAAGGAACTCTGTCTCCCATTGAAAATGCAGGGTGAGGCTTTCTCTAAGAGGTAGGCCTGGAAGTTGCTGGGAAGGGTTGGTGCCTCTCTCCACTTTACACCAGGCCCACATCCTTTCTACATACAAACACCACCTCTTGAGGTGCCATTTTCATGCTTCCATGGAGGACCAGTGCCCATGGGTTCAGACATCTTCTGTGTCCCCAGCCCAGAACATCATCCTCCTTGCCTCCACCTGTCCTTCCTTCCTCATGGGGTTGGGTGCTTCTTTTCACTCAGCAAAGTACCGCTGTCTCTGTACATACTCTCTCACTGGAGTTACCCCGGGGTGTGTTACATTCCCCCGCCCCATTAATAGGGTGACCAGGTGGGGCAGTAGCTGCAGGGGAGTGTGGGGGTCAACACAGGAGAAATTATAGCAGGTTTGTAGCCTGATGGGAATGATCATATGTGGTGTAAGGCCGTGACTCAGTGTTAGTTTTCTCCATGTGATGAGCAGTTTCTCCAAATGTTGCCCTTTTCAACAACACAGTGTTGGAAGAGGAAGTCCACCATGCGCCCTGAGTGTTCCTTTGTGGTTTTGTTGGGTATGCCAAGAATTTAAAGCCCTAACCACTCTTAACCAGGGAGATTTCTCAGGGTTTTATTTGTACTGAGCAATCCTGAGGGATAAGGTAACACCTCCCCCAAAGAGCAGGATTGCTTCGGCTCACTACAAAAGCAGTAAGTCTCCCAAGCTCAGGGCCCCCTCCTGTATCACAACCTTCTGCATGTGCAGGCATCCAGGTAAGTCTACCTTCATCGCCCCCCAGGGGACTTTGGGCACATGTAGCACTGGTGCAGACCTGTTGCTCTGGCTACTGCTTTTGCTGCGAGTGTAAAGTCCTTTGTCTCTCACCCAAGGGTCTTCTGTCTTCTGCCAGGATCTGTCAACCTGTGGCAAATTAACTTGTGAACTTGCAAGTAGGATAAAATCTCAGACCCTCCACTGTCCTTGACACACAGATTTAAGTACATCATGCCTCTGTTTCCTTTGGCTTTAAGATAAGGGACAAGTTAGCCAGCATGGTCTTCCAGGCCCTGACTGGCCCGGCCCTGCCTACCTCTCCAGGTTCTTGTGCCACTTTCCCCCACATCTCTCTGCTCTTTAGTCCTATGAAGGAAGGAAGCAGTGGCTGATGTGTGGCACTTGCCTGATGGTTACAAGGAGGCCTCAGTGTTGCTGACAACATGTCCTGCTACTCATGGCTAAGCCCTGTTGTTCTCCTGTTGGACATAAACAACCAAATCACCCAACCCAAACTCAACTCCCATAATAGGTCCTTTCTAACATGATCTTCCTGGCACATATTCACGGTTCCACACGTCATTCATTTCTTCACTGCAATGAGTAATAAATACAACTTAAATTTATCTCCCTGTGTATTCCTAGTGTTCTTTGGCTAGAAAGCATTAACATATACAATGTCAGTAGTTCTTTCAGCTTATTAAACATGCCAGTTTCTTTCCTGCCACAGGGACTTTGCACATACTGTTCTGTCT
>NW_006799734.1:0-7693 GCF_000442215.2 Lipotes vexillifer
AAGAGCGTTTCTGGGCTGGCCTGTGCTCCAAGCGGGAAGAATGTCCCCTTGTCTCTTCTTTCATGACCTGAAGGGTGTACAAACACATTTTGACATACATGATGTCAAGAATAAATTTGGAAAGGCTTTTTTAGAATCTAGCTGTGTTGTATTAGCACTGGCTAACATTTCTGGACCACAGCAATTCAAATAATTATTTTCATGTCGAATATCCTTGCTGCCATCAGAAAATGTATGTTGAAGTATGTACTACAGCTGCCAGTGTGCAAATAAACATCATCAGAATTGGTGAATTGTTTTAATATTACTGTCAAGGAGTGCATGTGTGTGTGTGTGTGTGTGTGTGTGTGTGTGTGTGTGTGTATTTAATGTAAAAGAAGTCACCACACCACATTCTTCAGGTTGGTTTTTAAATAGTGAAAATTGATCTCATATAGTTACAACTTTTGTTCCTTTTCTTTTAGGATGGGTGACATTAATTTGTAAAGTTTACAGATGTGCTCAATGACCAAGGACAAAAAGTAAAGCAAAGTTAACAAACCAAGAAGGTGATCTAAAATATTCATTACCATTTTTGTACTAATTACATGAAAGTAAAAGAACTAAGATATTAATACTCATACACCCCTGCCTTAAATGAAATGTTAGATTTTTAAAATACTGTTGTCATTTATTATTGTCATCCCAACATTAGTAGTTTTAAAGCCTAATAATTCCCAAAAATATCTATTATTCATCCAGTGGCTCCACTGTTCCAGGTTATGTGCTGGACCCTGCGGAGAGAAATGGGTTCAGGATGGAATCTGTCCTCAGAAAATTAAAAATAAGTGAGGAAAACAGCAAATGAGCAAATTGGCTGAAAGAATTAGAGTGTGTTAAGAAAGAAAACTGGGAACATAAGCTAATGGGGAAAGTCAGAGTCAGCCCCAGAGGGACAAGGACCAGAAGGTGATGGGTAAGAGCTACCTATGGTGCAGCAGATGTGGGCATGGGAGGAGGGGGAGATGGTGCATTTATCCCCAAATACAGAGATGGAAATTGGCCACCCAGGGTGTTTCTAATTTACTCTCTTATCTTTTGCTTTGTGTTTGCTTTCCATATGGAAAAAATAAAAAAAAAAACCTTTTAAATTCATTGTTTGGTGAGATATAAAATAATATGATGAAACATAATGAAAAATAACATAACTTTTGACAATTATTAGCACAAAGACGCATTTGTTTCTAATTTTTAACTTGGTTGCAGAATCGGGCATTCTCCAAATGAGAGAGAAAGGTGGTAAACAGTCAGAGGGCTTCATAGTGCAGAAGCACCCTGATTGGTTGGGCTGGAGTTGGTCAGAACAGGTATTTAGTCTAATGAAAAGAAATAACTTTATAATGATAAATTTATGTTTGCTACATCAGCCAACAGAATATAGAATGAATAGATCATTCTCTGTGTTTTAGGTATCTAAACAAGGCTTCAGATGAATCCAAAATTCTTTCAGAAAACTGTAATAGAAAAGTTCTCTTAATTAAATGCATACATAAGAGTATTTCTGAGTTTTCTTCATGTGAAACATTTTCCTAAATGCAAGTATTATTTCATAATTTTTAGAAATTCCCTATAGTCGTTATCTATAAATAATATTAGTAACAATACTAAAAAATAATATTTAAGAGCCTGTGTTTGGTATGCTGCCATTTCAGTACTTGAACCAGCCAAAATGAAAGCTGAGCTGAATCTTGTCATTGGGCACTGAAATAATTAAGGAGATATTGTGACTTATACAGCACTGTCACAAACCTCAAAAACTTTAGTTCCACTGAGTGAAAAAATCCTAAAGGTTAATATGTATACCTCCGTAGCCAGTCCATTTTCTTTTAGTGTATACACTAATTATAGTAGGTTAGTTCCACTCCTTGTTTGTAATTGTGGAAAACATATTCTTTCTGATTAGATAAGAAACTATTTAATTGGAAATTTGTATTTTAATCATTGTTGCATACAAATTGATACAAATTCAATTGCAAAAGCAATATTCCTAATGTAATCTATAGATTCCTGCTATTTTCTTAATAATGTTGGATAGAAATGCCTAGTTTTAACAAGTTCTTTGAACAGACTTTACTAATGTGATTTGATATTTAATGAGGAGTCCTAAATTCATCATTCATTATGATTAAGAACAGGCTTCTTTATTTTATTTTCAGTCTTCTTTAAATGGAAATAAACTCTTATAGAACCAAACTGTTAAAATTAATATAATTAAAGGGAAAAATATAACCATGGTGTTATTATTTAGCTATATCTACAAAAGAAAGACATAGAACATTATTAAATGTAAATCCATAGTTGAGTAGTTGGGCTGGACCAAAAATTCAAGTATAAAATCTTCTGTTGTTGAATTGGAAATAGTGTAAAAAAGGCAGGTATGTTAATCGTTGTGAGTGTGATCAGAGATCAGGCAACTAACTGGGTTATCTATCCTGTGTATATGCATATGAGATGTGTGAGACACACATACACACATATACACACAGAAATAGAGAGATTTAACTGTGTCTACTGAATTAAAAATGATCTATGTTACAAAATCCCTCCCTGATGCCCATTTCTCTACTCTTTCCATGATAATACATTTTTTAAATAAATAATAATCTGGAGCATAATATTCTAACCTAATTGTAGCCCCAAAGTTGAGTGATCCGAAGTGTCTACCATTCACATCAGAGGTAGAGAGAATCAGTAAGACCCTGTTGGCATCACTTTATCCAAGAGGTAGGAAGGAGGAGAAGAGGGAACAATATGCCAAATGCTTGCACTGAACTTTCTAGAACTGGCAACTGGGGGTCATGATTCTGGAGAACATGTAAATTCTTCCAGTGCAAGGAGCCATTGGCAATTTTGATACAACTTTTTTGTACTATTGTTTAGAAAGCAAAGGCTTCTTTTTGTTTCATTTTCCATAACTGAAAACCAAACTCTCTGTGAAAAGCTGCATCCCTTGAAAGCATTTATTTTTTATCCAGCATAATGAAAACATTGTACAAAGCAAAAGAGCATTAATTTTAGAGGTGAAAGAAAGTGCTTAATTCAGTGGTCCTGTCTCCTTGGTCCGTGTAATTCACAGTCTTTGGAACAGGCTTAGGACACCAGTTAGTAGTTAGTAAAGTATTTGCAGAGACTGATTTGCATTTAAAAACTGCCTCACTCAGTTTCAGCCATTAACTAATCAACTATCTGATCAAAACAGTAATTAGGGGCATGTTTAGAATTTATTTACAATGCTCTGGGTTTTTTTAATGTTTTTATTTTTGTAATGTATTGAGAAGTTTTTGTAAACTCATCAAAAACATTGTGTATTAATAAATGACCGATGAACTAAGTATTAGGATTATTTACATGTTGAGATTTTATAAGATCTTTAGACTCCAGATAATAATCTATTTGTCAGATAATATGAAAGATAATAAGAAGAAGAGCAGGAAGAAGAAACAGGAACAGGAGGAGGAACAGGAGGAGGAGCAGGAGAAGAGAAAGAGAAATGAACAGCATAAACTATTGGAAATTTCAAGGTCTTTGGGGGCCTCAAAATTTGAATCTTTTCTAAGAATTTGTCCATTTCTTCCAGATTGTCCATTTTATTGTCATATAGTTGTTTGTAGTAATCTCTCATGATTCTTTGTATTTCTGCAGTGTCAGTTGTTAGATCTCCTTTTTCATTTCTAAGTCTATTGATTTGAGTCTTCTCCCGTTTTTCTTGATGAGTCTGGCTAATGGTTTATCAAATCTGTTTATCTTCTCAAAGAACCAGCTTTTGGTTTAATTGATCTTTTTTATTGTTTCCTTAATATTTTTTCATTTATTTCTGATCTGATCTTTATGATTTCTTTCCTTCTGCTAACTGTTTTGTTGTTGTTGTTGTTGTTGTTGTCCCTATTTCTCTAACTGCTTTAGGTGTAAGGTTACGTTGTTTATTTGAGATGTTTCTTGAGATAGTATTGCATTGCTATAAACTTCCCTCTTAGAACTGCTTTTGCTGCATCCCATAGGTGTTGGGTCATAGTATTTCCATTGTCATTTGTTTCTAGGTAGTTTTTGATTTCCTCTTTGATTTCTTCAGTGATCTCTTGCTTATTTAGTAGTGAATTGTTTAGCTTACATGTGTTTGTATTTTTTACAGATTTTTTTCCTGTAATTGATATCTAGTCTCATTGTGTTGTGGTTGGAAAAGATACTTGATAAGATTTCAATTTTATTAAATTAGCCAAGGCTTAATTTGTGATCCAAGATGTGATCTATCCTGGAGAATGTTCCATGAGCACTTGAGAAGAAAGTGTAATCTAATGTTTTGGATGGAATGTCCTATAAATATCAATTAAGTCCATATTGTTTAATGTATCATTTAAAGCTTGTGTTTCTTTATTTATTTTCATTTTGGATGATCTGTCCATTGGTGAAAATGAGGTGTTAAAGCCCCCAACTATGATTGTGTTACTGTTGATTTCCCCTTTTATGGCTGTTAGCATTTGCCTCATGTACTGAGGTGCTCCTATGTTGGGTGCATAAATATTTACAATTATAACTTCTTCTTGGATTGATCCCTTGATCATTATGTAGTGTACTTCTTTATTCTGTATTTTAAAATCTATTCATTTTGCTATAATCTTTATTGTAAAATCTATTTTGTCTGATGAGGATTACTACTCCATGAAGAAATAGAAAATATAAACAGAACAATCACAAGCACTGAAATTGAGACTGTGATTAAAAATCTTCCAACAAACAAAAACCCAGGACCAGATGACTTCACAGGCTAATTCTATCAAACATTTAGAGAAGAGCTAACACTCATTCTTTTCAAACACTTTCAAAGTATAGCAGAGAGATGAACACTCCCCAACTCATTCTATGAGGCCACCACCCTGATACCCAAACCAGACAAAGATGTCATAAAAAGGAAAACTGCAGGCCAATATCACTGGTGAGCATAGATGCAAAAATCCTCAACAAAATACTAGCAAACAGAATCCAACAGCACACTAAAAGATTCAGACATCATGATCAAGTGGGGTTTATCCCAGGAATGCAATGATTCTTCAATATATGCAAATCAATCAATGTGATGCACCATATTAATAAATTGAAGGAGAAAAACTATATGATCATCTCAATAGATGCAGAAAAAACATGTGACAAAAGTTAACGCTCATTTATGATTAAAACTCTCCAGAATGTAGGCATAGAGGGAACTTACCTCAACACAATAAAGGCCATATATGACAAACCAACAGCCAACATCATTCTCAATGGTGAAAATCTGAAACCACTTCCACTAAGATCAGGAACAAGACAAGGTTGCTCACTCTCACCACTATTATTCAACATAGTTTTGGAAGTTTTAACCACCACAATCAAAGAAGAGAAAGAAATAAAAAGAATCCAAATCAGAAAAGAAGTAAAGCTGTCACTATCTGCAGATGACATGATAATATACATAGAGAACCCTAAAGATGTTACCAGAAAACTACTAGAGCTAATCAATGAATTTGGTAAGGTAACAGGATAAAAAATTAATGCACAGAAATCCCTTGCATTCCTATACACTAATGATCAAAAATATGAAAGAGAAGTTAAGGAAACACTTCCATTTACCATTGCAAACAAAAGAATAAAATACTCAGGAATAAACCTACCTAAGGTGACAAAAGGCCTGTATGCAGAAAACTCTAAGACACTGATGAAAGAAATTAAAGATGATATAAACAGATAGGGAGATATACCGTGTTCTTGGATTGGAAGAATCAACATTGTGAAAATGACTATACTACCCAAAGCAATCTACAGATTCAGTGCAATCCTTATCAAACTACCAAAGGCATTTTTCACAGAACTAGAATGAAAAGTTTCACAATTTGTATGGAAACACAAAAGACTCTGAATAGCCAAAGCAATCTTGAGAAAGAAAAACAGAGCTGGAAGAATCAGGCTCCTGGATTTCAGACTATACTACAAATCTACAGTAATCAAGACAGTATGGTACTGGCAAAAAAAACAGAAATATAGATAAATGGAACAGGATAGAAGGCCCAAAGATAAACCCACACACATATGGTCACCTTATCTTTGACAAAGCAAGAAAGAATATACAGTGGAGAAAAGACAGCCTTTTCAATAAGTGGTGCTGGAAAAACTGGACAGCTACATGTTAAAGAATGAAATTAGAACACTCCCTAACACCATACACAAAAATAAACTCAAAATGGATTAAAGACCTAAGTGTAAGGGCAGACACTATAAAACTCTTAGACGAAAACATATGCAGAACACTCTATGATATAAATCACAGCAAGAACCTTTTGACGCACCTCCTAGAGAAATGGAAATAAAAACAAAAACAAATGGGATCTAATGAAACTTAAAAGCTTTTGCACAACAAAGGAAATCATAAACAAGAGGAAAAGACAACCCTCAGAATGGGAGAAAATATTTTCAAATTAAGCAACTGACAAAGGATTAATCTCCAATTAAGCAGCTCATGCAGCTCCATATCAAAAAAACAAAGAACCCAATCTGAAAATGGGCAGAAAGCCTAAATAGGCATTTCTCCAAAGAAAATATACAGGTTGCCAACAAACACATGAAAGGATGCTCAATATCACTAATCATTAGAGAAATGCAAATCAAAACTACAATGTGGGGCTTCCCTGGTGGCGCAGTGGTTGAGAGTCCGCCTGCCGATGCAGGGGACACGGGTTCGTGCCCCGGCCCAGGAAGATCCCACATGCCGTGGAGCGCCTGGGCCCGTGAGCCATGGCCGCTGAGCCTGCGCGTCCGGAGCCTGTGCTCCGCAGCGGGAGAGGCCACAGCAGTGAGAGGCCCGCGTATCGCAAAAAAAAAAAAACAAAAACAAAACAAAACAAAAAACTACAATGTGGTATCACCTCACACCAGTCAGAATGGCCATCATCAAAAAATCTACAAACAATAAATGCTGGAGAGGGTGTGGAGAAAAGGGAACCCTCTTGCACTGTTGGTGGGAATGTAAATTGATACAGTCACTATGGAGAACAGTATGCAGGTTCCTTAAAAAGCTAAAAATAGAACCACCACATGACCCAGAAATCCCACTACTGAGCATATACCCTGAGAAAACCATAACTCAAAAAGATTCATGTACCACAATTTTCATTTCAGCTCTGTTTACAATAGCCAGGATGTGGAAGCAACCTCAGTGTCCAGCAACAGATGAATGGATAAAGAAAATGTGGCCCATATATACCATGGAGTATTATTCAGCCATAAAAAGAAACAAAATTGGGCTTCCCTGGTGGCGCATTTGTTGAGAGTCTGCCTGTCGATGCAGAGGACACAGGTTCGTTTCCCAGTCCGGGAAGATCCCACATGCTGCAGAGCAGCTAGGTCCATGAGCCATGGCCACTGAGCCTGTGCTCCTCAATGGGAGAGGCCACAACAGTGAGAGGCCTGCATACCACAAAAAAAAAAAAAAAAAGAAACAAAATTGAGTTATTTGTAGTGAGGTAGATGGACCTGGAGTCTGTCATACAGAGTGAAGTGGGCTTCCCTGGTGGCGCAGTGCTTGAGAGTCCGCCTGCCGATGCAGGAGACGCGGGTTCGTGCCCCGTTTCGGGAAGATCCCACATGCCGCGGAGCGGCTGGGCCCGTGAGCCATGGCCACTGAGCCTGC
>NW_006799734.1:7769-11922 GCF_000442215.2 Lipotes vexillifer
AAAAAAAACAGAGTGAAGTAAGTTAGAAAGAGAAAAACAAATACCGTATGCTAACACATATATATGGAATCTAAAAAAAAAAGGTTCTGAAGAAACTAGGGTCAGGACAGGAATAAAGACGCAGAAGTAGAGAATGGACTTAAGGACATGGGGAATGGGAAGGGTAAGCTGGAAATAAGTGAGAGAGTGTCATGGACATATGTACACTACCAAATGTAAAATAGATAGCTAGCAGGAAGCAGCTGCATAGCACAGGGAGATCAGCTCTGTGCTTTGTGACCACCTAGAAGGGTGGGATAGGGAGGGTGGGAGGGAGATGCAAGAGCAAGGATATATGGGGATACATGTTTATGTATAGGTGATTTACCTTGTTATAAAGCAGAAACTAACACACCATTGTAAAACAATTATACTCCAATAAATGTGTTAAAAAAACAAATTTAAATCTTTAGATTTTCTGTTCTCAGCTATACCAGTTTAGAAAAAAAACAACTCTACACTACCAAATGTAAAATAGATAGCTAGTGGGAAGAAGCCACATAGCATAAGGAGATCAGCTCGATGTTTTGTGACCACCTAGAGGAGTGGGATAGGAAGGGTGGGAGGGAGGCTCAAGAGAGAGGGGATATGAATGAATGTATACATATAACTGATTCACTTTGTTATACAACAGAAAATAACACACTATTGTAAAGCAATTATACTCCAATAAAGGTGTTAAAAAAAAAAAAGAAAAGAAAAAACAACTAATATTTTACAGCTTTAGATTCATCATCTTCTTAAATGGTGGAAATAATTTCCCTCGCATCCTTTTTACAGTCACCAAGACATGGAAGCAACATAAGTGTCCATCAACAGATGAATGGATAAAGGAGTGGTAAATATATACCATGGAATACTACGCAGCCATAAAAAAGAATAAAATAATGCCTTTTGCAGCAACATGGATGGAACTAGAGTTTATTATACTAAGTGAAGTAAGCCAGACAGAGAAATACAAACATCTTATGATATCACTTATATCTAATCTAAAAGAAAGAGATCCAAATGAACTTTTATACAAAACAGAAACATACCCACAGACAAAGAAAACAAACTTATGTTTACCAAAGGCTAAAGGGGGAGGGGATAAATTAGGAGTTTGGGATTAACACATACACTCTACTATATATAAAATAGATAACCAACAAGGACCTCCTGTATAGCACAGGGAAATATACTAAATATTTTGGAATACGCTATAAGGAAGAAGAATCTAAAAAAATATATTTATGTACATATATAATTATATATATGTGTATATATAATTATATATACACATATATATGTATGTATATATATATACATATATATACATACATATATATATATATATAACTGAATCACTCTGCTGTATACCTGAAACAATCACATTGTAAATCAACTATATTTCAATTAAAAAAAAAAGAATCATGGTGAAAAATAAATTTAAAAAAATAAAATGAGGAAAATAATTTCCCTGCTATCCTTACACTGTATTAACCTATATCAAAATGCTTGGAAAATTTAAATGACTATTTATATACAGATATTTAGTAATGTGGTTTATCTCAATATAATGAGGATTATGAACATAATACATATACTAAACAGAGTGAATAAAAACCAAAACAAAACAAGGTAGTGATGTGAGGGATGTGAGAAAATAAACAAGGATATGGCCTGGTTCTTGTCCTAGTGTTTATTTCTGAAATACAAATGCAAGCAGTATGAGAAAGTTTAAAAGGCAGCCTTCCCCAAAAGCTGGTAACCGGCTGGCCTGTTACAGCAGCTGACAGCTTCTAGTACACACAAAAAGAATACGTGTCATGGGAAATTAGGTGTGTGCAGTATTTTAATTTTAAAGAATTTGCATGCTGTAGACCTTGGCACTAACGTCAAGCATAGAGACACTTGAAAGGGCTTGTGTTGAATATGGAATTGTGTTTCCATAGGTCCCCTTAGAAACATCATTTCTTCCTTGTCTGACTTTCCTAATTGTCTCCTTCTATACAAATTTGTTTTTTTTAAGATGTAGACATTCTGAGAAAAGTATCATTACCAATAGCAGTATTGCTGTATTTCTAAGTTTTTGCAATTTGTGAATGTCTGTTTTTTTGTGGGGAAGGCAAGCTTGTCACCTCTGCATGTGTAAATATCCAGACAGGCAACCTCCCTCTCAAATGCGTCTTCATATGTGTTGCCATTGGTTTTTCAGAGATATTTGCAAGGTGGCTCTCCTTCCATGTTCACAGAAAGTCAGAAGATTAAGCCAAACTTCTACTTTCAAGGGCCCAGAGTATTCATCAGTTTGTTCATATGTATTTGTGAGTTCTTGTGTGAGGCTTTTTAACTATATAATTACAATAATCGACCAGCCTGAATCAATCTGGCCTTGGACTTGTGCCTGAAATATCTAACTTCTCCTTCTAACAACATCATTCTCAAAAGGGTCGTGCTTGTCCTTTGCTGCTGCCAGGTGGAGCTCTAGCCGTGCTGACTATAATGTATGTGTTGGTCAGGGCTGGCCATAGTGCATCCTTCTCTGGAAAACTCCTGAAGGAAGTTTTAACTTTGTCTGTAATACAATTGAGACTCTTCTATGTAATTCAAGGACATTAATAAACACCAGTAAGTAAGAGATTCTAAGCTTGTTCATTTTGACCCAAAGGCCATCAAATGCCCAGCAAGTTTATACTCCTGCAGGACTAGAGGCATTGCAGCTGTCAAGTTCAGCATTGGAGAAGAGTTTCTGTTCCTCTCAGCCTTGTTGAGGACCTCTAGAAATGTTCTCTTTTAGTTTCTTCTCTGTCCCACTCCCCTTGGCTTTTGCAGTTCTCTCTCTTGAGATGTACAAAGTTCTTACAGCAAGTGGTAAATTCAGTAATGCTCTTCCAAGGTGCCTCTTTCTCTCAACACTTTCTTACTTTTAAATCTTCCCCCCATCCCAATGTCACATGGCCTTGATACATCCAAGCACAAACAAGCATGTGACTGTGCTGTGAATCTTCTCTTTATTTACCCCACTGCTCTCCACACCACACTAGCTTGCCCTGTGCCCAGATAAGCTCAGTGGTTTGAACTGCATCCATGAGTTCCCTTCCCTGTAGCTTCCCATGAGTTCATGCAAGATGATGAGCTAGAGGGTCAACCAACAGAGACGTGGGAGGAAGTCACAGAGGAAGGCTGGAGTATTCTTCCATGTGTTTACATGGCTAGACGTGTCCTGAAGTGAGGGACATAGATCCAGAGAGCTGGCCCGTTACACGCCACCCTTTATCTGATTTCTAGTACCTGCCTTCCATTGGTTCTGTAACCCTTGCAGATGGGAAGCAACACCGTCTGTTCTCAACTTTGGAAACTGCATCATCTCTGCGATTCCCTGAAATCTACTTATACTATTAGAAATAGCCTTTAATTAAATCCTCTCAAATTGTCTCATTTTGAGTGGGTCTTCAGCTTCTTTCTGGGGTTCTAAGGATACAGGGGCCCTTGAGGTTAGGCCCAGCTAAACTTTAGAAATTTTGATTTCAGTATTTGATTTCAGCTGGACCTTAATGTCAGCTGGACTTTGAGTAAACAATATTTACTTTAATTTACCCTGAAGTTCATTCACTTATTCACTTATTCTTTCATTCCATCTTTTGTAACTCCAGTCCCTCTTCCAGCAATGAACCAAACAGACCCAGATCCTTGTATCATGGGGCTTATGTCCTCATGGAATAAACAGACAAAAACAAATAAAAACATATATATAGTGGTGAGAAGTATTTTGGAAAATATCAAACAGTATAAGGAAAACAGGGGAGTGCAAATTTAGAGCAGTTACAGTTTTGGGTAGGGTGGTTAGCAGAGGCCTCTCTCTGATGACACTGTCCTGGAGAGAATGAGTGATGAACCTTGGTTAGACTTAAGAAAGAGACATCTAGGCAAAGGATACAATGAGTGCAAAGACCCAGAGATGAGGGCTGACCCAGCAGTCCCTACACATGGGGGAGGATTAGAGAGAGGAGGATGGTTAGCAGGGTTAGTGGGGAAATGTTGGGTCATGTCCAGGGAATAACTCTAGGCCACTGTGTTGGCTTGGCTTTCACTTTGGAGTGACAAAAGTAGCTAGGGTCGGTTTGTGTAGGGA
>NW_006799734.1:12355-77692 GCF_000442215.2 Lipotes vexillifer
GTAGGGAATTGGCATGTTATGATTCACCTTTTGCAAAGATTACTCTGGCTTCTTTGTGGAAAATGGATTTTAGAGAAGCAGAGAGACCATTTGGATCCGACTGTAGTAATATGGTTGGTGACCTAGGCCAGTGTAGTTATACCTCTGCTGGAGAGATGCTTAACAAACTTCTTCCTCTTCCTGAGCACAAGACTCAAACTTACTTCCCAGTTACTTTGTGTCTAGGTGGGGCCATTCAACTCTGCTCATACCAGTGCGAGTGTAAGCATCATGTCAATTCTGGTCCAAGGAGACTGGAGAGAATGTCTCTTTTCTGTGTCTTCTTTCTCTCATCTCCTGACTGTTGTTTTGATGTTGATGCCTAAGGCAATATTGTGACCCACATCTTTGAAGACATTGCAGGTGGTGTCAGATTGGGTCCTGACAAGACTGTATGGAGGAGAGCATTCCCTTCTCCCCATCCACCCACATCAACCCTAACGAACTGTGCCATGAAAAATAAACCTCCATCATGGTTTATTTGTTATGGAGGTTTATTTGTTATGGAGTCTAGCATTACTTATCCTGACTAATACTGACACTGGCACCTTGAAGTAGAGTGCTAATGAAATAAAACCTTGTAATTCATGGCCTTGGCTTGGCAATTCGGCAGTGAACTTTGAATAAGCACCATCTGAGGGTGAAAGACACTAGCCCACATCACACAGTAACAAATCATGAGTTAACTGAGTCAGCAGTTCTGGAGGAAGTTCTTGAAATCAATGTGTTTGTGTGACTACTGACCAACTTGCAAGGACAAATGGGGGGAAATGGAGTGAAAAAAATGTGGGACCTTAATGGGTTTGGAAAGCCAAGTATTTCTAGATCTTAAACAGTTGGGAAAATGGTTGAAAAAACTCATAGGCAACCAAGGTCCATTTAAGATCAGCCATAAACTGAAAACCAGATTTAAAATGTGACTTCTTATTCAGACCAAGTAGTTTTGAGGTGTGGTCACTCAGTTGAGACAGAGGCCTGGGTGTGAGGAAGCAGAGAAATAGAACTGACTTGGGGACTTTGTCTAGGAAAGAATTTTAGGTGGAATTACAGAAACATGGAAGTGACTAGAAGGTAATAACAGCATACTCTCTTATATGGAAGCTCATACTTTTGGAGGATTTCATTCCAATCCTACATGAAAAAATGAATTCTACTGTGCCAGTGCTCCAAATCCTTTTTCCCCCCTTTTTCCCTTTCATCTTTTATACATCTTCAATTCTTTCCCCCCACAAAATATAGGGGTGCATTTTGATGGACACGATAGAAGGGATTTTCAGTTCCTTACCATTTTCTTTATTAACCTCCAAATAGGAGTTTTCAGAATTATAGGTTAAAAAAGATGTGGCATATAAGAACTTCCAGATTTCACTAGAGAGGGTCTGGCAAAATTAACTAAAGATATATTTTGTCATAATTGTATCATATATTAACAAACTCAGTCTCTTTTCATATCTCCTGTAATATTTCATTATTCATGTTTCTAGTCCTCAATTTACTTATTTAAGAAAATAGGGGTAGTAATACCTGTTTTATAATCTTGTGAAGAGTAGGTAAAATATTGCAGATAGAGCAATTAAAGACAATCAAAAGATAGTAGTTTCATATTCCCTTGTTTCTCTTCTTCATATAAAAAAAGGGTTATTGAAGCATAAAATAAACTGCACATACTGTAAATTGCATCTACAATGTGATAAATTTTGACATATGTACACCACTGTAAAATATTATAACAATCAAGAGTATAAACATTTCCATCATCAACAGAAATTCCTCATGCCTCTTTCTTATCTCTCTCTCCTGCTTCCCCTTGCCCAAAACCCTCCTCCTTACCCCAGGAAACCACTGATATCCTTCTGTCACTTTAAATTAGTTTGCATTTCCTAGAATTTCATATAGATGGAATCATATGACATTCATACTTATTTCTCTAGCTTCGTTCACTCAGCAATTTTTGTGTGTGAGAGATCCATTCATCCTGTAACATGTTATCATTATGCATTACTAAGTTAGTACTAAGTAATATTCTGTGACATAAATATACCAGAATTTGTTTATCCATTCTCCTGTTGAGGTACATTTGAGATGTTTCCAGTTTGGGGTTATTAAATTAAGCTGCTGTGAACATTCATGTAGAAGTCATCATGTAGATGTATGCTTTTTTTGTCTTAGATAAATATTTAGGAGTAGAAGTACTTGTTCATATGTTAGGTATATGATTAATTTTTTAGCAAACTGCCAAACTGTTTTCCAAAGTCAATGTACATTTCACATTCCCACTAGCAGTTCATGAGAGTTCCAGTTCCTCCACATACCCACCCAAAACTTATAAGGGTACTCTGAGCCATTCTATTGTGTGTGTAATGATATCTCACTGTAGTTTTAATTTGTATTAACATAATGATTGATAATGTCCAGGATATTTTGTGTACTTACTTGTTATCTGTATATCTTCTCTGATGAAATGTTCAAATCATTTACTAATTTTCAACTGTTTTTTTTCCCAAATGTTGAGTTTTGAGAGTTCTTCAGATATTCTAGATACAGATTCTCTATCAGATATATGATTTGCAAATATAGTCTCCAAGTATGAGCCATGACTTTAATTCTCTTAATAGTATTTTCCTAAAATCCAACATTTTTAATTTTTATGAAATCCAATTTATGAATGTGTTCTTTTATGGATCATGTATTTGGTGTTTGAAATAAGAAATTTTGCCAAATCCTAGGTCACAGAGGTTTTTGTCCCATGTTTTCTTCTGAAAGTTTTAGAATTTTAGATTTTATATTTAGGTCTATAATACAGTTGAGTTAGTTTTGTACATGGTGCATGGTGTGGTCTGAGTTTCATTTTGTGTGTGTGTGTGTGTGTGTGTGTGTGTGTGTGTGTGTACATGGATAACTAAAATTTCCAGCATTTGTTAAAATGATTGTACTCTCTCCATTGAATTATTTTTGCTCTTCTGTTAAATATCAATTAACCATACATAGTTTGGGTTTATTTATGTATTATTTATTTTGTTCCATGGATCTTTTAATCTATATAGATCATTATCACATTTTGATTACTGTTCCTTTATAATAAATTGTGAAGTTAGGTGTTATCTTTATTTTTTACTCTTGCTAAAGCTAAGGCTTTGGCATTTTCCATATTAATTTCACAATCAGTTTGGCAATTTCTATAAAAATATGCAGATTTTATGAAATGTAAGATTAATTTGGGGAAAATTTACATCTGAGAAATATTATATCTCACTTTTTATTTTGTATAGTCTTTATTATTACTCTCCACAAATTTCTGTAATTTTTAGTGTAGAGGTCTTGCATATATCCTAAGTATTTCATATGTGTTGTTGATATTGTATGTCATATTGTTAATTTGAATTTGTGATTGTTCAACACTAGAAGAAATGAAACTGATTTTTGAAATATATTCATCTTATCTCCTACAGCTCTTCCAAACTTACTTGTTAGACTTAGCATGTTTTCTTGTAGATTCCATCAGATGTTTTATACAAGTGATGGTGCTGTTTGTAAGTAAAGACAGTTTTACTTCATTATAAACTTATTTTTTTTTAATGGTAAGAAAATTTATTTAGTTATTTATTAACATCTTTGTTGGAGAATAATTGCTTTACAATGGTATGTTAGTTTCTGCTTTATAACAAAGTGAACCAGCTATACATATACATACATCCCCATATCTCCTCCCTTCTGTGTCTCCCTCCCACCCTCCCTATCCCACCCCTCTAGGTGGACACAAATCACTGAGCTGATCTTCCTGTGCTATGCAGCTGCTTCCCACTAGCTATCTATTTTACATTTGGTAGTATATATATGTCCATGCCACTCTCTTACTTCATCCCAGCTTACCCTTCCCCCTCTAAGTGTCCTCAAGTCCATTCTCTATGTCTGCATCTTGTTCCTGTCCTGCCCCTAGGTTCTTCAGAACCACTTTTTAAAAAATTTTTTTTTTTAGATTCCATATATATGTGTTAGCATATGGTATTTGTTTTTCACATTCTGACTTACTTCACTCTATATGACAGTCTCTACGTCCATCCACCTCACTACAAATAACTCAATTTCATTTCTTCTTATGGCTGAGTAATATTCCATTGTATATATGTGCCACATCTTCTTTATTCATTCATCTGTAGATGGACACTTAGGTTGCTTCCATGTCCTGGCTATTGTAAATAGAGCTACAATGAACATTGTGGTACATGACTGTTTTTGAGTTATGGTTTCCTCAGGGTATATGCCCAGTAGTGGGACTGCTGGGTCATGTGGTAGTTCTATTTTCAGTTTTTTAAGGAAGCTCCATACTGTTCTCCATAGTGGCTGTATCAATTTACATTCCTACCAACAGTGCAACAGGGTTCCCTTTTCACCAAACCCTCTGCAGCATTTATTGTTTGTAGATATTTTTTGATGATGGCCATTCTGACCAGTCCGAGGTGATATATCATTGTAATTTTGATTTGCATTTCTCTAATGATTAGTGATGTTGAGCATGCTTTCTTTTGTTTGTTGGCCATCTTATGTCTACTTTGGAGAAATGCCTATTTATGTCTACTGCCCATTTTTGGATTGGGTTGTTTGTCTTTTTTGATACTGAGCTATATGAGCTGCTTGTAAATTTTAGAGACTAATCCTTTGTCAGTTGCTTCATTTGCAAATATTTACTCCTATTCTGAGGGTTATCTTTTCATGTATTGTGCAAAATCTTTTAAGTTTCATTAGGTCCCATTTGTTTATTTTTGTTTTTATTTCTATTTCTCTAGGAGGTGGGTCAAAAAGGATCATGCAGTGATTTATATCATAGAGTGTTCTGCCTATGTTTTCCTCTAAAAGTTTTATAGTGTATGGCCTTACATTTAGGTCTTAAGTCTATTTTGAGTTTATTTTTGTGTATAGTGTAGGGAGTGTTCTAATTTCATTCTTTAACATGTAGCTGTCTAGTTTTCCCAGCACCACTTGTCAAAGAGACTCCCTTTTCTCCATTGTATATTCTTGCCTCCTTTATCAAACATAAGGTGGCCATATGTGTGTGGGTTTATCTCTGGGTTTTCTACCCTGTTCCATTGACCTATATTTCTGTTTTTGTGCTAGTACAATAATGTCTTGATCACTGTAGCTTTGTAGCATAGTCTGAAGTCAAGGAGCCTGATTCCTCCAGCTCCTTTTTCCTTTCTCAAGATTGCTTTGGCAATTCGAGGTATTTTTTGTTTCCATACAAATTGTGAATTTTTTTCTTCTAGTTCTGTGAAAAATGCCTTTGGTAGTTTGACAGGGATTGCATTGAATCTTTAGATTGCTTTGGGTAGTAGAGTCATTTTCACAATGCTTCTTCTTCCAACCCCAAACATGGTATATCTCTCCATCTGTTTGTAACATCTTTAATTTCTTTCATCAGGGTCTTATATTTTTCTGCATACAGGACTTTTGTCTCCTTAGGTAGGTTTATTCCTGGGTATTTTATTCTTTTCATTGCAATGGAAATGGGAGTGTTTCCTTAGTTTCTCTTTCAGTGTTTTCATCACTATTGTATAGGAATGCAGGAGATTTCTGTGCATTAATTTTGTATCCTGCTACTTTACCAAGTTCATTGATTAGCTCTAGTAGTTTTTTGGTAGCATCTTTAGGATTCTCTATGTATAGTAACATATTATCTGCAAACAGTGACTGTCTTACTTCTTCTTTTCCGATTTGGATTCCTTTTATTTATTTTTCTTCTCTGATTGCTGTGGCTAAAACTTCCAAAACTAAGTTGAATAATAGTGGTGATAGTAAGAAACCTCGTCTTGTTCCTGACCTTAGTGGAAGTGGTTTCAGTTTTTCACCATTGAGAATGATGTTGGCTGTGGGTTTGTTATATATGGCCTTTATTATGTTGAGGTAAGTTCCCTCTATGCCTACTTCCTGGAGGGTTTTTATCATAAATGGGTATTGAATTATGTCAAAAGCTTTTTCTGCATCTTTTGAGATGATCATATGTTTTTTCTCCTTCAAATTATTAATATGGTTTATCACATTGATTTCTGTATATTGAAGAATCCTTGCATTCCTTGGATAAACCCCACTTGATCATGATGTCTGAATCTTTTAGTGTGCTGTTGGATTCTGTTTGCTAGTATCTTGTTGAGGATTTTTACATCTATGTTCATCTGTGATATTGGTCTTAATTTTCTTTTTTTGTAGTATCTCTGTCTGCTTTTGGTATTAGGATAATGGTGGCCTTGTAGGATAAGTTTGGGTTTGCTCTTTCCTTTGCAATTTTTTGGTAGAATTTGAGAAGGATAGGTGTTAGCGCTTCTCTAAATGTTTGATAAAATTCACCCATGAAACCATCTGGTCCTCGACTTTTGTTTGTTGGAAGATTTTAAATCATTGTTTCAATTTCATTACTTGTGATTCATCTGTTCATATTTTCTGTTTCTTCCTGATTCAGTCTTTGAAAGTTATATCTTTCTAAGAATTTGTCCATTTCTTCCAGGATGTCCATTTTATTGGCATAGAGTTGCTTGTAGTAGTCTCCTATGATGCTTTGTATTTCTGCAGTGTCTGTTGTAACTTTTCCTTTTTCATATCTAATTTTGTTGATTTCTAATTTTATTGATTTGAGTTCTCTCCCTCTTTTTCTTGAGGAGTCTGGCTAAAGCTTTATCAATTTTGTTCAACTTCTCAAAGAACCAGCTTTTAGTTTTATTGATCTTTATAACTGTTTCCTTCATTTCTTTTTCATTTATTTCTAATCTGATTTTTATGATCTTGCTTTCTGGTAACTTTGGGTTTTTTTAGTCTTCTTTCTCTAACTGCTTTAGGTGTAAGGTTAGGTTGTTGATTTGAGCTGTTTCTTGTTTCTTGAGGTAGGATTGTATTGTTATAATCTTCCCTCTTAGAACTGCTTTTGCTGCATCCCATAGGTTTTGGATCATTGTGTTTTCGTTTAATTTGTGTCTACATATTTTTTTGATTTCCTCTTTGATGTCTTCAGTGATCTCTCTTGGTTATTTAGTAATGTATTGTTTAGCCTCCATATGTTTGTGTATTTTACATTTTTTCCCTGTAATTGATTTCTAATGTCACAGCACTGTGGTCAGAAAAGATGCTTGATAGGATTTCAATTTTTTTTAATTTACTGAGGTTTGATTTGTGACACAAGATGTGATCTCTCCTGGAGAATGTTCCACGTGCACTTGAGAAGAAAGGGTAATCTGCTTTTTTTGAATGGAATGTCCTATAAGTTTCAATTAAATCTCTGTTGTCTATTGTGTCATTTAAAGCTTGTGTTTCCTTATTAATGTTCATTTTGGATGATCTGTCCATTGCTGTAAGTGAGGTGTTAAATTCCCCCACTATAATTGTGTTACTGTTGATTTCCTCTTTTATAGATGTTAGCAGTTGCCTTATGTATTGATGTGCTCCTATGCTGGGTGCATATATACTTATAATTGTTACATCTTCTTCTTAGATTGATCCCTTGATCATTATATAGTGTCCTTCCTTGTCCCTTGTAATATTCTTCATTTTAAAGTCTATTTAATCTGATATGAGTATTGCTACTCCAGCTTTCTTTTGATTTCCATTTGTATGGAATAACTTTTTCCATCCCATCACTTTCAGTTTGTATGTGTCCCTAGGTCTGAAGTGGGTCTTTTGTAGACAGAATATGTATGGGTCTTGTTTTTGTACCCATTCAGCCAGTCTATGTCTTTTGGTTCGAGCATTTAATCCATTTACATTTAAGGTAGTTATTGATGTGTATGTTCTATATTCCCATTTTCTTAATTGTTTTGGGTTTTTATTGTAAGTCTTTTCCTTCTCTTGTGTTTCCTGCCTAGAAAAGTTCCTTTACCATGTGTTGTAAAGCTGGTTTGGTGGTGTTGGATTCTCTTATCTTTTACTTCTCTGTAAAGGTTTTAACTTCTCCATCGAATCTGAATGAGATCCTCACTGGGTAGAGTAATCTTGGTTGTAGGTTTATCCCTTTCATCACTTTAAATATGTCCTGACACTGTCTTCTGGCTTGCAGAGTGTCTGCTGAAAGATCAGCTGTTAACCTTATGGGGATTCCCTTGCATGTTATTAGTTGCTTTTCCCTTGCTGCTTGTAATATTTTTTCTTTGTATTTAGTTTTTGATAGTTTGATTAATACGTGTCTTGGCATGTTTCTCCTTGGATTTATCCTGTATGGGACTCTCTGTGCTTCCTGGTCTTGATTGACTATTTCCTTAATCATATTAGGGAAGTTTTCAACTATAATCACTGCAAATATTTCCTCAGTCCCTTTTTTTCTCTTCTTCTGGGACACCTGTAATTCAAATGTTGGTGTATTTAATGTTGTCCCAGTTGTGTCTGAGATTGTCCTCAATTCTTTTCATTCTTTTTTCTTTATTCTGCTCTGGAAGAGTTATTTCCACTATTTTATCTTCCTGGTCACTTATCTGTTCTTCTACCTCAGTTATTCTGCTATTGATTCCTTCTCTAGAATTTTTAATTGCATTAATTGTGTTTGTCATCATTGTTTGCTCTTTAGTTCTTCTAGGTCCTTTTTAAACGTTTCTTGTATTTTCTCCATTATATTTCCAAGATTATCGATCATCTTTACTATCATTACTCTGAATTCTTTTTCAGGCAAACTTTCTATTTCCTCTTCATTTGTTTGGTCTGGTGGGTTTTTACCTTGCTCCTTCATCTGCTCTGTATTTCTTTGTCTTCTTATTTTGTTTAACTTACTGTGTTTGGGGTCTCTGTTTCACAGGCTGCAGGTTCGTAGTTTCTGTTGTTTTTGATGTCTGCTCCTAATGGGTAAGGTTGGTTCAGTGGGTTGTGTAGACTTCCTGGTGGAGGGGACTGGTGCCTGTGTTCTGGTGGATGATACTAGATCTTGTCTTTCTGGTGGGCAGGACCACATCAACTGGTGTGTTTTGGGGTGTTTGTGAACTTATTATGATTTTAGGCAGCCTGTCTGCTAATGGGTGGGTTTGTGTTCCTATCTTGCTAGCTTTTGGGCATAGGGTGGCCAGCACTGTATCTTGCTGGTCATTGAGTGGAGCTGGCTCTAAGTGTTGAGATGGGGATCTCTGGGAGAGCTTTTGCCATTTGATATTACATGGGGCTGGGAGGTCTCTGGTGGACCAAAGTCCTGAAGTGGGCTCTTCTACCTCACATGCTCAGGCCTGACACCCGGCCAGAGCACCAAGACCCTGTCAGCCACACAGCTCAGAAGAAAAGGGAGAAAAAGAATGAAAGAAAGAAAGGAAGGAAGGAAGGAAGGAAGAAAGAAAGAAAGAAAGAAAGAAAGAAAGAAAGAAAGAAAGAAAGAAAGAAAAAGAAAGAAAGAAAAATAAAATAAGTTATTAAAATAGAAAAAATATTATAAATGAAAAAAAAATCTAAAAAACTAATAAAAAAAGTGAGAAAGAAAGAAGAGGACAACCAAACCAAAAAACACACCCACCAATGATAACAAGCACTAAAAACTATACTAAAAACAAAACAAAACAGTCAGTCAGAGCCCTAGGACAAATGCCAAAGCATAGCTATGCAGACAAAATCCCACAAAGAAGCATACACATACACCCTCACAAAAAGAGAAAAAGGAAAAAAAAAATTTATATATATATATATATATATATATATATATATATAATTTAAAAAGGAAGAGAGCAGCCAAATCAATAAACTAATCTACCAACTATAAATAGCTCTAAATACTAAACTAAGATAAACATAAAACCAGAAAAAAATTAGATTCAGAAAGCAAACCCCAAGACTTTGGGTTTGCTCCCAAAGTCAACTGCCTCAATTTTTGGATGACTTGTTGTCTATTCAGTTATTCCACAGATGCAGTGTACATCAAGTTGATTGTGAAGATTTAATCCACTGCTCCTGAGGCTGCTGGGAGAAATTTCCCTTTCTCTTCTTTGTTCACACAGCTCCTGGGGGTCATCTTTGGATTTGACACTTCCTCTGCATGTAGGTCATCTGAGGGCATCTGTTCTTTGCTCAGGCAGGATGGGGTTAAAGTAGCAGCTGATTAGGTGGCTGTGGCTCACTCGAGCAGGTTGGAGGGAGGGATATAGTATGTGGAGTGAACCTGCAGTGGCAGAGGCCAGAGTGATGTTGCACCAACCTGAGGCACACCGTGTGTCCTCCTGGGGAAGTTGTCCCTGGATCACGGGACCCTGGCAGTGGTGGGCTGTACAGGCTTCCGGGAGGGGAGGTGTCAATACTGACCTGTGCTTGCACACAGGCTTCTTGGTGGCTGCAGCAGCAGCCTTAGCATTTCATGCCCATCTCTGGTGTCTGCGCTGATAGCCATGGCTCGTGCCTGTCTCTGCAGCTCATTTAGGCGGTGCTCTGAATTCCCTCTCCTTGTGCACCCCAAAACAATGGTCTCTTACCTCATAGGCAGTTCCAGACTTTTTTCCAGACTCCCTCCCGGCTAGCTGGAATGCACTAGTCCCCTTCAAGGTGTATTCATGCAGCCAATCCCAGTCCTCTCTCTGGTATCTGACCTCCGAAGCCTGAGCCTCAGCTCCCATCCCCCACCCAACTCAGTGGGTGAGCAGACAAGCCTCTCAGGCTGGTGAATGCTGGTCACCACTGATCCTCTCTGCAGGAATCTCTCTGCTTTGTCCTCTGCACCCCTGTTGCTGTGCTTTCCTCCATGGCTCTGAAACTTCCCCCTTGCCCACCCCCCATCCCTGCCAGTGAAGGGGCTTCCTAGCGTGTGGAAACTTTTCCTCCTTCACAACTCCCTCCCAGATGTGCAGGTCCCATCCCTATCCTTTTTCTCTTGTTTTTTTTTTTTTCTTTTGCCCTACCCAGGTACATGGGGAGTTTCTTGCCTTTTGGGAAGTCTGAGGTGCCAGCGTTCAGTAGGTGTTCTGTAGGAGTTGTTCCACATGTAAATGATAAAGACTTACTATTCCATTGATTCTGTAGAACAATTTGAGAATTGCCATACATTTTTCTTTTCTTTTTTTATTGAAGTACAGTTAATTTATAATATTATATTAATTTCAGTTTACAACACAGTGATTCAATATTTTCATATTTTACCCTCCATTTAAAATTATTACAAAATCATGGCTATATTTCCCTGTGTGGTACAATATATCCTTGTTGCCTATTTATTTTATACATAGTAGTTTGTATCTCTGAATCCCATACCCCATCTCGCCCCTCCCCCCATCTTAATGATAATTATTCTTCCAATCTATTGACATGGAATTCCTCTCCAATTATTGAGATCTTCTTTAATTTTTCTCAGCAAAATATTGTAATTTTCAGTGTATAGGTTTTTGCACTTTTAAAAATTGTTACCCAAGTTTACTATTATTTTAATGTTATTAAAAATGGAAATGTATTCCTCAGTTTATTTTTGGATTTTTAACTACTTGTATATAAAAATACAATATTTTGATATTGCTCTTATATACTCAGAGCCTCACTATACTTGACTATTATTTTGAACAGTTGTGTTTTTTTTTTGATGAGTCTACAATGGGATTATGTTGTGTACAAATAAATACATTTTTTCTAATTATGATCTCCTTTATTTCTGTTATTTTCTTGCCTATCATCACGTTGCATTATTATTTATATTTTTAATTGATTCTAACTTAATTTTCTTAAAATTTAAATTTATTCCCTCATCCTACTGGATTATGTGTTTCTCTTTTATTTTTCTAACATATTTCCAAATTCCAGTCGTCTAACATATGCCTATACACATTGAAATATAGACATTAAGAGTTAGAATTTATATGCATTCATCAAGAAACTGTATGATTGGATAGCATCTCAAAATGAATATTTTAATTATTAAAAACCTCTTAGATTTATTTCCTTTGTGTCTTAAATCTGAATTAAAAATATTTCATTGCCTCAAATTCTCCTCTCCTTTCCTCTCTTCTCTTCTCTCTCTTTTCTTCATCACTCCATCCTTACCTCCCTCCCTCTATTTTCCTCTTCTGTTTTTGGTAGAAAACTGTGATGAGCTCTGGATGGAAGAAATCCACTTTCACATTCTATTTAGCTGTTGATTAATTTGCATTACTGGGACTACAAAGACATGATGAACGTATTGCTGTCTTCCAGTTCTGAACCTCCGCCAGAGATAGCACTGTGAGCCTCTGGTGATCCTTTATTCAATAGGGTCTGTTTATAACTTCAGCAGAGGCTGTGTTTTCATTTTAAACTGGCTGAAATCTAATTTATTTGGAAGAATTAGGATACACTTTCCCTTTAGAACTGTCAGCCCACACATGGAATAAAATGGAGCTTGACAGCAGTTTCTGGGGTACCAGGAGGCATAAAACCTGCTCTGGAAGTCGATGACTCTGGCATTCATTTTCAAAGAGTGTTTCAGAAGTTTATCAATTTGTTTCTAGTTAGGTAGTACCTCGATGTCAGTTTTCTCCTTTGAACAGTCTTCAGGGCTAGAATGCTGCTTTATTATGAATAATATGAATATGAGAAAAATAAATCTCATCGCTAAGAAAGGACTTGGAATCCCATTTCGGGAGGGGTTTGGTAAAACCAGGTTTGAAAGGACTTTCAGAAAACCGAAAGGAGGTTGGCCATTATAGCAGCTACTGGAAAAGTCTGGGAATAATCCACTGAAGAGAGGTTTTGTGTCATTGGCAAATCTGTTTCTGTTTATTGGTGAAAAACTAAATCCTTACCTGAGGTAATGTGTTATAAGAAGGAAAACACTTAAAAAAGTGAAATAATCAGTACTTTCCAAAAGACTTCCCTGAAGGATGAAAAGACAAGAAATGTGACAAGACGTAGCAAGGAGAACACTTAAATGTCACTAAAAGGGGAATTTTGGGTTTGTTTTTTGTTTTGCCTTGTTTCATTTATTTTGTTCCCAATACATGGGGAGTTTCTTGCCTTTTGGGAAGTCTGAGGTGCCAGCGTTCAGTAGGTGTTCTGTAGGAGTTGTTCCACATGTAAATGATAAAGACTTACTATTCCATTGATTCTGTAGAACAATTTGAGAATTGCCATACATTTTTCTTTTCTTTTTTTATTGAAGTACAGTTAATTTATAATATTATATTAATTTCAGTTTACAACACAGTGATTCAATATTTTCATATTTTACCCTCCATTTAAAATTATTACAAAATCATGGCTATATTTCCCTGTGTGGTACAATATATCCTTGTTGCCTATTTATTTTATACATAGTAGTTTGTATCTCTGAATCCCATACCCCATCTCGCCCCTCCCCCCATCTTAATGATAATTATTCTTCCAATCTATTGACATGGAATTCCTCTCCAATTATTGAGATCTTCTTTAATTTTTCTCAGCAAAATATTGTAATTTTCAGTGTATAGGTTTTTGCACTTTTAAAAATTGTTACCCAAGTTTACTATTATTTTAATGTTATTAAAAATGGAAATGTATTCCTCAGTTTATTTTTGGATTTTTAACTACTTGTATATAAAAATACAATATTTTGATATTGCTCTTATATACTCAGAGCCTCACTATACTTGACTATTATTTTGAACAGTTGTGTTTTTTTTTTGATGAGTCTACAATGGGATTATGTTGTGTACAAATAAATACATTTTTTCTAATTATGATCTCCTTTATTTCTGTTATTTTCTTGCCTATCATCACGTTGCATTATTATTTATATTTTTAATTGATTCTAACTTAATTTTCTTAAAATTTAAATTTATTCCCTCATCCTACTGGATTATGTGTTTCTCTTTTATTTTTCTAACATATTTCCAAATTCCAGTCGTCTAACATATGCCTATACACATTGAAATATAGACATTAAGAGTTAGAATTTATATGCATTCATCAAGAAACTGTATGATTGGATAGCATCTCAAAATGAATATTTTAATTATTAAAAACCTCTTAGATTTATTTCCTTTGTGTCTTAAATCTGAATTAAAAATATTTCATTGCCTCAAATTCTCCTCTCCTTTCCTCTCTTCTCTTCTCTCTCTTTTCTTCATCACTCCATCCTTACCTCCCTCCCTCTATTTTCCTCTTCTGTTTTTGGTAGAAAACTGTGATGAGCTCTGGATGGAAGAAATCCACTTTCACATTCTATTTAGCTGTTGATTAATTTGCATTACTGGGACTACAAAGACATGATGAACGTATTGCTGTCTTCCAGTTCTGAACCTCCGCCAGAGATAGCACTGTGAGCCTCTGGTGATCCTTTATTCAATAGGGTCTGTTTATAACTTCAGCAGAGGCTGTGTTTTCATTTTAAACTGGCTGAAATCTAATTTATTTGGAAGAATTAGGATACACTTTCCCTTTAGAACTGTCAGCCCACACATGGAATAAAATGGAGCTTGACAGCAGTTTCTGGGGTACCAGGAGGCATAAAACCTGCTCTGGAAGTCGATGACTCTGGCATTCATTTTCAAAGAGTGTTTCAGAAGTTTATCAATTTGTTTCTAGTTAGGTAGTACCTCGATGTCAGTTTTCTCCTTTGAACAGTCTTCAGGGCTAGAATGCTGCTTTATTATGAATAATATGAATATGAGAAAAATAAATCTCATCGCTAAGAAAGGACTTGGAATCCCATTTCGGGAGGGGTTTGGTAAAACCAGGTTTGAAAGGACTTTCAGAAAACCGAAAGGAGGTTGGCCATTATAGCAGCTACTGGAAAAGTCTGGGAATAATCCACTGAAGAGAGGTTTTGTGTCATTGGCAAATCTGTTTCTGTTTATTGGTGAAAAACTAAATCCTTACCTGAGGTAATGTGTTATAAGAAGGAAAACACTTAAAAAAGTGAAATAATCAGTACTTTCCAAAAGACTTCCCTGAAGGATGAAAAGACAAGAAATGTGACAAGACGTAGCAAGGAGAACACTTAAATGTCACTAAAAGGGGAATTTTGGGTTTGTTTTTTGTTTTGCCTTGTTTCATTTATTTTGTTCCCAATTTAAGGGAGATAACATAACAGACAATGGTATAGCTACATTTGTTACTATGCACATGGTTATGCATTTTTATCTCACTCGTAGAACTAGGATAAGACTGAAATGGTAAAAATATGGTCAAAACGATAAAGAAAACAGTACTCTGCAAGAAAGCAAAGAAAAGGTGAGGTAGGAGGGAATAATATAAACAACCATTACAAGACTGAAAATATATACATAAGAAAGATTTTGACAACAAAATCCGGTACCTTCCCAGCCAACCATACATTTGTTTTTGTTTCAATGCGTCAACTTAACGTTTGTTTATCTTTTTTTTTTTTTTTTTGTGGTACGTGGGCCTTTCATTCTTGTGGCCTCTCCCGTTGCGGAGCACAGGCTCCGGACGCACAGGCTCACGGGCCCAGCCGCTCCAAGGCATGTGGGATCTTCCTGGATCAGGGCACGTAACCGTGTCCCCTGCATCGGCAGGCGGACTCTCAACCACTGCACCACCAGGGAAGCACTTGTTTATCTTTTTTAAGTTCAAAATTCCACAAAAGAACGGATCTGTCATGTATTATTACTCAACATAGTAGCTGTAGCTCTTAGTCCAGCAAGTGGAGAGCTCATGACACTACACATCCATCCATGTGGACAGAACATGAACAATTGTTTTTGTACAGACATTAAAAGAATAGGATGCTATGAAATAGATTTAAAAATCATGTCAGTCTCTCCCATGAAATATTTTTAAAAATTTATGTCAATGTCTCTGTTCTGCCTTGAATAAATCCTACAGGATGTGTGTTTTCTGAAGAATTCCAGGGTGCATAGGCATATGTAGCCAAATATAAAGGGTACATTACAGGTATTTTAGTCATACCAAAGGAGTATTTGTGAATGTACTAAAAGAAGTGCGCTGATTGTCCTTGAGCAGGAGAACTGTCTGAGTCAGCTCAGGAGCGTAGTCTCTGTGGGGAAATATTGACCTGCTGCAGGTCATGCTGGTGGCTTCTACAAAAGCAGTGCCCTAACACATTGGCTTTACTTAGGGGGACAAGGACAGAACTCAGAAATGTGAAGTTGAGATGGCTGGAAGTTTGCTACCCAACCAGGACCCCAGGGAATGGCAGCCAGGGAGGGGGCCAATGTTTTCCCAGCTTTGTTTCTCCAGCTTTCTATATCAGTCTATTGAGAACAGTCTTCAGGAACATCAGGAATAAGACAAGAGAGTGGTATTCTCATGCCTCTTCTGGACACTCTCTGGTGTATGGAAAATGACTGACTCTTCATTTTTAATCTAATCAGGTACATTGACATGTAACTTTTGCACCCGTTTTATGTGTACAGTTTGATGAGTTTTGAAAATTGTCCATTCATGTAAGGTAACTATAAACAGGTAGTGAAATTCCTATCACCCCCAAAGTTCTCTTATTCCCCTTGGGAACCAATCTTAAAGCCCACTTCTAGGCCCAGAACATCACTATTCAGCTTTCTGTCATTGAAGATTAGTTTTCTCTGTTTCAGAATTTTACATAAATGGAAACAAATGATATGCACTCTTTTGTTCCTTATTTTGTTCAAGGAAAAACTTCTGAAGAGCATCATCTTGTTGCATTTTTCAGTAGAACTTTTTTTTTTTGAATTGTTGAGGAGTACCCTATGATATCAATATACCACGTTTTGTTTATTGATTTACCTCTGGATGGCCATAAGGGTTTTTTACATTTGGGGGCTGTTATGAATACTTTATTCATAATTTGCATTTCACTGATGATAAATAATATGGAACATGTTTTCAATTGCATGTCTACCCTGTATGCCTTCAATGGACAGGTATCTGTCCAAATATTTGTTCATTTTTAGTTGGTTTGTTTTTCCCTTTTCTATTAAGGTGTGAGATTTTTTTAATATATTATGAAGATATTTTATCTAATTAATATTTTGTAAATATTTCCCCATGTACAGACTTTTCTTTCCCTTAATAGTGCTTTGAAAATGCAGGGTTTTTAAAATTTGGATACAGTTCAATATATTAGTTTTTCTTAATGTGTTACAGTTTATGAAATGTTTAGGAAATCTTTGTCTTCCTTGAAACAGGGTTTCTCTTATTTTTTTTCTCCTCAAAATCTTACAGCTCTAGTTTTTATGTTTAGTTTTATATATTCCATCTCACCGATTCCATCCATTTGATTTTGCAGTATCTTGTGTGGTAAGGTTCAGTATTTGTTCTTTTCTATACGAATAGTCATTTTAAGAATCATCTCCTGAGAAAGCCCTCTGTTACTCATTGAGTTGTCTCGATAAGTTTGTTGGAAATCAACTGGACATACATGAGTGTGTCTGCTTCTGTATTCTCAATTCTGTCCCATTAAAGTATATTGATATATATGACTATTCTTACATCAATATCATAATGTCTTAGTTTCTGTAGCTTCAAGATAAATTTGGAAAACAGAGTAATTATTCAAAATGTATTCTTTTTAAGCCAAATTATTTGGCTTGAAGCCAATCACTGATTCATCTGGTTTTTCTATGTAAAGAAGTTGCATATTTCCAATGAGGATTTTAGCTACAAAATACTACATTGAATATAGCATGTCCTCAAACAAAAACTGTAAAATAGCAGTTATTCTTAACTGTCTCTCCTTCCATGTATTTATCCTGCTCCATATTCAACTGTTTTGTTCACTCAAGTAGTTTTGTTTTGTTTTTTTTAATTAGTCTAGAGATTGTAGTCATTATATGTGAAGGGTCTTTTTGATAGATGCTTATTTGGCTTTTACAGAAGCTCTTCTATTTGAGCTCAAAATAAACTAGAAAATATAGAAGACTGAGGCATAAGTATCTGCAAGACAATGGCATGTCTCACCAAGGGACTTATACTATGAAAAATATATAATATTTATGCACAGACATATGATACCAATTGATACATAAATGAGATGCAAGAGACAAACATAAAAAAAGGAAGACTCATTCTTCACAGTTGTTGAGAACTCACTCTTTGCCATGTGTTATACAAGATACTGGAGGATAAAAACTTGGGATGACAATGTTTGACTGCAAAATATCCAAAGCCTATGGGTATTTAGGAGAGGATTAGCAGTATAGGTGATTCCTGATCTAACAGAGCAGAGCATGAATACTAGAAAGCTATATGGAAAGAACATTTTTATGCATTCTAAGAATATTCTAGAGATGGAATATCCCAAATGTTTCCAAAGAATCACATAACTTAACAAATAATTATTGATCACTTAAGTGTAACAGATGCTGGATTAGACACTGGACGATGCGGAAGAAATGAGAAATGCAAAGTCCTTGAACTGGAAGCCTAGCTTCTGGTGGTTCACTGGCAAACATTGATGTGTTCCTTGGTGTGTATATATGTCACCCAGATCTCTTCCTCTATCTTCACCTGGTGTCCTCTCTGTGTGCATGCATGTCTGTGAACAAATTTCCTCTTTTTAAAAGGATACCAATTACATAGGATTAGGACTAACTTACCCTAATGACCTAATTTTAATTAATTATATCTTAACCCTTAAAAACCCTACCTCCAAATAAGGTCATATTCTAAGGTACACGCATTAGGTTTTCAACATAAAGTTTAGAGGGAACACAATTCAACCTGTAACAGCACCTAACTGTGTGTATTTCTTATTTCACTTTAAAGGTGAATTTTGAGCTGATTATTGAATAGAAATATACATTTTCTAAGAAGAAAATTTTCTGCTTTGTTTTTTTTTTCAGGGTAGAGGTGGGGAGAAAGCAAAAGAGGGGAGGATAAATATGAACAAAGGTCAGAGAAGTATCTAAAAAAAAAGGGGAGCTCAGGGCTTTCCTGGTGGCACAGTGGTTGAGAGTCCACCTGCCGATGCAGGGGACACAAGTTCGTGCCCCGGTCCGGGAGGATCCTGCATGCCGCCAAGCGACTGGGCCCGTGATCCATGGCCGTTGAGCCTGCATGTCCAGGGCCTGTGCTCCACAACTGGGGAGGCCACAAGAGTGAGAGGCCCATGTACCACAAAAAAAAAAAAAAAAAAGAGGGGAGCTCAGTGTCAACCAGAAAGAAAGAAGATGGATTCTAGAAATATTTCTGTTGTATTGATTTTTTCCTTTATTTTATTTTATTCACTCCAAAATATGACTTAATTCTTAGATGAAATTTTAAAACCCTACAGTAATAGAAAATAAGTCATCTGTAATCCTAGTACTCAAACCTCTTCCTAGAAAATGGGACCTGGGGATACCTGACTTCTGGTGCCTGAAGCCTGTGATTCTGGTGCTTGGTTTCTCTCTGCTCTTCTTTTTAAAATTGCTTTAGCAAGTTTCTTCCATTCTTTTTTTATGTAACCTGAAAATAAAATAGAGCCTTGTTTAAAAGAAGACTGATTACTTCAAGGTCTGTGTGAGATTGTTAGTTGTCCTTCTGCAGGCCTTCTGTGGTTCATCCAAGTGACATGTCAAGTAGCTGGGCTGGATTCTGAAAGGTCATGGGGAGATAGTATCAAGCCATTTGTGGTTTTCTATGACTGTTTAGAACAAGTGTGAAATAGAAGATGTTACTGACCTCACTCTTCAGGGCTTGATAGAAACAAATGGAAATAGTGGCATCGATAAACCAACACTACTTTAAATGAATATCCTTGATGAACTCTTCAGACTTCTTTGATTTAAAAAAAAAATCGATAACCTCAACATTAAGCAAACTTATGCCTGTGACCATGTGGACAGACAATCCTGTTTTGTAACAGGTGAACACTGCATCATGTAGTTATTGAAATATATGAGGGAATCAATATTCTTTGAATGGAACAAAGATATTGCCAGGAAATCACATCCCAGCAAACAAACACATGGTAAATTTTATTTTAGGTTTAGCTTGATAGTGTGTCAAGTTCATGGGAGAATTGCAAGGGACTGAAATGAGAGTTCATTTAAGTAGGAATCATCTGTTCCACCAAAATAAACTTCCTTTATTGGAGCTGGGGGAGTCCTCAATTATCACTTCTTTTTAAAAAGAGAAGTACTGCTACAGTTTTTTTTTTTTTCCTGTGATGTTGTTTGTTTATTTATTATTTTATATAACTTTTAAGGTTGTTTTTCATTTATAGTTATTACAAAATATTGGCTATATTCCTCATCTTGTACAATATGTCCTTGAGCCTGTCTTACACCCAGTACTTTGTGCCTCTCACTCCCCCACTGGCAATCACTAGTTTGTTCTCTGTATCTGTGAGTCTGCTTCTTTTTGGTTATACTCACTAGGTTGTTGTATTTTTTAGATTCCACATATAGGTGATATCATACAGTATTTGTCTGTCTGACTTATTTCAATTAGCATAATGTCCTCCAAGTCCACTCATGTTGCCACAAATGACAAAAGTTTGTTCTTTTTTATAGCTGTGTAGTATTCCACTGTACAGATTTATATGTTGGCATATCTATAAGTTTTTTAGACATATACGTATATTTGAAGATCCAGTTTCTGCTGAATCTATAAGTTGTCATTTTCATGCCATCTTACATTTTCCTCAAATTTTAATAAATATGTACTGTCCAATAGATTCAAACATGACTACATAGCGGTATGCAATCACATCCCCTCCCCCATACTGGTCTCTCAAGCTCATCTTAGTTCAACTAAGAACCAAGCCGAGATCATCCTCCTCCTCCCATGGGCCCATGTGGTCCTCCTCCTGGTGGTGGGTGACATTACCACCCACCCAGCACCATCTTCATCTCCCTTGCCAGCAACCTGGGATTCATACCCTCGTCTTTATTTTCAGCCTTTCCTCTGATAACCAAGAACTGGTGATGTTACCTCATAAACACCTAAGACTTCTGTGTTTTCCCTGTCCTCTGTCTTAGGGTTGATCTTCACCATGCTCTTGGCCACAGAAGTGACCTTTTAACTGATTTCCCTGATTCTTATCTCCTGACTCCAAGGGGAGAAAGCAAATCCCATCTTCACTCCACCACCACAGTGCTATCATTAAGTAAAACTCTGAGGAGGTCACACAGAGGTTTGCATCCATCCAGCTTCTGACAGTGGTGTCAATAGGATCAAGTCCAAATCCCTACTGTGTCATAAGTCCCATCTGTCACTTGGACTCACAGGCACCTTTGCCTTATGGCCTGTCCCTTCTCACCTTGAACCTCATGTGTAGCTTTGCTCAGTTACACAGCTGCCAGGATACATCTGTAATGCACCTGCAGTGACTTGTTTAAAGAAAGGCTAATCATCTCTAAATTCCCTGGTTCTACAGAGCCTGACACACAGTAAGGACTTGACAAATGTTTGCTTTTTTAAAAAATTTTATTTTATTTTATTTTTAAAAATTTATTTATTTTTGGCTGCGTTGGGTCTTCATTGCTGCACTCGGGCTTTCTCTAGTTGCGGTGAGTGGGGGGGCTACTCTTTGTTGCGGTGCTGGGCTTCTCATTGCAGTGGCTTCTCTTGTTGAGGAGCACAGGCTTTAAGTGTGAGGGCTTCAGTAGTTAAGGTACACATGCTCAGTAATTGTGGCTTGCGGGTTCTAGTGGCAGGCTCAGTAGTTGTGGCACATGGGCTTAGTTTCTTCACGGCATGTGGGAATCTTCTTGGACCAGGGATTGAACCTGTGTCCTCTGCATTGGCAGGCAGATTCTTAATCACTGTGCCACCAGGGAAGTCCCTTGACAAATGTTTTAAGAGAACTACATCTTTTTACTAAAATTGATTGGATGAAAATAGAAAATGCAGCTCTAATACTTAGTAAATGATAAATAACTAAATGACATTGCCAGCATGACTTACCCTTGCTCTCTGAGTGGAACTCTTGGTATTTGAGACTGTGTGTAAGGACAGAGATCGCCCTTACTATTGGCATGAAAATAAAGCTGTGGGTGAAGGAGATCTGAAAGGAGGCTATTTAAATATACTTTTGTATTACTCAAACTTTTTCTCTTTATCTTTAGTCAGAAAGGAACCAGAGGTAGAGTTAAAAGGTCAAAACATAAAGACAAGCTCCTTTGACTTAACAACGTATAAATTATTCACAGTATGTAAGAGCAAAGCCGGGATGTCCAGGACTGTGGTTTTCATAACAATGATAAGGGTAAAAAAAGAATATAACTTTTGATAAATCAAGAGCTCTGTAATAACTAATAGACATGAAATTTTAAAAAATAAATGCCTATTGAGCTCAATTCCTTTAACACAGGGTTATTTTTATTTTCCAGTGCACAGTCCACAGACCCTGAACCGCCACCCCTCACTCCCTGAAACACACACACTTTAAGTCTCTAGCACAGACATCAGAAATGTTTCTGATCCAGGATCCCATGCAGGACCCAGCATCATATTTAGTCATCATGTCTCCTCAAGCTCCTTTTGGCTGTGATAGTTTCTCAGACTCCCCTTGTTTTGATGACAGTTTGGGGGCCTACTGGTTAAGTATTTTGTAGAGGGTCCCCCAATTGGGATTTGTCTAATGCTTTGCTCATGATCAGGCTGAGGTCATGTGTTTTGTGATGAAGGTCCCAAAGGTCAAGGACCATTCTCCGTACAGCTTATCAAAGGCACATGCTATCAACACAACTGGTCACTACTGGTATTGATCATTTGGCTAAAGTAATATTTATCAGGATTCTCTGCTACAAAACCACTGTGTTTTCCCTCCTCTCTACCCTGTACTCTTTGAGAGGAAGTAGCAATGCACAGCCCACACTTAAGTAATGGGGAGTCATGATCCACCTTCTTTACGCAAAGTATCCACATGAATTAATTGGGATTCTTCCACAAAGGTTACTCGTCTCTTCTCTCATGTATGTCTATTTATTCAATCATTTATGGGATGCACTGGGAGTTTGGGGCTAGTAGATGCAAACTACTACATTTAGAATATGTGTAAACAACAAGGTGCTACCGTAGAGCACAGGGAACTATACTTAATCTCCTGCAATAAACCATAATGGAAAAGAATGTTAAAAAAAGAATGTCTATATGTGTAAAACTGAGTCCCTTTGCTGTACAGCAGAGATTGGCACAGCATTGTAAATCAACTCTACTTCAAATAAAAAAAAAATCATTTATGTATATCGGTATCAACTTCTGAATGTTTGTGTCCTTCTCAAATTCATATGTTGAAACTCTATCCTCCAATGTGATGGTAGTAGCAGGTGGGGCCTTTGGGAGGTGAAAAGAGGAAACCAGAAGGGTGGATTCCACATGAATGGGATTAGTACCCTTACTAAAGTCAGGAGAAGCTTGCTTCTCCTCTCTCTCTACTATGTGAAGGTAGAATGAGAAGTTGGTCATCTGCAACCTGGAGGATGGCCCTCACCTGATCTCAACTGTGTTGGCACCCTGATCTTGAACTTCCAGTCTCCAAAACAGTGAGAAAATCAATGTCTATTGTTTAAGCCACACAGTCTATGATATCCTGTTATAACATCTCAAGCTAAGACACAACTCGTGAATATTCATTTTATATTTTGGGTTAGAGTCAAACTATGTTATTGATTTCATTGCTCAAACTGTTTCAGCTTTGGCGGGCCTCTCACTGTTGCGGCCTCTCCCGTTGTGGAGCAGAGGCTCTGGACGTGCAGGCTCAGCGGCCATGCCTCACAGTCCCAGCCGCTCCGCAGCACGTGGGATCCTCCCAGACTGGGTCACGAACCCGTGTCCCCCACATCAGCAGGCAGACTGTCAACCACTGCACCAACAGGGAAGCCCTGTTTTGTTTTTTAATTAGAGAATGTTAATAGAATCCAAGAACTGGGAGAGTTACGTTTGTTGCTACTGGGCTTTTGGTGTTTCTAGGCCATTTCAGCTGACACAGTAAGGAAGATATATGTGTGTATACTAACACATGTATGTGCATACATCTAAAGTATTTCTACATGTAGATATCCGTACCTATATGAAGCTGAACAAGCAATCATGCTATTATCCAACTTTAATCAATTAACACATGGGGTCATTCTAGTCATGGGGTCATTCTAGCTTCCTCCTTTTTCTTTCATAAACTCCTGCTCTGACAGTGAGAAACCTGGTGACCACCATCCGCCATTCATGCCTATTTCTTCCATCTGAGTACACAGGTATAGGGCTATCAGAAATGCTAGCCCACAGCCCTGTGCAGGGGAAGAAAAGAAAGACTCCATTCACTAAGGTAAAGTGTAGGTGTGCAGCTCATTTTGCCTTCAGTTTTATGGACCTCATTCTTTCTCCAAGTTACCAGGTCATCACTTTTTTCTTCTCCCCTTGCAGTGAATTTGTTTCACACATTTTACCACACTTGTATTGCTTTTTCTCATCACATGCTGTGATCCCACAATATCTTGAATTTTTTTTTTTTTTTTTAATTTTCATGCCGTATGAGTCACTTTTTTACTGTCAAGTTCCATGGGGTTTGTCACAATGTCATGGATAAACCTTTACAGCATTATAACAAACAGTTTTACCATCATGAAAAATAGTGAACCTGTGGTTTACCTATTCAGTCCTCCTCCTTTTCCCTGAACTCCAGGAAAATGGTACTGTTATTGTTATCTCTATAAAAAGTTGAACTTTTTTCCAGGATGTTGTATAACTGAAATAATTCAATATATATAGTCTTATCATACTGACTTCTTTCTCCCAGCAATATGCATTTAAGATTCATCTGTGTCTTTCTGTGGCTTGATAGTTTATTTCTTTTGAGTGATGAATAATATTTCATTGTATGGATATGCCACAATTTGTTTATTCATTAAATTTGAGGGATGTGTTTGTTCCTTCCAGGTTTGGATGATTATGAATAAAGCTGCTATAGACATGTTTTGGAAGTTTCTGTGTGGATATAATTTTTTCAAATCTGTTGGGTCAATATCTAGGAGAAAGATATCTAGATCACATGGTAAAATTGTTTACTTTTGTTAGAAACTATCAAACCATCTTCCAAAGTGACCATACCATTTGGCATTCCCACCATCAGTGAATGAGAGTTTGCACCAGCAATTAGTATTGTATCATTTCATTTTTTAAAAATTTAACCATTCTAATAAGATACATGGTGGTATTTTACTGTTGTTTTAATTTGCATTCCACTAATGACAAATGATAATGAGCATCTTCTCAAGTACTTATTTGAAACTGTGGCCTCTCCCATTGTGGAGCACAGGCTCCGGATGCGCAGGCTCAGTGGCCATGGCTCACGCACCCAGCCGCTCCGCGGCACGTGGGATCCTCCCAGACTGGGGCACGAACCCGTGTCCCTTACATTGGCAGGTGGACTCCCAACCACTGCGCCACCAGGGAAGCCCAAGAGTTCTTTTTATATTTTGGATAAAAGTCCTTTATAAATAGGTGTTTTGCAAATGTTTTCTCCCAATCTGTGGCTTGTCTTTTCATTCTCCTAACAGTGTCTAGCAGGGCAGAAAGTTTTGGTTTTGATGAAAACTAGAGTATTATTGTTTTTCTTCCCTGGGTAGTACTTTTGCTGTTAGATTTAAAAACTCATCACCAAACCCAAGGACACCTAGTTTGTCTCCTATGTACTGTAGGAATTTTATAATTCTGCATTTTATAGTCAGGTCTATGATCCATTTTGAGTTAATTTTTGTGAAAGGTACATGATTGGTGTCTAAGTTTGTGTGTGTGTGTATGTGTGTGTGTATATATATATGTATATACACACACACATACACACACATCCACATATATATTTATTTTTATCCATTTACTTTTTGCATATAGATGTTCAATTCTACCAGCAACATTTGTTGAAAAGATTATACTTTCTACATTTTACTTACCCATATGCTGCAGTTTCATTTCACTCTCTTCTTGCTTATAAGGTACCCAATAATATGTCTGCTGAAATTCATAATCTTATTCCTCTATGGTAAGATACTTTCCCATTTATCTTCCTTTCAAGATTTTGTATTTGTCCACAGTTCTTTGCAATTTGAATTAGATATGCCTAAGCATATATATATATATATATAATTTTTTGTGTGTGGTATTTAAACTGCTGGTGTTCCCTGAGCTTCCTTCATCTGTGGTTTGGTGTCTGCTATTAATATTAGAAAGTTAAGCAATTATTACTTCAAATATTTTTTTCATCCCATTTTCTTTTCTCATATGGAATTCCAACTATACTTTGACTATGCAATTTGAAATTGCCCCATGATTCTTGAATGTTATGTGTCTTTTAGTTTTATTTTTTTCATTCTTTATTTTCTTTGCATTTCAGTTTGGGAAGTTTCTATTGACATATCTTTAAGTTTACTATTTCAGTTCTCGGTCATACCCAGTCTAAGGATGTATCTGTCAGGCATTCTCTGTTTCTATTACAGTGTGTGTGATTTCTAGCATCTCTTCTTGATCATGCTTAGGTCATCCCATCTCTGTTTACACTGCCCATTTGTTCTTGCATAGTGTCTACCTTTTCCATTAAAGCTCTCAACATATTAATCATGGTCTTTTAAAATTCCCTGTCTGAATACTCTGATATCTGTGGCATATCTGAGTCTGGTTCTTATGACTGCTTTGTCTCTTCAGATTGTGTTTTCTTCTTGCCTTTTGACATGACTTGTAATATTTTCTGTTGAAAGCCAGACATACTGCATCAGGTATTAGGAAATGAGTTAATAGGCCTTCAGTGTGAAGATTTGTTAATTCAACTAGGAGCTGGGCTATTTTAAATGCTTGCTGTGGCTGTAGGTGACAGAGGCTTCAGTGCCCCATAGAGTCCTTGTGTTTGTCTCTTTTCTTGAGTTGAGTTTTTCCTAATTACTCCTTCTTAGAGAGCGTCTGCATATTGTAGTTCTTTCATCTGTGATGTTCCGTTATTATACTGGAGACTTGCTGATGGAGTGAAAAATTGTAGAGAGGGGAAATATTCTGTAACCTTATGATTAGATCAGTGTTTTAGCTGCCTATCTCACCTGCCCATTTTTCTTCATGCATTTACTTTTTGCTCTTCAAATTAAATAATTTCTATTGATATATCATGAATTTCATTGATATTTTTCTCCTAATAACTCAAATTTATTGTCTCCACAGTACCTACATCATTATTTTCTGTGATGTGCATTCCTTTATTTTATATTCGATGATTTCTATTTGATGAGTCATTGTGACCATAAATTTTCTTTCTAAGTCCAACATCTGGACCCCCTCAGAGAAATTTTCAATTGACTAATTTTGTTCCTGTTTCTCTGAATGTCTCATAGATATATTTCTTAAAAATTGGATACTGTAGGTAATAATGTCATAATTCTGGATTCTTGTCTCACCCTGAGATCTACCCATATCCACCCTGGAAATCATTGTTGTTGATTTTTTTACCTGATTAATAACTTCCCTGGATATATTCTATAAAGTCTGTCTTCCAGCAGTGTGCAGCCACCAATGTCTCTGCTGAGTTTTTGTTGTTTAATTCTTATTTTTATTTTAAATTTTGATTTTAATTTAATTTTTGGGTCATGTTATATCAGTATAGCTTAGTCATCAGTCAATGATTCTTTAGCAGATTTGTTCAAATACCTTGAACCAACAAGACTTACATGATTTGCTGATGGATCTGTGTGTATGTTGGAGAGCACATTCAAACCAGGCTGTTAAAAAAGTCTGTCCCAAGTTATTTTCCCCTGAACCTTTCAGACTGCCAGAGTTACGAGGGAGCTTAGAAAGCTTATAAGTATATAAAGGCTCCATATGCCTTATTGATTATATCTCCCTGCTAAATTTCTTGCTAGCCTGCTGGTCTGTTTCTTGCCCCAGTCAGGATCATAACTAAGACTGTACCATTTGTTTCTCCATTTGTTTTCCACTAAGATGGCTGTTGTTTCCAATGACCACCATGGACATGGGTTTTTCTGTGCTCTGTCCCAGTAAGTTTCTTCCAGCAGCAAAGCTACTGAGCTCACAGGTCAACACTCCCAAAAATCCCTGTGCTAATGGATCAAGGGTGAGATGGGAACATTTTGAGACAAGAAGGTCACAGAGTTCCACTGCTCTTACTCAAGGTTGGATAGCTTTTTCTTGAATGATTGCTTATTAATTTTTGTATATATTTGGTTAATGTCCAGAGTCCTGAAGTTAATTTTGCCCAATATGATCATTGACTTTGTGGCAGAGGATTTGCCAATCTCCTCACTATACCATTCTGGAAGACTTGACTCCATTAATAATTAAGCTTTATTAAAATTAGTTATCCTTCCTATTTACTGCATTGACAAGGCTCTAGTAAATAGGTTTTCATGTGTGCATTTATAATTTTCAAAGATTAAGGAAAACTTATTTGTTGGCTTATTCTATTTGCTTTTGTGGCTAAAACTAAAACCTATATTCAGTCAAATTTGAAACCTTTTCTAAGTGCCACTTAAAGTTTTCTTTTCACCTCCCCCCACCCCACTTTTTTAAAAAGACCAATTGAAACATAATAGAAATTCTGAGAAGATTTGCTATAATCTTTTCTTGCCCAGTTTTGCAGTCCAAGTAAAGCTACTTTAAATTCCTTTTACATTCCTGAATGAAGATGAACTGATTAAGAAAATCCATGAAGAGAATCACACTGCTGGCTTAAGTGAATGATGGAAGCCTGCATGTGCAGAGCCTTACAGAGATGCTCACATCCTACAGTTTCAATTGAGAGCCGTGTCTGTGCCTAGAAGGATGATCTCTTTTAAAAGGCCCATCATAAGTTAGGGACACACCATGGATCAGAGCATATTGTGAAATTTTTGAATGCTAATCCTCTGTGTTTCTATTCAAGATAATAAATACAGAGTTTAAGTTACTTAGATATACTTTTGAAATCAAGTTCTGAAGGAGATATTTATGCTAAAATGCATACTTTTGTTAATTCAATTGAAACATTTGAAAAAGCATTCATTCACTCTACAGAAAAGATTCCGTAGTATCATACAATATGCTTGAAAGAAGTAAAAAATAATTTCCTTATGAATATTACTTAGAGTTTCAAAACTTCAGATATCATCTGTTTATATATAACTTCATAGCTGAGTTCAGCTGCTAGAAGAAATAAATTCCCAGGATAGAACAGAGAATATTTTCTTACAGGAAGGCCTAAGCACTCATCTGAAACAAGTGTTTGTAACATTGTCTTTCTGTGTCTGAATCATCAGTTCAGACTTTAAAAATGGTCATTACTTAAGCATTGTTGATAAGGTGGCTTGGATTCCTAACTAATTTTTTTTTTCTAAAATTATTTTCAATTACATCCCTCTAAAATAATAAAATGTTTAAATTCACTGCTAGATAGCCTTTAGGTAAAATAAAATTATCATGTCTATGTCTCAAAACTTCTCTAGGAGCTAGTTCTTTAGAAGGTTTTTCACCTGAACATCTTGCTAACAATTATTTTATCAGATCCAGTTTATAAATGGTGGAAATTCCAAAGATATTTTACTGGAATAACTTATAGGATGTGGCCTAAAATCTCAACACTGATGTATAACCAATATTTTGGTTGCTTTAGTTTTTTATGGCTAATTTCTGCCTCTTGGAAAGTGGTAGAGTATATTTTATTTTGCTTTTTAAAATAAACTAAATGCTAAACCATATGATTGTCTAAGGGGAAAAGTATGTAGATAATCAAATTGTACATTTGCATCTATACTTAATTCCTCTTTTTTTTTTTTTTTTCTGGGTACTAATTTATTCCCACACATGTCAATTTCAGTAAATAGAATTCATCTGATGAACTTGACAGAATCATCTTCCCCAGTAGTTAATGGGACGTGATGGCATTTTTGAGAGTGTAGGGTTAAATGGTGCACTTGAAAGGGTATTAAACCATTCAAAACCAATTAAATGCTTTTTTAATACTATCAGATATATAGGGCACAGTGCTCAATATTTGAGATGGAGAAATAGGTGAAATAAGAAACCTGCCTACAAGTATGTCAAGGTGTGGAAAACAAAGAAACAACAAAAAAAAACAACCTAAAAAAAAGCAGACCTGTTGTTACATTGTGGTGTGTGATACAGTTCTATATGTACCCTGATAAAAGCAAGCCCAGGATACAAGGGGAAGCAGTGCCTGTTTTAGTATCCCAGAGGAAAAGCCCCTAGGGATTACCCCATAAAGCCAGTTAGGAAGGGACAAGTGGTGCAGGCAGTGAAAAATATGTGTGCAAATACAAAAAAACTATTCCAAACTTTGGGAAAAGTGAAAGTGGTTCCCCTTAGCTGGGGGAGATAGAAGTTGGGGTTTGAGGGAAGATGAGTCCAGAAAGACAGATAGAACCTGGCTGTGGAGGTCCTATTACCATGTTCAAGGTGTCTGGCCATCACCTTCAAGATGATATAGAGTGTTAATAAAGGATTCTTAAGCAAGAGGGTAATGTGATGATATTTGCTTTTTAGAGTGACATGGTGGGGGTGTGTGAAACAATAACCTGGGCAGGGACGCTAGAGACACAGTAGGGTGACATCTGAACAGACATGGCAAAGTGTGTGATCTACACCAAGGGAGTGCTGATGGGTGTCCCGGTGGGAGGTGGAATCCAGAGGTGCTCTTGATTAGAACTTCCATGTTGGTGGTTTTGTTAGTAAGATGAGGAAGACAGAGTGGTCAACAATGATGTTCATGTTCACATTTCTGTGTCACCAACTGGCTATAAAGTCACCAAGATGGCACATATAGTGGCAGAAACAAGAGGAGGTTTGTAGAGTGTGTGGTGGCAAAGTGAAAGGTAGGAGGAAGTAGCTGATGAAATGTCCAGCCATGGAAATATTGAGTTTGGGGAGGTGCTGGCACCTCCAGAAACTCAATATTTAGAAAAAGGGGGCCAGATTTAGAAAAAGGGGGCCAGAACTCATGATAGTATTTAAATGAATGTTACTTTTGTGATTCAACAGAGAAGACAGGTTATAGTTAAACACACCTGAATGCAGTGAGAAAAGTATGTAACCCAGAACAGCAGAAAAAACAATATTTGTCATAGGTTATCTCCAGTATTGATCCCATTGTCTCTGCCTCCTGGTATCCATGTCCTTGTATAATGTCCTCCCCATGTATAAACTTGCTTCTAACCAATAGAAGATAGCAGGGTTGTGGGGATGTCATATCTCTGATTAAGTAACAAAATACAGTTACTATCTTCTTGCTAGCAGAATAGCCCTATTGCTTTCTTGGATTGCTCTCAGTCCAAAAGCCATTGAGAAACTGAATTCTACCAATAGCTATTCCAGCTTGGAATCAGCTTCCTCCCCAGTGCAGCCTTTGGGTGAGACCTCAGGTTCAGCCAACACCTTGTTTGCAACCATGTGAGAATCTCTGAAAGAGAGGACTCAGTTAAGTCATGCCCAGATTCCTGACCCACAACATGTAAGATAATACAGGTGTGCTGCTAAGTTTTGGGGTAATCAGTTATGCATCAATAGGTAACCAATGCAATATTTAAGGCAACATTAGAAAATAATATGTGCAATAATTTTTTAAAGAATAGCCAGAAAAATAAGAACAGAAACAAGAGAACATACTCTTTGCAAAATGATAGAAGAAGAAAGTTCAAGAGGAATGGTATAGGTGTAACAGTGGAGAAAAGCCAAGTGAATGACAAGTGAAAGTTCAACAAGGAGATATTTAATTTAACAAGAAGAATGTTTTTACCTCCTTTCAAGTTTCAAGGGAACGGTGGTCTTAGTTAAAGGAAAAAGATTGTGGTGAAATAAAGAATAGGAAGAGGCCAGGATACGGAAATAGAGAGGTAGAGAAATGAGTGAGTGCTACTATTGGATGGTTAATTAAGGTTGAGGCAGTGGATATTTTGGAAATTTCAAGTTGGGAATGACTCAAGTGAGCATATTTAGTCAGGGGTATTGCCAGAAATAATGTGAGTGAGAAAACATTAATTATTTAAAAATCACACTTTTTGGAGCTGACCCAGTGGTTTGAATGAAAGGAAAGTCACGCAAAGTTCTCTGGAAGAATGAACCACGGAAGTCCCAAGTAGTGACACATGTCACTCCTTAGGGTGTGGCTTCTGGGAACCCCCTCCACCTGTGTAGTGTTCAAGGTCAGTCACCCTGATTCCTGCAGCACAATTCAGGCTGGGGCTGGGCTGGAACTCTGAGCGAGTCACATTGTGGACCCTGAAAGGACAGGTTGGCACCATTCTGTATGGATCTGCTTTTTATATGTTGCTTTTCTACCCCTTGATTCTTCTTGGTCACTCTTAGAAACAGTTGTTCGGTGTGTTCCACTTTTATTTATTTACTTTTTGGCTGCCCTCATGTCTTTAGGTTGGACTGAACAACTATGATTGTTAGGAAAAAAAATTATTTTTCATGAAATGCATACAATTTAAACATAGTTACCATTAAATATTAGAATTTCAAAAATGCGTGTGCTTTTAATCTATGTTTGTGATAACACTGGTTTTGTTGTTTTTAGTGTTTTCCCAGAATAGTTATAAAATTAAAAAAAAAAATCCCTGAGGGAATTATAATTTACTGGATTAATTCTGCTTTGCATGCATCACTTTTCAGATAGAAGTGTACATTTATTTATACAGCTAACAACCCATCTTTCTTGAAATTTGAGGGGATCCTGGGTATGTGTGACTCATGGGCCTTCGGTTCTTTGACATCAAGTTTATTTTCCTCAACCCAGAGTGTGATATTCTAGCACTTAATTTCAGAATGCAGCTTAAATCACAGACGTCATAATATGTCAAATGATCCCACACTTGCAGGGGGAAAACAGTAAGTAATGAAAAAGCTATGATTGCTTTTCTGTCCTTCCAAATGACAGTTATCACTTCAATGACCTGCTCCAGGGTACCAGTCTAAACTTGACACACTAAGGGATAACGTCATCTAACAGGGTAGTTACAAAAATCAATACAAAACCCATTTCAAAGATACTCTGTGTAAGAATCCTGGTGTAATGTTCATTTATTGAATAGGCCTGGGGAAAAAAAAAACACAACAACTTTTCTGATATATATGCCTTACCTCTCAAGCAAAGGAATTCTGTAGGTAAGCAATAATTGTATTTTTCAATCTATTACTTAGACTTGCCATGGCTCAGGCTGGAATCTAATATATGGGTGATGGCTATAACTCAATTATGGAGCCTCCACAGAGTCCTAGTGTATTCAAAGAGTAAAGAACAGAGCAGGGCAGCTCTCTGTGCTTCTCTGGATGAATGAGAGTGTGTACATGAAAGTGTGTGTGTGTGTGTAAGTAAACTCTCTTTATAAGCTTGTCTTGTTGCCTTTTTGACTACAAAGGAATTTGAATATTTAAATACTTATATTTAACCAGGGCATGTAATTTCCTTGGATTCCTTGCTCTTACCTGCTTATCACATGGGAAGCAAATGCACTCCTTTTGAATAAACAGATACACAATAGCAAGAAGAGGCGCTGGTTTGTTGGGAGTGGCCTCTTAAACGCTGGAGGCTGAAAGCCAACTGGCATCATGGTGTCCCCCCGCCATGCATATCTGCATGCCAACAACTGTGACAGAGCACTGGGCTTGCTAAATCTTGTGCTCAGCCAGCGTGGCAGTTATTATGAACAAAAGCTCAAGAAGGCATGTAGTGAGATGTAGTGAGTGTGCCCTACACAACTTGCAAGGAAATATTTGGTAAAAAGATTTTAGCTCAAATTAGTGCTACTCATGGGAAATGCTAATGAAACCTGTTAAATCAACCCATGCACCAGAAGTCCAATCATCTTAACCTTCACACTTTATGACCATCACACTATTTCATTACCTGGATATTTTGACTCTAAATGAAGAGCCATCATGACATTGTTCAAATCACAGAATATTAACACGAACATTTTATGGTGAGAGTCATACATTTTCAAATTCTCTATGCTAATTTCATAGGGCTAATATTCATTGACAATACTGCTTATGAAACCTGGTAATGAATTGGATTTTAATTATTCTCTGCTCCTCTGTAATTTTCCAAACAAGTATTTATGAAATGACCTAGAAAGTCTTATTATAACAGCTCATACTTGCCTGTTCAAGAGGTTCTAAAATTTGGAAGATACTTTGGCTGCTGTCCAAACACTTATATGCTTGTTTGGACCAAGGGTCACATTCAAACGCCGCCTGTTCCTCTAATCAATCATTATCAGGATGTACATGATGAAGTCTCTACTCTAGGAATACACAGCTACGAATATTTATGCTTGCACTGAATATCAGAAAATGAGAGCATGATCTTACTTTTGTGTAAAAGCCAATTTTCTACTACCACTTAATTTGAAATGTTAATAAAATTATTTTTAAAGCTTCAGAATGCTTTCTTTGTTTCCTGAAGTTGACTTTTGATACTGTTATTCTTTTAATGTTTATACTTGAGAGACCAATTACACAGATTCTGTCCCCAAGTCACTTCACTATGATCTTGGGCAAATTACCCAACACTTTTTACCTCGGTTTTCTCTCTTGTAAAATGGGAGTAAAAGCAGTACTTAATGGACAGAGATGGCATGAGCCTTGAATGAGTTAGCATTAAGATCAGTATGTCTAGCAGTTTTATGTTTCAGGTATTTCATCTAAGTCATTAACCTATTTTGAGTTGATCTTTATTTATGATGTGAGACAAAGGTCTAATTTCATTTTTATGTATATGGATATCCAGTTTGCTCAACACCATTTATTGAATAGACTATTCTTTCCCCATTGTGGATTCTTGGAACAGTTGTCAAAGATGAGGTGATTGTAAATGTGTGAATTTATTTCTGGAGTCTATTATGTTCCATTGGTCTACACATCTGTTTTTATGCTAGTATCATACAAAGTTACCATATGAAATCAGAAAGGGTGATGCCTCTAGCTTTATTCATCTTGCTCAAGATTGCTTTAGCTATTTGAGGTCTTTTGTGATTCCATAGGTATTTTAGAATTATTTTTTCTACTTCTGTAAAGAATGGCATTGGGGGCTTCCCTGGTGGCGCAGTGCTTGAGAGTCCGCCTGCCGATGCAGAAGACGCGGGTTCGAGCCTGCGCGTCCGGAGCCTGTGCTCCGCAAATGGGAGAGGCCACAACAGTGAGAGGCCCGCATAACGCAAGGAAAAAAAAAAAAAAAAAAGAATGGCATTGGGATTTTTGAGATGGACTGCATTTACCCTATAGACCACTTTGGTTAGTACAGACACTTTAACAATATTAATTCTTCCATTCCATGGGCATGGGATGTGTTTCCACTTATCTGTGTTTTTTTCAAATTTCCTTCATCAATGTTTTATAACTTTCAGTACACAGATCTTTGACCTATTTGATTAAGGCCATTGCAAATTATTGTATTATTTTTGTTGCTATTGTAAATGAAGTTAGGAGAAAAGCTTCTTGCCATTGGTTTGGGTAATGAGTTTTTGGATATGACAGCAAAATCACTGGCAATAAAAGGAAAAATAGACAAGCAGAATGACAACTAAATGACAACTAGAAACTAAAAAGCTTCTACATAACCAAGGAAACAAAAGAGTGAAAATGCAGCCTACAGAACGGGGGAAAATATTTGCCAACTCTATATATATTTAAGGAGTTAATATCCAAAATATATAAGGAACTCAACATTCAATAGCAGAAAGAAAACAAATAACCGATTAAAAATGAGCTAAGGACCCAAACAGACATTTGAACATATTTTCATGTATCTATTGGCTTTTTGTATTTCTCAAAGGAAGACATAAAAAACGCCAATAGATACATGAAAAGATGTTCAACATAACTAATCATAGGGGAAATACAATTCAAAACCACAATGAGACGTCACCTCACACATGTTAGAATGGCTATTACTAAAAAGACAAAAGATGACAACTGTTGGTGAGGATATGGAGAAAAGGGAACTTTGTATACCATTGGTGGAAATGTAAATATGACCATTACAGAAAACTGTATTAGGAAAACAACAAACCCACTTCAGGTTATATATTCAAAGGAAATCAAATGAGTGAGTACCCCCACGTCTATTGAAACATTATTTAAAATAGCCAAGATATAGAATCTACCTCAATAACCCTAAATGAATGAATGGAAAAGGAGGACTTAGGGTAGAGAGATGATTGACAGATAGATATAAATAGATGGATATTATTAAGCCTTTACAAAAAGAAGGGAATTCTGCCATTTGCAATAACATGGATGAACCAGGAAGACATCATGCTGAATGAAATACACCAGAAAGACAAATACTACATGACCTCACTAATATGTGGAATCTAAAATAGTTGAATTCATAGAACCAGAGAGCAGGACAGTTATTATTAGGGGTGGAAGTTGGGGAAACTGGGGAGATGTAAGTCATAGGATACAAAGTTTCAGTTATTAGATGAATAAGTTCTGGGGATCTAATGTACAACATGGTGACTATAGTTTACTATAAGAGATTATCATAAATAATGTATGGTATACTTGAAATGTCCTAAGAAAGAGAAGATCTTAAGTGTTCTTAAAAATATACTCACACTAAAAAGGAAACTATGAGATGATGGATGTATTAATTGGCTTGATCGTGGTGATCTTTTCACAATGTATTGAATACTTTTAATCAATATCATACATCAATATATAAATAAAGCAAAAAAGAAAATTTGCAAAGAAAAAAGATCAGTACCTCTATTTTTTTTAGGGTATTATATTCTTCGAATTTTTGAATTTTATTTTATTTATATTTTTGTACAGCAGGTTCTTATTTGTTATCTATTTTATACATATTAGTGTATACATGTCAATCCCAATCTCCCAGTTCATCCCACCACCACCACCACCATGCCCCTTTCCCCACTTGGTGTCCATACGTTTGTACTCTACATCTGTGTCTCTACTTCTGCCCTGAAAACTGGTTCATCTGTACCATTTTTCTAGGTTCCACGTAAATGCATTAATATATGATATTTGTTTTTCTCTTTCTGACATACTTCACTCTGTATGACAACCTCTAGATCCATCCATCTCTACAAATGACCCAATTTCGTTCTTTTTTGACTAAGTAATATTCCATTGTATATATGTATCACATCATCTTTATCCATTGATCTGTCGATGGGCATTTAGGTTGTTTCCATGACCTGGCTATTGTAAATAGTGCTGCAATAAACATTGGGGTGCATGTGTCTTTTTGAATTATGTTTTTCTCTGGGTATATGCCCAGTAGTAGGATTGCTGGGTCATAAGGTAATTCTATTTTTAGTTTTTTAAGGAACCTCCATACTGTTCTCCATAGTGGCTGCATCAATTTACATTCTGACCAACAGTGCAAGAGGTTTCCCTTTTCTCCATATCCTCTCCAGAATTTGTTGTTTGTAGATTTTCTGATAATGCCCATTCAAACTGGTGTGAGGTGATACCTCATTGTACTTTTGATTTTCATTTCTCTAATAATTAGTGATGTTGAGTAGCTTTTCATGTGCTTTTTGGCCATCTGTATGTCTTCTCTGGAGAAATGTCTATTTATGTCTTTGGCCCATTTTTTGATTGGGTTTTTGTTTTTTTTAATATTGAGCTGCATGAGCTGTTTGTATATTTTGGAGATTAATCCATTGTCCGCTGATTTGTTTGCAAATATTTTCTCCCATTCTGAGCGTTGTCTTTTCATCTTCTTTGTAATTTCCTTTGCTTTGTAAAAGTTTTTTTTAAGTTTCATTAGGTCCCATTTGTTTATTTTTGTTTTTATTTCCATTACTCTAGGAGGTGGATCAAAAAAGATCTTGCTGTGATTTATGTCAGAGTATTCTTCCTATGTTTTTCTCTAAGAGTTTTACAGTGTCCAGTCTTACATTTAGATCTCCAATCCATTTGGAGTTTATTTCTCTGTATGGTGTTAGGGAGTGTTTTAATTTCATTATTTTACATGTAGCTGTCCAATTTTCCCAGCACCACTTATTGAAGAGACTGCCTTTTCTCCATTGTATATCCTTGCCTCCTTTGTCATAGATTAGTTGACCATAGGTGCGTGGGTTTATCTCTGGGATTTCTAACCTGTTCCCTTGATCTATATTTCTGGTATTTGTGCCAGTACCATATTGTCTTGATTACTGTAGCTCTGTAGTATAGTCTGAAGTCAGGGAGTCTGATTCCTCCAGCTTCGTTTTTATCCCTCAAGATTGTTTTGGCTATTTGTGTTTTTTTGTGTCTCCATACAAATTTTAAGATGTTTTGTTCTTGTTCTGTTAAAAATGCCATTGGTAATTTGATAGTGATTGCATTTAATCTGTAGATTGCTTTGGGTAGTATAGTCATTTTCACAATATTGATTCTTCCCACCCAAGAACATGGTATATCTCTCCATCTGTTCATATCATCTTTAATTTCTTTCATCAGTGTCTTATAGCTTTCTACATACAGGTCTTTTATCTCCCTAGGTAAGTTTATTCCTAGGTATTTTATTCTTTTTGTTACAATGGTAAATGGGAGTGTTTCCTTAATGTCTCCTTCAGATTTTTCATCATTAGTGTATAGGAATGCAAGATATTTCTGTGCATTAATTTTGTATCCTGCAACTTTACCAAATTCATTGATTAGCTCTCGTAGTTTTCTGGTGGCATCTTTAGGATTCTCTATGTATAGTATCATGTCATCTGCAAACAGTGACAGCTTTACTTCTTCTTTTCCGATTTGGATTCCTTTTATTTCTTTTTCTTCTCTGATTGAAATGGCTAGGACTTCCAAAACTATGTTGAATAATAGAGGTGAGAGTGGGCATCCTTGTCTTGTTCCTGATCTTAGTGGAAATGCTTTTAGTTTTTCACCATTGAGAATGATGTTTGCTGGGGGTTTGTCATATATGACCTTTATTATGTTGAGGTAGGTTCCCTCTATGCCCACTTTCTGGAGAGTTGTTATCCTAAATGGGTGTTGAATTTTGTCAAAAGTTTTTACTGGATCTATTGAGATGCTCATATGGTTTTTATTCTTCTATTTGTTAAATGGTGTATCACATTGATTGATGTGCTTATATTGAAGAATCTTTGCATCCCTGGGATAAATCACACTTGATCCTGGTGTATGATGCTTTCAATGTGTTGTTGAATTCTGTTGTTGGATTCTGTTTGCTAGTATTTTGTTGGCGATTTTTGCATCTATATTCTTCAGTGATATTGGTCTATAATTTCCTTTATTTGTAGTATCTTTTTTTGGTTTTGGTATCAGGGTGATGGGGCCTCATAAATGAGTTTTGGAGTCTTCCTCTGCAATATTTTGTAAGAGTTTGAGAAGGGTGAGTGTTAGCCTTTATCTAAATGTTTGATAGAATTCACCTGTGAAGCCATCTGGTCCTGAACTTTTGTTTGTTGGAAGATTTTTTTTTTCTTTTTGTGGTATGCGGGCCTCTCACTGTTGTGGCCTCTTCCATTGCAGAGCACAGGATCTGTATGCACAGGCTCAGCGGCCATGGCTCACAGGGCTAGCCACTCCGTGTCATGTGGGATCTTCCATGACCGGGACACGAACCTGTGTCCCCTGCATCAGCAGGCAGATTCTCAACCACTGCAACCACCAGGGAAGCCCCTGTATGTTGGAAGATTTTTAATCACAGTTTCAATTTCATTACTTGTGATTGGTCTGTTCTTATTTTCTATTTCTTCCCATTTCACACTTGGAAGGTTTTACCTTTCTAAGAATTTTTCCATTTCTTCAAGGTTGTCCATTTTATTGGCATAGAGTTTCTTGTAATAGTCTCTTAAGATGCTTTGTATTTCTGTGGTGTCTTTTGTAACTTCTGTGTTTTCATTTCTAATTTTATTGATTTGAGTCCTCTCCCTTTTCTTCTTGATGAGTCTGGCTAATGGTTTATCAGTTTTGTTTATCTTCTCAAAGAACCATCTTTTAGTTTTATTGATCTTTGCTATTTTTTTTTGTTTGTTTCTATTTCACTTATTTCTGATCTGACCTTTATGATTCCTTTCCTTCTACTAACTTTGGGTTTTGTTTGTTCTTCTTTCTCTAGTTCCTTTAGGTGTAAGGTTAGATTATTTATTTGAGATTTTTCTTGTTTCTTGAGGTAGGATTGTATTGCTATAAAGTTCCCTCTTAGAACTGCTTTTGCTGCATCCCATAGGTTTTGGATCATCGTGTTTTCATTGTCATTTGTCTCTAGGTATTTTTTGATTTCCTCTTTGATTTCTTCAGTGATCACTTGGTTATTTAGTAACATTTTGTTTAGCATCCATGTGTTTGTGTTTTTTACGTTTTTTTTTTTTTTCCTTTAATTGATTTCTAATCTCATAGTGTTGTGGTCAGAAAAGATGCTTGATATGATTTCAATTTTCCTAAATTTACTGAGGCTTGGTTTGTGACCCAAGATGTGACCTATCCTGGAGAAAGTTCCATGTGCACTTGAGAAGAAATTGTAATCTACTGTTTTTGGATGGAATGTCCTATAAATATCAATTAAATCTCTCTGGTCTATTGTGTCACTTAAAGCTTGTGTTTACTTATTAATTTTCATTTTGGATGATCTGTCCATTGGTGTAGGTGAGATGTTAAAGACCCCCACTATATTTGTATTAATGTTGATTTCCTCTTTTATAGCTGTTAGCAGTTGCCTTATGTATAGAGGTGCTTCTATGTTGGGTGCATATATATTTATAATTTTTATATCTTCTTCTTAGATTGATCCCTTGATCATTATGTAGTGTTCTTCCTTGTCCCTTATAACATTCTTTATTTTAAAATCTATTTAATCTGATATGAGTATTGCTACTCCAGCTTTCTTTTGATTTCCATTTGTTTGGAATATCTTTTTCCATCCCCTCACTTTCAGTCTGTATGTGTCCCTAGGTCTGAAGCTGGTCTCTTGTATACATCATATATATTGGTCTTATTTTTGGATCCATTCAGCAAGACTTTGTCTTTTGTTTGGAACATTTAATGCATTTTCGTTTAAGGTAATTATCAATATGTATGCTCCTGTTACCATTTTCTTAATTGTTTTGGGTTCGTTTTTGTAGGTCCTTTACTTCTCTTATGTTTCCCATTTAGAGAAGTTCCTTTAACATTTGTTATAGAGCTGGTTTGGTGGTGCTGAATTCTATTAGCTTTTGCTTGTCTGTAAAACTTCTAATTTCTCCGTTGAATCTGAATGAAATCCTTGCCGGGTAGAGTAATCTTGGCTGTAGGTTCTTCCCTTTCATCACTTTAAATATGTCATGCCACTCCCTCTGGCCTGTAGAGTTTATGCTGAGAAATCACCTGTTAATCTTATGGGAGTTCCCTTGTATGTTATTTGTCATTTTTCCCTTGCTGCTTTCAATAATTTTTCTTTGTCTTTATTTTTTGTCAGTTTGATTACTATGTGTCTTGGCATGTTTCTCCTTGGATTTATCCTTCCTGGGACTCTCTGTTCTTCCTGGATTTGGGTGGCTATTTCCTTTACCATGTTAGGGAATTTTAGACTATAGTGTCTTCAAATATTTTCTCGGGTCCTTTCTCTCTCTCTCTCTTCTCCTTCTGGGACCCCTATAATGCAAAAGTTGTTGTGTTTAATGTTTTCCCAGAGGTCTCCTAGGCTGTCTTCATTTCTTTTTAGTCTTTTTTCTTTATTCTGTTCCACTTCAGTGAATTCCACCATTCTGTCTTCCAGGTCACTTATCCACTCTTCTGCCTCAGTTATTCTGCTACTGATTCCTTCTAGTGTAGTTTTCATTTCAGTTATTGTATTGTTCATCTCTGTTTGTTTTTTCTTTAGTTCTTCTAGGTCTTTGTTAAACAGTTCTTACATCTTCTCAATCTTTGCCTTCATTCTTTTTCCAAGGTCCTGGATCATCTTCATTATCATTATTTTGAATTCTTTTTCTGAAAGGTTGTCTATATCCACTTCATTTACTTGTTTTTCTGTGGCTTTATCTTTTTCATTCATCTGTTACATAGCTCTCTGCCTTTTCATCTTGTTTATCTTTCTGTGAATGTGGTTTTTGTTCCACAGGCTGCAGGATTGTAGTTCTTCTTGCTTCTGCTGTCTGCCCTCTTGTCAAGGTATTATATTTTTTCCAAGTCTGAAACTGCGAACTACTAGTGTTGAGGGTCTCCTGCAGAGGCAGGAGGTGGCTGTGGCTCACCATGGGGAGAAGGACACTGGCAGTAGAAGTTCCAGGAAGTACTCCTTGGCATGAGCCCTCCCAGAGTCCATCATTAGTCCTACCAAAGAAGCTCAAGATCAGTATCTCTTACAGCATAGGAAATTACTATCTCAGAGAAAGTGTTGCATATTTTTATCTTAAGGGATTTCTCTTTTTCAAATTCCAGTTACCTGAACTTCATGCTGTGGACTCAGATGTTGGTATATGGGTTGGGGCCCTAAACTTCAAGGTCCCATTCAGTAGACAAGATGAACAAGGGTTAGGGTCAGCAACAAAATGTGGAGACAGTTTTCTTCCTTCAGGACTGTGTTAGTTAGTTCCATAGGCTGCCCCAAATAGTGCTGCAGTCCTGGCCCAGTTGTTTATAACCGTCATGTTACTGCCTTTTTGCCTCCAGAAGATGGGTGATAAGGTCCTTAATTACTGTATAGTGAATAAGTGTACCTGTATAGTTAGAGTTTTGCACTGCTCATACCATTATAATGATAACTGCTTGATAAAGCAATTTAAAGAGAATTTAAATTTAAAAAGTTTAAATTTAAAGAATTTAAAGAGAATTGCTGTAGAATGTGACCTAACCCTCTTACATTTAGAATCTTCTAAATGGTTATGTATTTTCCCTTTAAATCTACATGAAATATGTTCTGGGGTCATTTGTTTTTACAATACAGAATTATCTTTGGAAATGGAAGCAACAAAAGCAATCTATGTTGCATTGCAATGTTCACCACATCATATGGGATGAACAATCAAAGCAAATGAACATCTTATGATGTTGCAAACCCTTTGGTATTAGAAGTATGTGAATAAGGTATGAAAATGCTGCCAACTTGTTTGAAAACCCAGATGACACTATCTCTGGAGTATAGCTAGAATTGTAAAAAAGGAAGGCACACACTAGTTTGCTATGATTGACTTATTGTTTATTGTGTTTTAGTAGGGGAAAGGGGAAAATCTAAATCTACTGGAAAGCAATGAACTAATGTGAATCCTTCCTAAGGTAATACACTCACATCAAAGAATTTAAGGAAGCAATCAACTCAATTTTTACATTAAGAGTTAAAATAGCCAATGTTCATTCATTAATGTTTATGAGCAATAAGATAATTGGTTAATTGCTTTCTTAAATATTTTACTAAAACAGTGGGATTTTGTTGAGTTAAAAATTGTTTTCCTCCTTAAGAATAGTAAGTATTCAAAATGATGTTTATTAACTGTAATATTTGTACCTTTTGTGACAATTTTGTTCCTTGAAAGAATTGCTGGTTTTAAAACCAACCTATTGTGTTTTTAAAAACCATAGTGAAGAAAGTTAAATAAATGAAGGATTTGTGCTTTGCAGTGTCTGCCTGGTCCAAAATGCCAACTCTGGTCACTTCCCCTTCAGATCATTAGAAACTAGGTATACCTTACACAGCAGTAGGATTCCATTGGAGAAAGACAAAAAATTATCTTCCATGTAATGATTTGTGCTACTATCTACCTAACAATTCAAACATAACATGCTTTAATTTGAGAGTATTTAAAAAGTTAAATACTCATGCTATAAATGCAATAAAGGATGTTTATAGAACTTCTGTGAATGCAGCATGGTATTAAAATAGACCTATCCCAGCAGTATGCATAGGGATTGGGTACCTAACCACCATGTAACTTACATAATTTTCAGATACCTGGTGTCCAGGTGCTTCCTTGAAGCTGGGTCTCCTCTCCCATACCTGGAGTAAATTTTGCATTTCTTAGGTGATTCATGACTGTTTTATACTCCATGTAGTTATTGGTTTTGAAACAGAAAAAAAAGAGATATTTCAAAGGCTCCTGCTCAGTTAGCTTTGGCACTTCTCACACACAGACAGTTGCTGTGTCAATGGGGCTTGGGGATTAAGATACTTGGCCAACAGTTTTGGAAAATCCACAGAGGGACACCTGTGTGGCTCCTTTGCTAAGTAAGACTGTAATATTAAGAGCCCTACCCCATCTCTGACTACTGGAGATTGCATGAAAATAAGGAAAATAAACTTCTACTTGCCTTTCACTTACTGAGAGAATTATGGGGAAAATGTATGAACAAGAATGCCTTCTCGCTTAAGGCACCAAAAAAAAAAAAAAAAAGGTTGTCATTTTCAAGATTTACCTTGTGTCTCTATAGCTAAAAATGATCAACAACAGGAAGCGTTTTTCCCCTTAATATGAAGCTAAGATGTACTGTTTGTAATGATGAAACTTGGTCCTTGGGAAATGTGAACATGTGTACAAACTCCCCAGTCAAAGATCTTTATATATGAACTTAGATGATCAAAAAAAAGAGGAAGAACAGTTGCTGAGTTTCTATTTCATATTGTACTGTACTTCGAAATTCAAACCTCAATTGGAATCCTCTCCTTATAGCTTACTCTGTTTTTTTAATCCCCCCCACCTTGAATAACTCAGATTGTAGGAAAAGCAATGCTATCTTCTTCTTCATCTCAGTAAATGGTACCACCACCCACTCAGTTGCTCAAGCTGATATTCTGAGAATCATCTTTAATTCTACTCTTTACTTCTCCCTCCTCTAGTCCAGTTAGACCCACTGATACAATACATTATTGAGTATGTATTTATCCAATAGTCAATGAAACAATTTGTTCCTATGGAACTTCAACAGGAGAGCTAGACCAAAAGATTGCAGTTTAAGACCAAGCTTCTTCCCTAAAGGAATATGAAAAATTATACTGTGGAAGTTTAAACAAAGGAGACCGTGGACAAGAAGAGTCAAGACTGGACACCAGGCTCTGTCCAGTGTGGGGCATAAACACAGTCATATCTATAGACAGTTTTAAATTCCAGAAACCCAGTAAATAGACTACAGTAATTCCCACCAGTTACCTCAGGCCTTTAGCACATTCTCATGACCCATGAGTTCTTATAGGTGAGGAATTAAGGGAGATGTTTAGAGACAGGGTGTCCTGCCAAATTCCCTTCCTCTGTGTCATGAGGATGTAGAAGCAGGACATAGAGGAGGATGTTGCCAAGAGTTCCTAGTGTGCACAGACAGCTGTAAGTGTTAGGGAGTGCATGCTCTGTGCACAATGGCCAGAGTCATGATTCCAGAGCAGAGCTAAGACAGCACCCTGACAATATATGCACACACACACACGCATGCACACACACACAAAGTGTCATGGAGTGGATGCCTTGTGCAAAGTGGCCAGCAGATTTTGTCATTACCAATGTTTAGGAGAGATCAATCAATATTTGTATTTGACAGTTGACTGTAAACTACAGCACATGATAAGTGGATGAAGGATAGATATTTTTTCCTATTGTTGTCAAAAGTATGGCCATTTCCTCCTGCTGCCTTGAAAACCACAATTATCATGTTCCTTCCAAGTCAAAGAAGGACTTGGAAAGAAGAACCTGTAAAGAGAGACACTTCTGGTCCAAGAGAAGCTTCACCCAGACAGCACCTGGAGCAGTGCTGGTGACTACTCTGATCGTTCATGTAAATTTCTGTAATTTGAATTTTGATGTCACTCAGAAATTTTACTTCTGGTCCTTGGAAATAGCTTATAAATATTCAAGGTGGGTGGTGGACTTTGGCTCTTGCTTAAACTTAAACTTACAATTGCCATCTTAGCTTAATTTTTGATCCACTTGAATGAAGGACAATAAAGCTGGATCACCCTTGGTGGAAACCTCTTGAAATGATCAGAAATTCTCAAGGTGGGTAAGCACCTATCCTGGGGCAACAGCAGCTGCTCCACAGTCAGGGCTTGGTGCATCCCAGCCAAAGCAGGCCCTGTGAACTTTGGTTCCTCCATCTCAATAATCACATTGAAAGTATTTTGATCTTCCATGTGATTCATTTCCCTTGGAATAAGTCTAAAATTGTCACTTAGTATTATTTAATTATGACTTATAGTGAATCAAATTTAGGAAATGAAAGCTCTCCCGGACACTATTTGTTATAGGTTCTATTTATTTGTGAAGTTTTAATCAATGATTCCATCTGTTACTCTGAGAAGGAAAAACAAACAAACAAAAAGAATGACTGTGGTCTCTAAAACCAAAGATTACAGGGGAAAAAATGTACTTCACTCTTGCAGCTTTACTATTTATTTACTTTCAGAAAGTATTTTAAAGTACAGGGAATTGATTTCCATTTGCAAGGAAACACCATATTGGAAAAAAATATATATGTATAGATATATATTTAAAATTAAATATTTAATTAATATATATATTAATTAAATACATGTTGATAAAAATATATTTATATATTAATTATGTAATATTTATATATTCACATTATTTAATATATTTAAATTAAATATATATACACATATATATTAAATGTTTTTTGCTTTATGATTGATAGTACATGTGTGAATATATTTGTGTAGTAAAATACCTTCAAGTAAGAAAACAGGACTAATATTATCCATGTCAGAATCACACAATTATAATAGACTTCTAAGTACATCGTTAGGTTTGGGGCAACATGATTTGACCTATAGCTCAATTCAAGAAAAAAAGATCTATATACCAAGGGATGCTAAAAGAGAGACTTACAGTGAAATCATAATCTATAATATTTTCAAACTAGGAAGAGACATATACAAAAAATATGAATGAGACTCATGATACAAATACAACTCACTTTGATTAATTAACATTATTATATTAATATTACAGAAAACACACACACATACACACAGCAATGATCCCAAAACAGGGCCAAAACCATCATTTGCTAGCATATAGTTTAAGACAATGTGAGAGCTCCATATTTCTTACCAGATCCCACTGGGAGACTTCAGTCCACAGAATGATCCTAATTGAATTTTCCCTGACTAAATGGAGTTGCCCTGATGTGAACTTGCTTTGAACATGATGACAGGAGGCGACGTCTCAGAGCATCAGTTCTCTGAGACCTTGGGCCCTCCTTCTATTAGCTCCATTACCTAAACAAATAACCTTGGACAAATCAATTTATATTAATCCAACCTTGTGGTATACAACTCCCTACTCTCCTTCAGAATGTCTCAATCAAGATTCAAATGGATTTGCTTCAATATTTAGCTACCAAAGAACTAATCTCCTTACTTAAACCTCAAGTCCATTGAACGTTATCTTCTTTTCAAATTTAAAAGAAAGGAGTTAGGAATATAATTGGAAAAGAATAGAGATCATATGGAATTATAAGCTCTTTATATTATAAACAATAGAATTAAAAATGTCTTCAAGTTATACAAAAAAATAAACCAAAGCAGTAAGATTACAGTCTAACTTTGCCATGGACATTCTTTCTCTCTAATGAAAGTAGCCCTTTGCTTTATAGGTAATTTTCTTGCATTTCCTGATGCTCAAAGCTGAGCATTTGAACAAGTCATTAGACCCTGGACATGTGGTTGATTAGATTATTGTTCAGAAATTTTCACACTTTGTACCCCTTCCAACTTCCATGTCCCATTTATCTTGAGCTTTTCTGTGTTTTGTGTTGGTTTGACGCAAAGGATTAACATGGTGAGTATTACTAATATGGCAGATGCTTCTCCTGTCCTTGGTTTGGTGCCATGTGACTCAAGCCAGTGGGATGTTACTAGAAGCAATGCAAACAAGTGCCATTTTTCATAAGAAAATTATCCCCTGGATACTTACTACCTCTTCAGCCTGTGCCCAGGAAGAACATATCTGGAGCAGACCTGAGCCAAACCCGAAGGAAAATACAGAAGATCCAACAGCTGCACCCAACCTCCACCAGAGATGGTCAAGCACATGGATGTGAAAGAATGATTACTGTTTAAGCCAATGAGTTTGGGGGAGGTGTGGTTACAGGGACATAGCTACCTAATTGGGGGTCATGCTACGTACCAATGACAAACCCCATTTTCTTGATGCTACTAGGTCTCAACTGCGTATCTTTTCTCAGTTACACACCCCTGTGTGTTTATGCCCACACTCATCATGTGTGGTGATTAGTGGGAAGAGACTCTGAATTAGGAATTCTGAATGACAAGTCTGAAAAAACAATTAAACTTCCTTGAAAGAAACAAATTTAAGAGAAATATTTGAACCCATTAAAACCCCCAAGCCTGACTTAATCACCTTTTTGTTAGGTGTTGACTAAAGAAATAAAGCTCCTATAGTATAGACAGATAATACTTATTCTTTCCAGGGAGCTCCCAGGACAGGACTTAGCATATTAAATCTCCACGGTCCTAAGTCGGGGACAGATAGTTTCTTAGATGGGGATGGTCAGGTCTTGATTTACCTATTCCTTTGGTAGGGAAGTTCTCTATCATCATGGCATACAGTGCTACATACATACATTTATTCAAAAGTCAGTGAGCTCATACTTAAGTAGAAAAAAATGGTGAGCAAGTCATAGGCCTTCTTTTCAAAAAATTTTAACAGTCTAATAGAGATGATGTGGACAGAGAGACAATGAACTATAATTCGAATGAGAAATATATACCACAGCAATAAGACAGTAATAAAAATAAAACCATTGCTGAAGGCTTACTCTGTAACAGGCAACTTCTTAAATATTTCATATATTCGATGTCACTTAATTGTTATAAGAACTGTCTAAATTAGACATTATTATATGCAATTACAGGTGAGACAATAAAAACATATATAGTTTAAGAAGCTGCCTCATGCCACCAGATGGTAAGTGAATTGGAACCAAGATCCGTCTGCTTTCACCTCTATTTTATTCTACCACTGATATTTTCTTACAGGAAATTTTGGAACTGAGAAGTAATCAAGATTATACCCAGTGGGGTGAGCTCAAGCAAAACTTTATAGCCTATTGTCCCTGAAGCTGATTCCAAGAGACTGGCCTAAATTTTGGCAAAAAGAGGCAGAAAGAGAAAGAAATTAATCATGCTTTGAAAGGAAAAACAAAACAGTGGAAATGGATTGGGGAAAGAAGATTTTGATTACCTAGGTGGGAGGCGCCCAAAGTAAGTTTTGACTTTTTTTTTTTCATACTCTTCCCTTGGGCTGGTCCTGACATTTCTATATGCAGAATGTGCCACACACTGGGTGTCACTAGCTCAGTGGTTCTTTTCAGGTCTAATGTTTTACATTTTCTTTGCAATATTTGCAGTTTGTGTGTGTGTGTGTGTGTGTGTGTGTGTGTGCGCGCACATGTTTGTATTCCTGTCATTGTCTATTAAAAATATTTTCTAGTTATACTTTGTTTAGTAATATTTTATCTACAGTGACACTAATAAGGAAATTCATTGGGAATATGGAATTTTTTTCCAAGCCTATAGATATGTGGCATATATACTCTATCGTTTGCTCCCTCAATGATTATTGTTCATGTTTTATTAGCCATTATGTGTAAACCATGTTAGAATGTGGCTCCCAATGGATAAAGTTCATACTGGTAACTTTCAAAACTTTGTGTGCACAGTCCCCACATTTTTATTATATACTGATTTCTGTGATCAAAATTCTACAGCAGAGAGTGAGGAATCATGTGTCTTGGTTCTGTGACAGGCAAGAAAGAAGAGCCTGTTTTTGTAGCAATATTGTTCCATACTTTATAACGACCCCCTCTCTCTTATCTTTATAATAAATTTCCCAAACAAATTCAAACAAGGAGTTGGCTACTGCCTAGAATGATCCTGAGTCCAAGGTTCAACCAAGGGATGAGGAGTGCCCACCAGGACATGGGGTGGGCTGGATCAGGCCACCCTGTGTCACCTGAGAGATAGTAGGTGGTGGGGCTGTACTCAAGCTAGATCAGATAGTGCAGTCATGGAACACAGTGACTGGAGGCACCACTGGCCATCTGGAGGGAGACTGAGTGTTTCCTGCCATAGAAAGATTAAGGGGTATGTGAAAAGGCTCTTGAGTTGGTTGAATGAAAAGAAAAAAAAAAAAAAAAACAGATAAGCAGAGCTGTCGCCATCAGGTTGAGGCTGATCCAGAAGCAGCCAAGGACTCAGGATCAGAATGGAGTCAGATTGGGAAGTGACACAGAAGCCAAAGGGGGGCTGCCTCTACCTCGAACAGAGCATTTGCTTGGGAGTGGACAGATGGCCAGTGGCCAGTCCAATGCAGATGCCCCGTATCACACAGAGCAGGACCCCAGCAGGGCACACTGGTGAAATTTTTAAAAACAATGAGCAGTTGCTTTTCCCAGGTTTTAGTTTTAGGTGGATAACACAAACAAATTCTGATAGCAGTGCTATCAAATCCACAGCTAACACCTGTCTTACCGTCTCTATTTTAAATGGAAATTTAATGATATCAGTAGCCGGAGGATTAACTTATTGGGCATAATCACAAAACGAACTGCACATCTAAGAGGAGACGGACTTCCTGAATCTCTTCAGAATAAGAATATACTCTCGAACTCTCCTGCATATTAATACAGAGGGTGCATAACTGAATATGCACGCTTCCTTTCTTCAGAGATGCTCACAGCACTTCACAGAAATTCTAGTTCCCTTTATCCCCTCAATAAACCTTCTAAGTAGGCAAATTAGATTACTTCTGAGGCACTCCAGGATTTTTGCATATGTGATTGCTTTATCCTCTCAACATCTCTGGAGTCAGAATGCAGGTAATGCAAGGAGGCTCTCTTTTCCTTCTTTGACAGAGATGGGATTTGAGGAGAGGAGATGAATGTGAATTCCTGCACTTTGCACATTAATCAGGGGAGAAATCAGAATTAGAAAAGAGATTTCTGACTACAAGTTCAGGCCAAAGAGACGGTCATCAAGATCATTTCAATTTAAGTTAATTTGTAAAAAAGTCACTGTGAAATACTGAGACTGTGCTCAATATTGGATAATAGTCTAACAGAATGAATATAGTGAACAAAATCTGCTTTATTCTCTAATAATATTTGACATGTTCTTGAGTTTTCACGTTTTATTTTGTTTGTTTGTTTTTTGGGGTTTTTTTGTGATACACGGGCCTCTCACTGTCGTGGCCTATCCCGTTGCGGAGCACAGGATCCGGACGCACAGGCTCAGCAGCCATGGCTCACAGGCCCAGCCGCTCCGCGGCATGTGGGATCTTCCCGGACCGGGGCATGAACTCGTGTCCCCTGCATCGGCAGGCGGGCTCTCAACCACTGCGCCACCAGGGAAGCCCTTGAGTTTTCACATTTTAATCACAGGTTTTGGATTAATTGTTCTTTTATTATAACGGAGCCATACAAAATAATCCTCCGTATGTAATATCTAGAAAGTTTTCCTGACAATATAATAATTTTAAAAATAGGGAAATAAGAAAATATATGTGATTTTAGTTCAAGAAAAATCCTAATTTTCCCCATTTTCTTCCTTGGTTGTTGGATAACAAAAATTAACAGTTTATTGGCATCATATGTGACATATGAGTTTTCAGACTTATTCTTCAACTTGAAAGGAACGCTTTGTTTTTCTTTTGTGTTTTCCTTCAGTCCTGTTTTCCAGGCACATCTTCCTGCCTGCACACGTTGATGGAATACAGCCTTTCCCTTTTTCCTCACCACCAAGAATTTGCCCCTTTCCTTCAGGTAATTCTGTCCTTGCATTCGGTAGGTCCCCTCCAGCCTGGGAGGAATGTTTACATTTGGGGCACTAGTGGACCATGGCGACCCCCTCTGTTGCAGGCTTCTTTGGGGAACAGAGGGTGTTTGAGTAACACGGACCACAAGCAGGGAGGCTTAAAACAACATGAATTTATTCTCACTCTTCTAGAGGCCAGAAGTCTGCAGTCAAGGATTGCTGGCTGGATCCTTCTGGATGCTCCAAGGGAGGAACTGTTCCACGCATCTATCTCTGCCCCCATCTCTGCTCCCACCAGCACAGGCAGCTGTCCCTGTGTGTCTGTCTTCACACGTCCTTCTTAAAAGGACACGAGTCTTCAAATCTGGGGCCCACCCTAATCCATTATGACCTCATTCTAACCTGATTCCATCTGCAAAGACCATGCTTTCAAATAAGGTCAAATTCACAGGCACCAGAAGATAGAACTTTAACATACCTCTTTGTGAGGCACCCTTCAGCCCACAGCAGAAAGAATGAGAAAAAACAAAAGCTCATTTGCAAAGGAAAGTTACCTGATGACTCCACAAAATTAAGGGGTTCTAAGACTAAAGAAAACAAGCTACATGTTTTCAAAGCAACCTCAAGAGGCAAAGCAGGCGTCTGTCATACGTGAACAAAAAAGAGGCTTAAGAAGGAAAAGCAGACAGACAGATGGGCTCTGGGAGGGGGAGCTGTAAGCACAATTGTCTCCAAAAGCAAGGTTGTCCTGACTCATGTGCCCATGAAATTTGGGGAAACCACCTAATCTGGGATCAAACATGGCCCCAGAAATGAAAGTTAAAGTTCTTATCTCTCAACTGTCACTCGTCCTGTAGTCTTGATTGCATGTTGGTTTTAATAAAAAAATATTAAACATTATTTTCAACTAAATATAGATGTAGTCAATTACTTTTTATTTTTTAATCAATAAATGGTTTGGGGCTCCAACAAAATGAAGATTTTGAAAACTGATGTTCAGCCTTCGTGACACAATGGTTATCTTTAGCTTTTATCCCCCAAAGAGGTTCCATTGGGTCTAACCTAGACAGTGCTTCAGAATGATGGAGAACAGAGTTACTGCACTTTCAACAAATGTTGACAATCCTGTCTCTTATCTTTAAGCAGAAACCTGGGGAGAAATACACACAGCCATGGGGCACCTTGTCTTTTCCCCACGTTGCTTGGAATCCTGTCATCGCTCTCATTGGATGACAATATTGCAATAGACACTTCAGCAATTTATGCCAATGCCTTAGGTTTTCTTTCTGCTTTAGTTTAAATTGCTTTATATTATTTTTCATTAAACTGAAAAATTTAAAACAAATATATCTCACTAATATTATAATAATTTTGCATGCACCTGGATACTTTACTGGGGAGTTCTTTGTATAACCCACTACCTATTGATGCAATAATCTATTTATTTATTTACATGAATCTATTATTTCAGTGGCAATAATAGCTTCATATCTTAGCTGTTTTCACAAATTATTTTATGTGAAATATTTACTAAAGTTGTTATATTTTTACATTAGTGTTTCTACCCATGCAATTTGAACAGATTTTTTCTTTCTTTCTTTTCTTTCTTTCTCTTTCTTTCTTTCTTTCTTTCTTTCTCTCTCCTTTCTTTCTTTCTCTCTCCTTTCTCTCTCTCTCTTTCTTTCCCTTTCTTTCTTTCTTTCTTTCTTTTTTAATTTTTCTCATAGAACTGGAGTTCTACTCCTTGGCAAGAAACTCAGTGATCAGAACCCAGTAATCAAAAAATCGGACAGGGTATAATTTTTAATGACAAATCATGTTAAATGTGTTCCCAATTTTCCTTCCAGGTTTTTGCTGAATACATAACCTTTACATGAACTTACCTCATTAATTTTATGGGGAAAATGTAGCTACTTCATATGTGGGATTAAGGAAAAAAATTATTAGAGTTCTTCGCCACTCTGGTGTGCTTAACTCTCAAGAAATGTAAGAGTACAGGTGGTACACGTCAAATTCCATAATTGTTATTTCTGGACATAACTTCCTAGAAGATATTCCTTCACCCAATTTCTTTGTGCTATGCAATGGGGCAGCCAACACTGCAGTTACTCAGCCCCAAATGTGGCCAGCAGTTGCCTCCTTAACTGTCATTTCTCCTCTAAGTGGTTTGGGTGCACAAGAGGAGACAGAAGAAACTAACTTTGCTGTGAAATGAATGTGTGATCATTGGTTCAATGGAGACTTTCATCTTTTGATTGTAAAGAAGACAGATATCAACATAAATTATGTTTTAATATCTACAAACAATTCTTTATTTCCTGGGCGCTTTCTTGGGAAATGTTCCATCAACATTTTCCTTGTTAATAAGCATCTCACAATGATACTGGGACTGGATCAAAGTCAAGCATATTCCATGGAGGGGATGCTGCCCTCTAACCCTCAGCAGGTACCCCAGATACTCCCAGCATCCTATTTAATGGATGCAAAACCACATACAAAATTATCAAGAATGATTGTGTTCTTCTAAAACTACAAAGCTATGAACCTCAACAAAATGATACAAGGGGAGAAAGGGAAAGACTTGTATATCATCTTCCCATTTAGAATAAGCAGATTCTGCTCATGATCTTATCTGACAAGACTGTACCACCATTAAGTCAATTTTAAGAACCTCTACTTAGGGGTCCTTGTACTAATAAAAAAATATATATGTTCAAATTGAATAAAAATATGATAGCTGCAAAAATTGACAAGAACATCTGGAAAAGGTTTTTGTTCTCTCTTGAAGGCACATGGATTCAATCTTAGCAGGCAGGTGAAGCTTGAGAGAATCAAAAGGATGTAAAGAAATTAAAGGCAGTCCCACTGGATTGTTTTCCCTGAAAATGTTTAGACTGAACACAAAATCTGTGAGGTCAGAGACCACATCTTGTTTATTTTGCAATTCGCAGCGCCTGGCCTCAGATGACACTCAGGTGCAACTTACCTATGAGTGTTTAATCGATGAAATACACAAGTATGCAAGCTTTCAGACGACTGCAAATAGTGAGACGTCTTCAGTCTTCATCTGTTCCTTTCTTCAGCAAATGCTCATTGTCCATCTACTGTGTGACTGGTCATTACTCTTGCCACTAAATATAATGCAATGAAGAAAAATGACAAAAAAAAAAAAAAAGAAAAGAAAGCAAGCCCAAACAAAAACAAACAAAATCCCCTTCCCCCATGGAGCTTATCTTCTAGAGGAAAGACAGAAAATAAGCACAATAAATCAGCAAAACACATGTCATATATTAGACAGTGCTGAGAATTATAAGAAAATTCAGCAGAAATGAGGCTAGGGAAATCTGAAAAGAGAATGCACAGTTTTATACAGACTGGAAAGAAAAGCTGGGATGAGAAGATGCTATCTGAGCAATTGTTCGAAGGTAGAGAAAGAGAGAGCCGCTTGGAAATGAGCCTTTTGAGCAGAGGGAGTGATGCCCCCCCCAGGCGCCAGCCTGGGGCCCCGAGATGGGTCCAAGGGTGTGTGCGGCGGCAGATGTGTCTGCTGCAGAGCCTGTAGGTATGAAGTGACAGTGGTGAGACGGGAGAGGTAGAAGGAAGGCCACAGCCACCCTGGATGTTTGACGCTCTTCACCCTCCTCAGAGTCCAAAACAGACCCTCTACCCTCCTCCCCAAAATCCGTGGCACCTACAACCTTCCTCCTTGTATTTCTGCCACAGAGTCGCCTTTCTAGTGGCCCAGGCCAAACCAATAGGCAGTATCTTCCTTTTTCTCACGTCGCACATCTAAATCCTGCAGAAATTCTGTTGCCTTGACTTTCAAAGTACCTCCAGAGCCGGACCACCCTTGAGCCCTCAGGGCTCCCACGCTGGCCCCAGCAATCATCCCCTACAGATGCTGTAACTCCTGCCTCCGCTCTGGACACCACCTCTGCCCTCCCTGTTCTTTGGAACCTGTTCTCTGAGAGCTGTCCTTGTCAAGGTCAGTTAGGTCGGGTCAGGTCTGTGCTCACAGCAACAGGCCCCTGTCTCCCTGGGAGGGAGGGCAAAGTCCCTGAAGACCTGTAAGGCCCTGTGTGATTCTTCACCTGTGTCAATCAAGGCCCCAGCAGGACACGGGGACACATTCAGATTAGACTGATTTAAGGAGGGTTTACCCCGACGACTCTTTACAGAAAGTGTGAGCAGGTGAGAAGGAACACCCAGCAGCTGGGGGGGAGGGGCGTGGAGGGACACCGATACCCACCGGCCCGGTGGCCCCCGGCCCCGCACACACACCCCGACCTGGGAGGAGGGGAGGGCAGCAAGGAGGTGGAGGGGCTGCCTTGATAGAGACCTCGGCCTTCAGAAAAGAGGCAGGCAGGGGACAGTGGCCTCACAGGGCATGAACTGAGAGACAGGAACCCGGAAAGAAGCAGAGGGCCGGGCCAAAATGACGGACGTGGCCTGTGGGACAACAAGCAGGGTGACGAGGGTGGGTCCCCAGGACACTCCCCCGTCTGCAGCAGCTGCGCTAATTTCCATGATTGGTCAGACGCCCGCCTACAGGCCTTTGCACTGGCTGTTCCTCGGCCTGAACTCACTTCCTCCTGAGGTCCTCAGGGCCATGTGGTTATCCAGTGCCACCTTCTGAACAAGGATATTTCAGCTCCTTTCCTTCAAGTTCAAAACTGCCCTGCTCACCCTGTCAGCCCAGCACCTCAGTCCCAACCTTCCTTAATGTGTCCACCTTTGCTTCTTTCCAGATCTCTTCTCAAGCCCTGAAAAGATCCTCTAAAATGTATTTACAGACTATGGAGGTTGTTCATTGTCAGCCTCCCCTGCTAGGATGTTCCTCACGGACTCCATCAGAAACACTGAGGACCATGTGATGACGGGGGCAGCTAGACTCTTCCTGGGCCCACAGGGAAGGGCCCACAGTTCATCCTCAGCTGGCTTGGTGGTAAGCCAAAGTCCCAGGTGGAATCAGGAAGCAGATAGCTCAGACTGTATAATATTTGGAAGACAGTCATTTTTCACATACCTGGATATTTGGGGAAGTTATTAACAGATAGTAAAATTTCAGTGGAATAAAGATCCACCAAAAGCTACAGCAAATTTTAGTCTTAAAATTACAAGGATAAAAATTATTGAAGGGAATATTGTAACAAGCAGAACAATGTGAATATGTTAGCTTACAAAGCAAAAGGGACTTTGCAGATGAGCTGTGGTGACAGATACTGAGATGGGAAGATTCTTCCGCCTATAGTCCATGTAATCGCAATATAGTCACCAATTACCGCATTGATCACAATTAGTAATACAATTATTATACAATACATATTATGCAATATATGATGGTGACAGTATAAGCACCAAGGTCTTTATAAGAGAGAAGCAGGAGGGTCAGAATGAGAGGGGATGTGATGATCTGGTGGAGTATGGGGTGACCTGGGGCCATGAACCAAGGGATCCAAGGGCCTTGAGAAGCTGAAAAAGGCACAGACACAGATTCTACCCTGGAGCCTCCAAAGGGAATGCAGCCCTGCAGGCATCCTGGTTTTAGCCCAGTTGTTAACTCAGGTTCATGTGCTGGACACACGGTGAGGCCAAACAGACTGAAACGTAGGAGTTTGGAGCAGAGAAAGGTTTATTGCAAGGCCATGCAAGGAGATGAGGTAGCTTATGCCCTAAAATGCCTCGTGCTCCCTGGAGGGTTTTGGCAAAGCATTTTTAAAAGCCAGGTGAGCGGGTGGGGGTCTCAGGGTAGGTGATCCAGCCGTGCACCATTCTCTGATGGGCTGATGGTGAGGGAACAGGGTGGTGTCACAGGGGTTCATGTTATCAGTCCTTAGGCTCCAGGAGGCCTGGGGCTATGTGCTCAAGGTCATCAAGTTGCTAACATCTTCCATTTGCTGGGTGTTTTTCACATCTGCCAAGCAACTCAGGAAATTTGCATCAATTACTATTATCTGGGTACTTCAGAGAGGAGCTAAAGAAGAGCTAAAGAAGAGGATATGGGGGAAGGCCCGTCCTGGGAAGGCCCCCATGGCCTCCTGCTCAGTTACAATGAGGCCCATTTCAGACTTTTTTTTTTTTAACTGATATATATATATATATATATATATATCGAATTTTGCCTTTTTAAAAAAAATTTTATTTATTTATTTACTTATGGCTGTGTTGGGTTTTCATTTCTGTGTGAGGGCTTTCTCTAGTTGTGGCGAGCGGGGGCCACTCCTCATCGTGGTGCATGGGCCTCTCACTATCGCGGCCTCTCTTGTTGCGGAGCACAGGCTCCAGACACGCAGGCTCAGTAATTGTGGCTCACGGGGCCTCGTTGCTCCGCGGCATGTGGGATCTTCCTAAACCAGGGCTCGAACCCGTGTCCCCTGCATTGGCAGGCAGATTCTCAACCACTGCGCCACCAGGGAAGCCCCTGATATATTTTTTTATTGATGTATAGTTGATTTACAATGTTGTGTTAGTTTCAGGTATATAGAATGAGTTATACATACCTATTCTTTTTCAGACTGTTTTCCCTTATAGGTTATTACAAGATATTGAGTATAGTTCCCTACTGTACAGTAGGTTCTTGTTGATTATCTATTTTATAAATAGTAGTGTGTATATGTTGATCCCAAACTCCTAATTTATCCCACCCACCCCCTTCCCCTTTGGTAACCATAAGTTTGTTTTCTATGTCTGTGAGTCTGCTTCTGTTTTGTAAATAAGTTCATTTGTTTCATTTTTTAGATTCCACATATAAGTGATATCATGTGATGTTTGTCTTTCTCTGCCTGACTCACTTCACTTTGTATGATAATCTCTAGGTCCATCAATATTGCTGCAAATGGCATTATTTCATTCGTTTTTGTGGCTGAGGAATATTCCAGTGTACATATTTACCACATCTTCTTTAACCATTCATCTGTTGATGGACATTTAGGTTGCTTTCATGTCTTGGCTATTATAAATAGTGCTTCAATGCACATTAGGGTGCATATATCCTTTCAAATTATTTTTTTCCTCTGGAAATATGGCCAGGAGTGGGATTGCAAGATCATATGGTAACTGTAGTTTTTTTTTAAGGAAGCTCCATACTGTTCTCCATAGTGGCTGTACCAATTTACCTTCCCACCAACAGTGTAGGAGGGTTCAGTTTTCTCCACACCCTCTCCAGCACTTATTATTTATAGACTTTTTGATGATGGGCCTTTTGACTGGCATTATGTGACACCTCACTGTAGTTCTGATTTGCATTTCTCTAATAATTAGTGACATTGATCATTTCTTCATGTGGCCGTTGGCCATCCGCGTGTCTTCTTTGGAGAAATGTACTTCTGACCTACAAAACCATAAGATTATGTGTGTTCTGCTTTCAGTCACTGAGTTTGTGGTGCTGAATTACAGCCAGTTCAGGAGGCTAGGAGAGCTCTGTTGACCTGGGGCGACATCCCTGGTATCAGAGCATGCGATTCTGAGTCGGGATCCTCCAGCATCCAATTCTGCTCCAATTTGGCCAAATTGAGCCATTGTTTGAAAACATAAAAGACTTAATAGCAATCATATTTAACCTTTGCAATTTTTATGGAGATCACAGTGGGGAAATTGTTAAAAATTTAAATACCTCTACTTATAATACTGACTCTGAAGGAAATTTAAAGTACTTTTAAAATCTGATAATTTGAGAGAAATATGATTTGAATTTACCTCACTCTCTCCAAAGAGAAAGTCACCCACAGACACAAATGTAGGTGTTATAACCACCATCAATTATTTTGTTCAATTAGTGTCATCTACTCAGTGAGTGTGTGTGTGTTTACACGACACCATATAGAACTATTAATCAGTAGTAATCATTGCTATCAACATACAGCTATATTAATAGGTCTAATTTTAGAAATGAAGGTCACTAAAACTGCCTTTAAACTTTTTAAGGACCCACATACACATCTTAAATAATGGTTCTATTACATTAAGTTCTAAATAATCACCTTATGATTATACTTTTCTTTTGATACTCACCCCACTTTTAATCTGGGAAAGACCTTCCTGCCAGAGTTGATTCCTTAAGCAGAAATGCCCATTTTGCATTAACCTAAACTTACAAAATGATTTGATTCCTTCTGTTTTGACTTTTTTTTTTAACTTTTTATTTTATATTGGAGTATAGTTAATTAAGAATGTTGTGTTAGTTTCAGGTGTATGACAAAGTGATTCAGTTATACATATACGTGTCTCTATTCTTTTTCAAATTATTTTCCCAATTAGATTGGTACAGAATGATGAGCAGAATAGATGACTCCATCCTGGAGAGTGTTTTACTGCTGCCTTTGTACTGCATCCAGTGACAGCATTGTAGAAACAGCATCAGAATTAGATTCAAATGGACTTTCCTATTATTTATTCTTCGCATCACAAATGTCTTTTCTCGTGGCCAACTGACTTGTATCAAAATAAGTTCTCTTTCCTTTGTTGTTTCCTTCATTTCTTCACTCTGAGTCAGAAAGAATGGCCCGTTTGCAGTCAAACATGCCTGTATCCAAACCTACAGTTAAGATTAGGGTTCTAGAATCTTCTGCTCGGTCATGTGAGGATTTAGCTTCTGTTTTGAGATGTATTCATTCTTCAGAAAATGACCAAAACCTACAAATATGTCATAGAATTCAAAGCTGAGTTATGTCATTTAAACTTGATCCCTTCTGATAGCTAATAAAGAATTCTTTCAATTAATCCAACTAGATTTTTAAGTCACTGCAAAGTAGAGTACAGTGTAAAGCACATTCTTTTTTTTTTTTTTTTTTTTTTTTTTTTTTTCTTGCGTTATGCGGGCCTCTCACTGTTGTGGCCTCTCCCATTTGCGGAGCACAGGCTCTGGACGCGCAGGCTCAGTGGCCATGGCTCACGGGCCCAGCCGCTCCGCGGCATGTGGGATCTTCCCGAAACGGGGCACGAACCCGCGTCTCCTGCATCGGCAGGCGGACTCTCAAGCACTGCGCCACCAGGGAAGCCCTAAAGCACATTCTTTGAGATGAGAAAAACACACCTTATCTGCAAACTCCTTGCCTCAGGGTTAGAGGGTGAGAGGGTTACAGTAGAAATCAGGCTCCATGACAGCTGTGCCAACGCCCACCTGCTCCAGTCTGCACATCTGGTGAAGAATGCACTTCTGTTTATGTGTTAGTCTCCACCTTTCACTCCTAAATGTAGATGAGGGTCTCTTCTTCATCTCCCCCTATACTCACCACTATGATGACCTCATCCTGACTTGTAGCTTAAAAACCATCTGTATATTGATGACACCTCCATTTATATCCCTTCAAAGCACCTTCCCATTTAACCCAAATGTCTAATCATGTCCTCAAACTTAACAATGTATCTATTTAAATATTAGGCTAATTATCAACAAAGAGATTCAGCCCTGGTCTGCCCCAGAGTCAGGGGAGTAGAGCTCTCTGTGTGAATCGATCAGTGAGTTCACTGCAGGGATGAAGAGGATATGAGTTTACATGGGGGATTTTGGGCTTCACCATCATCCCTCAAACACCGCAAGTAACCTAAAAACATGTGTGATTCCTATGAAAATAGATCATTTTTTTTCTTTTTCTTTCTTTTTTTTTTTAAATTTGGTATTAGGATACTCTGATTTATCCATTTATTTAAAAGTTATTTTTTTGGTGCCCATGCTCTCCAGGCCTGGTACCGGATATAATAGAGCTATAATAGCTTTGTTTTGTAATAAAAGAAAAGCCATGATATAATACATTTTTTGTTATTATTGTTGTTTAACAGAACAGTATCCCAACTGAGAAAGTCATATTTATGTATTTGCTTTTATTTTTAATTTTTTAAGAGCCACATGAACTTATTTACAAAACAGAAATAGACTCACAGACATAGAACAAAAAACAAAAAAACAACAAAAAAAACAAACTTATGGTTACCAAAGGGGAAAGGGGGAGGGAGGGATAAATTAGGAGTTTGGGATTCACAGGTACACACTACTACATATAAAATAGATAAACAACAAGGACCTACTGTATAGCACAGGGAACTCTACTCAATATTTTGTAATAAGGGAAAATAATCTGAAAAAGAATACACACACACACACACACACACACATATATGTAACTGAATCACTGTGCTATACAAATGAAACTAACATGACACTGTAAATTAACTATACTTCAATAAAATTTTAAAAAATAAAGAAAAAGGGAAATACACATTTAAGAAAAATCAACTGCCCTGTACACCTACCCTTCTGATAAGGCTGCTACACACTGGTCCTTCTCATGAGGAGATTCTGGCTCTCCACTTTAACCTTCCTTAGTCACAGTTGTAGGAGAGGTGAGTATTCTCCAGATGCTAAGTGTTTATTAAGCCAAGGCCTTCTAATTCTGAAAATATCACACAGTCTACTATTTTCAAAAAATGTTAAAAATAGCTTTTGACTATAGATATAAAGGTTTTATGGAAGTAAATTACGAGTTTTTAACCTTTGTATACTACGGGGGGGGGGGAGTGGAAAGAGAAAAACTGTTTAATTTATATTTGTACTTTAATATGTCAATCATAAACAACCATATCATAGGTGGTAGTATCCCATGTGTATGTTTAATTCTAATGGTAATAACATGAACTAATTTTGCCAAAAGAGCTCTTTAATTACCTCTATTAGAGAAACTTCAGCAAAAGGCAAAGTTCAAATACCAAGCTAATATAGTGATTGAGAAAAGCTTAATGCCTAAAAACAGTGAAATAAATGTAGACTTATTATGGGTAATAATGGATAATCACAATCATTCCAATGTATTCCGTGATAGCATAACATTACATAAGCTACATTATATTTATTGTGAACATCTGGCATACTGTACAGTATTCAGATAATTTTAATTAAACTAGCCTCCAAGCTCCCATTTAAAGCAATGGTGGCTCCGAAGAGAACAGCCCAGAGTGTTCATGAATGACTCAGCTTTAGAGGCTGTCAACTTTGAGGTTAGTACCCATTCCAAAACAGAACAGGGCCCTATGGTCTATGCACCCCATGTCCTCAGCCTGCCTTTTGTCTGTGGAAAAACTTTAGCCAAAGAATAAGTTTAATGAGAGAAGTGAGAAAATGCAGAAGCAAAGAAAAGCAGTCAAACAGAACAAAACAATAATAGTTTCGTCAGTAAGCAAAGTCAAGCTCCTTAATTCCTCCTCAAGGGCTATAGATAATATTCTGAGCCACATCCTATGAGCTGTCTTATAGATACTGAGACCCCCACCAGGTGAATGAAGTTAACTACATGATGACCAGACTGTAGCCATGACCTAAGCTGCCACAATTATGAAAATTGGCCTGACCCTGGAACTGAAGACTAACTGTACTTAAAACAATCAAGATGATGCTGATCAGACCACTTCATGCCAATTTCAAGATGACTGTGAGAGGTGACAGTGCTGTTCCTGCATGTAGCCCCCTCCCTCCATCTATAAAAGCTCTCTTGTCATTGGGCGGAGTCGGCTTTCGGACAGGAATCCACCCTCCTCCCTCCACCAGGTTGCCGGCATCCAAAACAAAGCAGACTTTCCTTTCCACCAACCTTGTTCTCCATTGGGTTTTGAGTGGTGAGCAGAGAGATCCCACTTTCGGTCAGAATTCCTTTTACACAAGAGGGACGTAGGATAATAGTTTGCTGAACGCCCTAACTTCAGACCTGGTACAGTAAACTCTAATGTATGTAGCTCTTGGTCCAGCCACCTAAAAGTCAGTACATGACAGACATTCCATTCACTGAGTATATGGCACCTTCAGGGATTTGTGTAGAGAAAACCAAGGGCTTCTAACCACTTTGTGTGGAGCTATCCCTCTTCTTTCTCCCACTAATGGGCTATTGTTCTAAGTCGCATGAACAGGCAGGGCGAGGATGCTCCTGCTGGCACTGTCGCCCAGCTTGCCTCTTTGTGAGTGAGGATGGAAGGTGTGGAAGGGATGTGAGAGAGAGGTTGGGCAGTCGGTACAGACTGAGATATTGCTGAGCAACAAATATTTCCTGAATCCCACTACATGTCTGGTGCTCTTCAAGGTACTAGGAACACAGCAATGAGCAAAACAGACAAAAGCCCCTCCATACTGGCACTTACCCTGAAGTGGGGAGGAAGGCAATGTGTAAAGTAAATGAGAACATGTGTTAGTAACAAGGGCTAAGGAGAACGAGAAAGTGGGAGAAGAGGATGGGAACTGGAGACAGTTGAAATAATACATGCAGGGGTCAGAAGATGACATCTGAGAACATTTTTCTTCAAGGTGACCTGGTTGAAGCATTGGATGGAGCCCAGAACCTGACACCTTGGACTCCTAACACCCCCTGGATGCTATTCATGAAAAAACACAACAGGTAGATTTCTTTTCTTCAACACTTTTCTCTTCAGCTACATTTTCCCCCAAATATTTTGAAAACACAGACCTATTGTGTGAAATTCATAATGACATCTATCCAACTGGTAAAATAATATTTTGAAAAGTTCAGGGGAAAATAAAAATATGATTATATGGACAGAGACCACTGGTAACCCATGGTCATATAACACAGTTTTTTGAATCTCTGGAGCATGGCTCACACCCTGAGGAAGAGTGTCAGAGGGCCAAAGGTCAAAATGAAATGGACAGAATTCATTGATTTTTCATCTGTTTAAAATTAATACAAAGAACTGGCTAAACTTATAAGCTAATAGAATTTCTCTTCAAACATAGAGGTGTCAAAAGAAATTAAGATGAACAAGTATATCCATTTTCAAAAGTTAGTAAATTGCAGGATTTTTTGAGTGATGTTATTGCCATTGATTCACAGCAGATTTCTAGAACAATTGTTAAGTTGGTCATTTGTGGGCAGTTAGAAAACTGGCAGAATTCACCAAAGACTGGAGAGGATTCCCAAGAAATGAGTCTTGTCCAAGGGCCCCCACCTCTGTCTTCATGAGGTCCAGAGTATGGAACAGTTCTGTGGACAAAACTAAACTGACTTTTCCAAAACACGTGACACAGTTGTCCATGACACCATTTAGAAATGTATATGGAATAATCCACATACTTAGAGTTCATTGGGAGAACTTGTTGCTCCTTATAAAACTGTTCTCAAAAAATATTAATTGATCAAAATCGATATAGATGACTATCAAATAGCTACTAGGCTCTGTTTTTGAAATAATCATATTCACATGATTATCCATGACTCAAAGGAATATCTTAAAGATGTTTTTATTAAATGTGTGTCTAGCCAAATCCAGAAAGACCTGAAAACACAGCAGCTGATTCGAGCAGGAATTGTAACTTCTTGACAGGCTGGAACCCAGAATGAAGGTCAGATAAAATACCCCATAAATGTGAGGGAACTCTTTTCTCACAGGCTTAGATGGAGACCATGACTTTGCTGGCGAATTAAGAACCTGAGGGGAGGAGGAATTGGGGCAGAGGACATTCTAAGTGGTACATTATCTTTAGACAGAAAGATCGTTTATGTTGAAGATGAGGTTGGAAAGGTGGATTGGACCAAAGAAGAAAGAAGAGAATTGAATGTCTCCGTATCATGTGGTACTCAATCCAGAAGAGAGTAGCCACGGAGGTTGTGACAAGGTGCAATTTGTATGCTTTTGCCTTATCCAGAGAAAGCTCAAGATCTTTCTCACAGGAAAAAAAAATAAAAATAAAAATCAGGTTCTGTTTGTTTTTGTATGTTAACCATCAAAGGGAAATTTAAAATAGCTGCACAAAGATGAAGGAATTATGTTGCCTGATGACATTGGTAGCAACGGGCATTGTTGCATCAGATAAGATGATCCTTTCC